>NC_091123.1:36543817-37143817 GCF_040183065.1 Periplaneta americana
AAATAAATAACAAAGTAAATAAGTAAATAAATAAATAAATAAGTAAATAAGTAAATAAATAAGTAAATAAATATATAAATAAGTAAATAAATAAATAAATGAATGAGTAAATAAATAAATAAGTAAATAAATAAGTAAATATATAACTAACTAAATAAATAAGTAAAGAATTAAATAAATAATTATATACATAAGTAAATAAATGAATAAATGGCGATGAACTACTTTAATGTTTAATAAAGGTTAAGTTGAAAAGAAATATACCTACTCTCAATCTGGAAAATTTCAAAGAGTGAATGTATATGTACAGTCTTAAGGGAAAAACATAATCTGTTAACATATTATGCTAATTCTTCTTCGGAAGAGTTCGCTTAGTCTTCTAATCGTGTAATAGTTGCTTAAATCCCACTCGACTTTCGATTTTCTCTAGATTACTGTTGATAAAACTAGGTAAAAGAAAGCATTTTGTCTTAAAATTACAGGAAATCTGCAATATACACTTCTATTCAAAAAAACTTCACAGCATTATTAAATACCCCTCACTGCCGACTTATTTTCCATAAGTGTTGTTTTAAATTAAATATAAACTATTACTACATGCTTTGAGACATGATATTGCGAGATTCCTTGGTTTTCGTACTGTGTCATAAATGACGAGACTAAAACTTCCGAAGCTAAATATCAGCTACATCATGAGCAAGATTTGGATGTTTCGCTATCTATACCACAGTGAAAAAACAATATACCTCACAATTTATAAACAACTGTACCTAATTTTGTTACGAGCTGATCCATATAAACTAAGGAATTAATAAATTTAGTCATGAGGACATTCTAAAAAGTATAGGCTACGTAATATAATCACTTTAATTGGTGTTCTTTGAGCTAAAGTACTAGAATAACGTCATCATAAGCCACTTCTCACTGCAACAACAGACTCGAGTAGGATCCACCCTCTTACACCTACTAAGCTCAGTATGTCAGACTGCCCGTGGCCTCCTCGACACGTATGCCATCTGGTGCAACAGCCGGATCGTCATACAATGCTGAATGCACTATAGTAAGTGAAAGGACCCAGCCTAATTATACACGATTGTTATCACACTATCAAACACATTAGAGAGGGCCAACTGGTGCGATATGCTATTCAGTAGTGTCAACATTCACATTTGTTACGTCTGACGTAGATACAGCCGCCATCTTGTCTCCTTCCCGTCGCTTTTCAGGAAGCAGGAGAGGGTCCGGTAAGTTGGCGACCTTTTAAGTTTTTTTTCTTCTTGCTTTTAATTTAGTTCTAAGAGGTGTATTTATCATAGTATAATTACTTCTGTGGTCGGGAGGAAAAAGGTCTTAAGTAAAAATTTTATACTTTTCAGGAAAGCAGTAGAAAGATTGAAATTGGTGTCAATTATAGTTTTTTTTTAATTAAGAGATATTTCCTGGATATTATTTGTTTACATTTCTTCTAAAATAGGTTATGTTGCTCATTTAACAATTTTCCTGATTATTTCCAAAAATAGCCGCACTTTAGCCCTTTTAAGACTAGAAGCCAAACTGAGTAAAAGGGACTATTAAACATAATACCTTTTTCATGTCAAAATAAATGAGAAATATAAATTATTAGGAATGCAAAATGGGTCTTAGACAATTATAGGACTGTTTACCCAGGCGCTTAAAGTTTTAAAAGGAAAGGGCATCAGTATGCGATAAAATGGCTAAAATACAATTTAGACCTTTTTAATAGGGAAGCATGGAAAGAAAACATGTGATGGTTTGTAAGGAATAAAGTATTAAATATTCTTAAGTCCTTTATTCTGTGTGTGCTCGATTCAAAAAGTACTTAGGACATTTGGTAACGCTCTATAAATCCAGTCAGGAGTCTTATTTGACTTTAACCGTTTTACCAGATTGGTAGAGAATTGTTTCCACTTTCAGACTATATAAAAATCTCATTAAAAAATTGACTTAAGACCTTTTTCCTCCCGGCCAAAGACTTGATTTATTGTTTTTAAAAATGTATTCTTAAAATTAAAAAAAAATCAGTTTTCAGTTAGCTCCCTATGCGGATAAGATGGCTTCAAATTGCGGGTAAGGTGACGAAATTATATTTTTATTCAAGAATGAAATAAAATTTTATTGAAGCCTATTTAATTCCTTTGTAGCTCTCTTATCCAAGGCTGTACATTGGGCATGTGCGCACTCTTGGTATAGCGAGCATTGATACCATGGTTCTGTCCTGCCAAATTCTCCACAGATGACGCATTCTCTTTCTTCTGCATAGTCAAACTGCGAATTATTACAGAATTTTTCTGTTGTGCGAACTTATTGAAAAATTAATTTTTTTACAGGAAAAAAATTAATTACCCCAGAATGGATGTATTTTTGCTATAGAGTTTGAAATATCTGAAAGGCTTTCTTGTGCAAATAATTTTTCTTTAAACTAATTATGACACCTCGTTCACGCATTGAAATCCAGATTTGTTCTTTATTTTCTTCAGGAAAAACTGCCATTTTCTGAAATTCTCTTGAGTTTGAAATTCGCAGAAAATTGACCAGGGATCGCCACTGCCACTTACATCATAACATTGGGAGGTTGTTAATACTGATCAATCAGCTTATTCCCTCAATTTTAGTAAACAGTTATGAAGTTTGCTAGAAGTTTGAAGAGGTTAGATTTCTTCCTTGGAAAAAAGTAATTATGGGTCAAAATTCAGGAATGTGGACGGAAGTGACAGATGTGAAAGAGGTTTTCCCCAACCACCGAGGTTTTCCCCAACCAAAAGGCAAATGCCGGGTAATATTTTTGCGAATCCTCGGACCTCACCTCATCTCACTACATCTCGCCAAAATATTGTAAAAAATTGCACAAAATTGTAAAAATTGTAGAAAATTACTAAATTGTAAAACTGTAAAAAATTTGTAAAAATTGTAATTGTAATATTGTAAAATTTTGACTTGTTCCACATCTTAAAGCTTCATTGCTCATGTAAGATCTATGGAATAAAATAAATGAATGAATGAATGACTTGAGATAATATTGTGTAACATTTTTTGCACGATCATATTTTTAAAACTGCAAATATAATATATTTTAATTGAAAACTTAGAGCAATATTATTATAAAGCCTTCGCAAAACTATACCATAATGGTAACTAAGTAACAATAAGTGTACTGTAGTGGATCTATTTCAGTATAGTTATATGTTAGGAAGAATGGTTTTCCTAGCAACAAGTTTATGTGTGGAAATTCTAACTTTCAAGGCTTAACAAGTATAGCTGTAAATACAACAAAAAAAACACGATCGTGCAAAAATTATATTAAAATATGAAGACTCTATCGAAATATTATAAAATATAATATACTTATTTTAATTTAATAAATTCGACATTATTAAAAACGTAAATATTTCTGGTTCCCACTTACTCATTCTTCATAGTTCAGAATATAACACTTAATATTTCCTATACTTAATTGTCTATAGCAATTGAAGAAGCCAAAGCCATAGTGGGCCAAGCGCCATACATTAAAAACGGAGAAAACAAGGATTAAATTAAGTGCTTACCATAATTCAATGAAATATATAGCAAATAATATAAAGTGTGCACATTAAACTAAATTACATGTCATTCTTCATTAAATTATGCTATTCACTAAACTTTAACCCTTGCTTTCTCCGTTTTTAATAAATGGCGCTTGGCCCACTATGGCTCTGAACCCTTCAATTTAGACTGCAATGGAAAGAGCATGTTACGAGGATGGATAGTACTAGATCGCCCAAACAAATCTTATATTAGGTATGTCTCAAGAGGACGAAGAAATTTAGGACCACCTAAAGAACGCTGGCACGAGACCATAACATAGTGATGTCAACTGATGCCCATAGGAGCAAGCGCGCGCTTTAGAGCCTAGGAGAGCCTGAGCGCTTTACAGCGGAAAGGAAAGAGACAGACGAAAGAGATAGTATATGCCGCTTTGTCGAGCTATATACAGGGATGGCCAGCACTGATTCAATGGATAAAGGGACGAGAACTTATTAAAACTGTATCCATGCTAATTTTTAGATTTGTCTGAGAAGTATAAGTGCATTATAAGAATGTAAGTTTTAATTTTAATGTTCTTCTTTCACAAGTTTGCTTTTTTATTCAAAAGGAATATTTTTTCAACTTTTTTTTACAGAAAAGTCAAATTTTCAGATATGTTTGTTTAGTAGCCTTACTGATACTAAAACAATGTTTTCGTAAATCTGACATGTCGTAAATACTTATTACTGAAGATAGTGTATTAAAATGTTTGAATATATTCGCATGGAAAATGTTTGTAAGGAAATGAATTAACAAAGCAAATACTGTTACAGCACAAACAAAAGATACGTGCCTATGTGTTGGTAAAACGTCAGCACTATAGCTTCCGCAGATTTCGGGATAATTTAATATTCTGATAATAGAAAGTTGCGCACCAATATTACCTAAAAGCATAATGCGATAAGAGTTTTATTATGTAATATTAGTTACAGTTAAAACATATACCTAGACAACTTTGCATTTGACTATAACATTGTTTTGATTACTTTTATAAGGCTAAAGATAACATCAATATCAATTTCAACTTATCATGTCATATTCAGTGTCTTTCTTTGGGATAACACTTTCTTTATGTTTAATTCACTTAGTACAGTATAGTTGTAATTATTATGGAATTTGTGTGAATATTCCTTTTTTACTCTTTATTATGTTATTAACGTTTAAAACACAACTGCAATATTAGGCTAAGAAGTAGGTGTTAGTACTTTTGTTTTACAGGCAATATAGAAAATAACAAACAGAAAGAAGCCATATAAAAATAACGACATAAAATTTCACGTTCCGTTTGAAGTTTGTTCACTACTGTTTTCTTAATCCAACAGGCTGCTTATTCCTCCTAGCATACCTAGCTCTAAATGCCTGCGAACGACGTCAAGGTCAGAAAAATGCGCTTGCTTTGACATCACTGCCATAACAGATCCACTGGGGTCTAATACATGAAGGTTCATGATGATGATGATTATGAAATTTCATATTTTTACTCTTCCTAGTGATAATTCTAGGACTGAAAATCACTCTCATCTCAACTCTATGCTGGAATCTACTACGGATAAATTTTCAGAAATATATTCATCCTTCTTCTCGAGTCATGCTCACACTTCATATAATTTTTCCGGAGTTCGAACTCCTATTCTTCAATCACGACTGTATTCGCAATCTCAATTTACAACAGAAAATCTGAGAGAGCAAAAGTTGCTCGGAAGCGTTCTCTAACAGCGCAACAGAAATTGTTAACAAGGCGCACCTCTAGCATTCAGGCAGAGCTCAAGAGTCAATAATGCGTAGAGCTGAATGATGAAATGCGGGTTGCCGAACAAACTCGATGATGGATTCCATTTAGAGCGCAGAGAGCATGCACTTGACACTGCGAGGGTCGTTGTTTATGTCTGAAACTCGTGTTGATGTGAGCTTCGAGCAACTCCGGAAAGGTGGCGAGGTTCAAGTCTGCACGGCGTCGCTCAACTGTCTCCCAGTTTGTATCCGTGGTCTCCTTTCGGTATTATTATTATTAACATTGGCAGTTGTTCAACATTCAACGTGCAGGAAACCAGATCCCGGTTGTTTTACCTTATCCACTCCTTGGTACTACAGTGAAGACTGATTTATATTGCAGGTTACATATACAATACCTTGCACGGTGATCATAAACACGTGCGTTTAAATGGGCAGATACACTTTTCGGTAGTATAATTTTACTATATTTCAACATTTTTCTCTCAGTATCTATAGGTTCTTTGAAAATAAAAAATTGTATGCTTACAACATCTACACATATCTAAAGATGCTCTAAAATCTTTAATGTGGAATGTATAGTTAATTTTAAAAAAATAATATTGATTTCATTCTATTTTTAATACATCACTTGGAAATATGTATTATATAGCTTTCGCGTGTTAAATATTATAGTACCTGGTTGACTAATTTCAGCCCGTTATGGGCCATCTTCAGAACTGGTTTGTGCTGGTCTTGGCGCATTTTGTTTGCGTTTCCTGTGGGGGTGTGTTTTTGTAGTGTAATGTGGAGTCAAAGAGTGTGTGTGTTCTGAAATTGAGTTGTATGTTGAGAATTTCATTTGTATGTGTTTTTGTGTGTCTGAATATTTCGTATTGTTCTAGTGTGTTTAGTTTCTGGCTTTTTGATTGAATATGTAGAATTTCCATGTCTGTGTTTATGTCCCTGTAGGTGTGGTTAGCATGTGTGATGTGTTTTGTTTTTTTGTTATGGCTGTGATGTGTTCTTTGTAACGTGTTTGAAATGATCTGCCTGTCTGTCCTATGTAGAAGTTGTTCCAGGTGTTGCAGTTGAGTTTGTATACGCCTGTGTGGTTGTATTTGTTTGTTTGAGTGTTGAGATGCTTTTGTAGAGTGTTATTTGTTCTGTATGCGATGTTGTAATTTAATTTCTTGAATGAGGTTGCAATCTTGTAGTGTTTGCGTTTTCGTATGTTAGTGTGATGTATGTTTTGTGTTCTTGTGTTTGTGTTGTATTCTTATGTTTTTTTTGTGATTATGTTTTGTCCTTCTTATTATTTATTATGTTAAGGCTGTATCCGTTTTCTTGTGCTATGTATTTGATTGTGTTTAGCTCTTTTTTTTTTATAGTCTTGTTGGCTCATTGGTACCATTGTTCGGAATGCAGCTTTTTTGTGTTATGTTGGGTGATTGGATGTGTTGTGTATGTGTGTTGCTGTTGTGGGTTTTCTGTAGATTGTGAATGTGTGTATGTTGTCGAATTTTGTTATTGTGATGTCTAGAAAATTGTACCAACCAGTTCTGAAGATGGCCCATAACAGGCTGAAACTAGTCAACCAGGTACTATAGGGGAGAGTTGGGTAGTATCGGACATCGGGTAATATCGGACAGTGATGTTTCTTTCATCTACCACCAGATGGTAGTACCTAAGTGACATGGTTACGTTTCTGTATGCGACATCTGAACACTGTTACTACCATCTGGTGGTAGATGAAAGAAACATCACTGTACTACCATGTGGTGGTAAATGAAAGAAACATCAATGTCCGATATTACCCGATGTCCGATACTACCCAACTCTCCCCTAATATTTAACACGCGGATTTTTTTTTTATTTTGATGAATCTTTTTTTTTAAATAAAATATATATTCTACATTACAGATATTAGAGGATGTTCTTAAAATAGGAGTTGGGGAGACCGGGGGTGGTTGGCACAATTGTTGAGGTCAAGGAATCATCCTGACTTTAATAATTGAGGTGTATAAACATCACCCGAAGTTTGTGTTACGTTAGTGCAATTTTAAAAATTGTATAACATTCACCTGTATTAATAAATGGCTTGTTTTCTTAGTGGGTGAAATTGTGCCAACCAACCCCGTAAGTGGGTTAGGTTGACACAGGATATGGCAGTCATAAACGTTATATGAATAAAGGAGTTTATGAGCTCACATAATATGCTACATGAGCACATTTTTGCATTTCGTACAGTGACTCCTATGCTCTTTGGGATAACTGTTTGAATATCAATTCATACAAATTAAGCAGAATAGTTCTTCCTTAAGAGTCGCTCTCGGAATTAGCCAGTGTTTTCTTCACTTTAGTTTCTGTGCTCTTTGGTTTCTTTTTCATGTTTTCTGGAAACAAGTGTTTTTTTTTTTTTGCATTAGACGCATCAGTTCTATTTCTTCGTCTTTCTTCACTGCTCTCACAGCGACAATGAAGTCTCGTGGAGTGTAAATTTTAATTTCAACCAATTTTACTGCACAATCAAGCGAAGCACCAGTACATGATCGGTATGCTTACAACTTTAACCGCCGACATGCTGAGAGGAAAATGTAGCGCTAAAGATTTATTGAAGAAATTGATTTTTGAAGACAAATGTTTTTATGCTCGACCATGCCGAAATGTAGTAATTATACACCTGGTAGCAGCCCTTTAATGGACCTCATTAAAGTACACCTATTCATTAAAGTTCAGGTGTTCCACCAATCACAAAACACCATTGTAGCAATATGAAAGCGCAAGTATCGATTATTCTCGGATATGCAATCGAAAGACAACTAGCGAAACGTCACAGAGGCTGGAAATCCAATACTGTCGCAGAAGGTTATGTTTTTACTATAATAATTAGCGTTAATTGTAAATAATATTCAAATAAATTCAATTTGTCATCTCGTTTTTCAATGTCTAAATCAATTTCAAGGTTATATCAAGATTAATGTTCATATTACTCTCTAGATTATATCAAGGTCAATGTCGACATTTGTTTCTCGGAAAAAATCAATACTTTCGCGTCTGCGCACATCTCACAATTTACAAGATATTGCACAAGGTCAGTTCCGCTCCTCAGTCAGATAAGAATAACATGAATACTTATGAATAATTTCAAGTTAGAAATATGGTCGAGCATAAAAAGTCGTATGAAACTTGCCTATAATGGTAATTAAGACGCTCGCATGAAAATTATGAAACTCGCTTGCGCTCGTTTCATAAACATACTCGCGTCTTAATTACTGCCATTATAGGTTCGTTGCATAATGTACTATTCTGCTGGTGGGAAAATCGTGCTCCGTGCAATATGGCTTCTTAACACTTATTACTTTAACTTATTTTCATTTATATTATATTATTAAATCTCTAAGATATATTTTTACTGCATATATTTCAGTTTTAGCGCATATTTCAACAGTTTTTATTGCATAGTTGCACGCTTATTTTCAGGTTTTTTAAATGTATGAAGATCCGTAGTCTAATGATGAATATGAGCAATATATGTAAAAAGTTTTACATTGAGAAATATTATTTCTTGTTTTTAATATAGTCATTTATAGTCGAAGAGTCTGCCGCACCTCTTAAGGCACGCAGATTTGACAAGGGAGAAACTTCATGATTTTGGGTTCTAGTCCCGTCCAAAACACTAATAATGTTGATATGATATGCTGTATTGTCTTAGGTGGAGACCTGACATCGTACTGGACTCAAGTTACGGAACTTCAACGTCTCTTTGTGCCTGTAATATTATTTTGCGAAAATCTCTCCTCAAGAAGTTCTGGCACTACAAGGACTGTAGAGTCACTGATGAAAGAATGATTCGCAATTACATCTGTAATTTCTATAGTCATCAACGGAGGCCAAAGAATAAAATCTTTGGTTAGAACATACTATTAAACTTACGCCGTAACGTTGCATTATCCTGATGAAAGAAGCGAAAGAATGGAAGCCTCTGAATGGATGATGTATATGATTTTTTCCTGGAACATGGCATATTGTCACATCAAATATCTCAGTTATCAATCTCCTGTGCACTATAAAATCCCAGAAAGGCAGGAGATTACAAAATTTATTGCTGTGCAACGCCGAATGAATGTGTCAATCCAGTGGAAAGATGGGCGTCTCGATGTATTATAAGTGTTCTGACGACAGATTGGGACAGGGAATAAATACAGCCGCAGAGTGACAGACTATGACTATAGCGAGATGTGACGGATAGCAGACTCGTGTGCGATCATGAAATTGAGGTCGTTAACACTAGCTCGTAAAGAGCGATCATCATTTAGCTATAAAATCCAGAACACAAAACCACCGATGCCACATTTGGGAAGCGATCGCTTTCATCTAGTATACTTCAGTTCGCTGATAATGAATTATGAATTTAAACAGACACTTGTAACTATGTATGGCACCTATTTGGTAACATTCAGACTACGGTTGGCCAATGAATGATTTCATTCAGGTCCTGCAAAGCGAACGTATATCGTATTGAAAATTAAGTAGGCTATATTAACATTATTGTTTACTATTTATCGCTACTATTATTATTGTCGTCAAATAATAATGATAATAATAATAATAAATTTATTTTTATTTTTCTCTTCAAAGACAAATCTTTCACTGCAAACAAAGCATTATTCAGTCTTACCTGTTTTCACCTTCTCTTCCTCCATTCACTGTTTGAGACACTTCTTGCCCCAGCAACTAAAACTTACCCTAGTACAAACCCTAGTAATGCCGCACTTCGATTATTGTGACGGTTTGTTAAGTGACCTAAGTTCTGAACTGTCAGTCAAGTTACAGCGAGCTCAGAATATGTGCGACAGATACGTGTGCAACATCCGACGATATGATCACATATCACCGTCCTTCGCAAGTCTTTCGTGGCTCCGACTTAAAGAACGCAGAACTTTACACTCTTTGTCTCTACTCTTTCGAATTCTGCACACCTCAAAACCAAATTACCTTTCTTCTCGTTTCTCTTATCTATACTCTAATCACGACGTATATACCAGATCACTTATCTGTGGCACCTAAGTATACCTCTTCATAGAACATCTTGTTATTCATTATCTTTTACAGTATCCACCTCGCGTCAATGGAATTCCTTACCACAAAGTATTAGGGGCTGCAAGACAATAAACGCCTTTAAAAACAGCTTAAAAGATAACCTTATTAGCATTTCACTCCAATCATACTGATTTAAACTATCACTGACTACAGTGTTACTTCTTTCTTTAGACATCATCCTGATAGTTCTGTATTTTCAAAATTGTCCCATAATAATCTCTTCCTATTATCTAATATTATTTGAAATGTATTAACATTCTATGTATTTTGGCTTAATTCTGCTACACAGTTTATTTCAGTGTTTAATTAATAGTTCATAGTATTTTGTTGTTTAATTCGTAAATAACTCTTGTATACATGTAACTCTCATCTAAATCAAATTGTTGAATTCTTTGTAAGTTCATGCATATGTATACATACTTTTTGCTGGTTGAGTGGAAGAGAAGGCCTTACGGCCTTAACTCTGTCAGCTAAAATAAATCATCATCATCATTATTATTATTATTATTATTATTATTATTATTATTATTATTATTATTAGTCTCCACATACGATCTACAGTGGTGTTTCCGGGCTGGTGTTACAAACTTTCAGGGATGATGGCGAAGGGAACATGTATCAATTTGAGATAAGGAACCATGGTCCGGAAATGACTGAGTCGAAAGTTATAAGCAAAAATAATTGTGTAGAAATGGAATTGTAATTTGGCACCACGTGCTCTTCTTCCCTTAACTTTTGGAACAGTCGTGGAAAAATGATATGGGCCGGATGTCTCCTACGTGGGTACTTGCCCCGATACAATCTGTGAGCTTGTCTACTGTTCCCATTGGCTCATCCGTATTCGAAAATCAGGTCTGCTTATTCCGCTCTCGTGTACTCCTCCATTTCATTAGGACTGATCGACTGGACACTGCAACTTGTACACATACACTGCTGTCTACAGACGTGCATATCAGGACCGACCATGTCCGTTACACATTACGCTATCTGCATTGCTTTAGTGTAGTTTCCTGTCCCCACCCTTCAGACAGCGTACTGAATGGAATACTGTAAGTAGACAACGTAAACAATGCCAGAAGAATACAGTATGTATAAGATGTACAGATAAATAGACATAAATAAGGTGTACAGAGGTATAAAATTATTTCATTTCCACAGAACTATTTTTGCTTGCAACTTTCGACTCGGTCATTTCCAGACAAGGGTTCCTTATCACAAATTGATACATGTGCCCTTCGCCATCATCCCTGAAAGTCTGTAAGTCCACCTCGGAAACATTCTGTATATATCTTAATGTTAGTTATCATCTGACATATTTTACTGACCCGAATATTTTTCCCGTGCACCATTCCTTCCAGTGTATCCTTCAGTAGGCACTTCTTTCTCAGCCAGTAACCTGGCCAACTTCTTTTCCTCTTCCTGATCAGTTTCAGTATGATTCTTTCTTCACCCACTCTTTCCAACATATCTTCATTTCTTATTCTGTCTGTCCACTACACACGTTCCATTCTTCTCCATATCCACATTTCAAATACTTCTATTCGCTTCTCCTTACTTCGTCGTAATGTCCATGTTTCTTCCCCATACAATGCCACACTCTACACAAAGTACTTCACTAGTCTCTTCCTTAGTTCTTTTTCCAGAGGTTCCCAGAAGATGCTCCTTTTTGTATTAAAAGCTTCCTTGGCAATTGCTATTCTCCTTTTGACTTCCTAGTAGCAGCTCATGTTACTACTTATAGTACATCCTAAGTATTTAAAGCTGTCCACTTGCTCTACTGCCTTAATTAGAATTCGCAAGTTTATCTTCTTTATTTTTGTTCCTGTGACCATGCTCTTTTGCATTTATCTTCATCCCATACTGCCATTTATTTTATTTTATTTCTACAATTCTTGTTTTATATTGTTATTGTGATCAACACAGAATATAGTATTTACATTAACTTATAGACAAATTATTATTATTATTATTATTATTATTATTATTATTATTATTATTCTACGTCTACATTTCACAAATAATTATTTTGTCTCTTGAAGTTTCACGCTCCGAAGTTTTCAGGAGTTTCCTCGATCTTGCTTAGTGTTTGCTTTTTTATAATAAGCTTCAGCACATATTCTGTCCATTTTCCTCATCATTCTACAACTTCCTCATGGAGTTCATTACTCATTCAGTATTCACTGTTAGTCTGTTAATGCGTATAATAATTTATTTTGAGTTATTTATATTTCATTACTTTCAGATTGTACAGACTTGCAGATTTCGTTATCATTAAGGCTCATTTGAGAACTGAGTGAACTTTTCTTCTGTGTCTTTCCTTTGATTTTTAAGCTTTAGAATCGATTTTATTTGCATCGTGACGTAATAACGAACGACACTAGCCTTAATAATAAATAATACATCATCATGCACATTTTGGAACAGCTTAATGCTGCAACAATGACACTTCATCGCTTTGAAGGAAACAAAATGTTGATAATCCCTTCGCAATGCTCTCTGGGATTGGCATAATGCGCAGAGCAGAGCTTCTGATCCTGCGGTAATTTCGATTACCATTGGCCCTGTCCGTCCTCTGAGTTGAAAGTTGTCTTCGGATGCTGCTACAGACTTAAGCTTCGGATAAAGCCATCAGAGTCCCCTTCAAGTTCAATCCGATTAACATGTGGAGAAGCTTGAGGTTCGACAACACCAACTGAAAAGCCCTATACGGAAATTAGCATAAAATGGTTAAGTTAATTCATTATTGATCAGAGTCCGTCCCAACTTTGAGCTGGAATCACACAAAAGTGCTTTTCAGAAGCGCATATTACACACTGTTCCAGCAGATCACAGCCCGAATTTGTGAGTCGGAGTAGGGGCGTTTATGTTTTAAAACTTCTTTTTCAACGCGTTAAGGCTGGGCCACAATAAACCGAGAACGAGAACCAGAACGAGAACGGGAAGCACAGGATTCGAACGTGAAGATTATTTATTCACAATAAACCGAGAACGCAGACGGCTATGCATATCGATATGTCAATAACGATATGTAAAGTCGATATTGCGCATTCTGATGTTACTTGTGTATAATTGACAAATGGCGTTCTCTCATGAGAACAAACAAACTTCAAATTTTATGACACGGAATATTTAAGAATTCACTTCACATGGTAGTCTGGTCACATATTATTTATTTATTTATTTGTTTTTTATTTATTTATTTATTTGTCTATTTATTTATCTATTTATTTATTTATTTATTTATTTAACCTGGTAGAGATAAGGCCACCAGGCCTTCTCTTCCTCTCTACCAGGGGATAACAATACAATATTAAGAATACAATTACAATTATAATTACAATTAATATTAAATTTACAGATACAATAAAAATCAAAGTACTAAAAGATTAACTGATTAATAAAAGCTAGACGGTTTATTATAAAAGTTAAGAAGAGAGCATTTCTTTTATTGATTAAGTACAAATTAAACCTACTCTAAGCAGTAAGAAAATGCTTAATAAGCTTGCTTTTGAACGCTACTAAATTCCGACAGTCTCTGATGTCACTGGGTAGGGTATTCCACAAGCGCGAGAAAGTGATTCTGTTGAATTACTGGGTTAGTTACAAGCAATGTATGAAGAATAAATTGTCACGGTCTCCTTGCTACAAAACATATGACGACCAAATAGCTTTTCGATGACAAAATGAATGTAGTAGACTGTTATCGGAAACGAGAACGGCAAATTTAAAAGTTCGCCAAACTTCACGTTCCCGTTCCCGGGTTCGGACCAGTTTCTCGTTAATTGTAAATGTTCATATTTGAATATATGTATTTTAATAATTTCTCCGTTCTCGTTTCCGTTCCCGGTTTATTGTGGACCAGCCTTTACTCATTCGACACAATATGACCCATGAAGTATTAATTTAATTAAAGTAAGGCACTGGTATTTTAAAATAAAAAGTACATGACAATAGAACGATCTCCTAAATTGAGAGAACTCATCCAGAGATCCACTACAAAAATAATAAAATAATGACACTCGGTAAATGGAATTGAATAATTACTTACTTACTTACTTACAAATGGCTTTTAAGGAACCCGGAGGTTTACTGTCGTCCTCACATAAGCCCGTCATCGGTCCCTATCCTGAGCAAGATTAATCCAGTCTCTATCATCATAGGCCTATCCCACCTCCCTCAAATCCATTTTAATATTATCCTCCCATCTACGTCTCGGCCTCCCCAAAGGTCTTATTCCCTCCAGCCTCCCAACTAACACTCTATATGCATTTCTGGATTCAACTATACGTGCTACATGTCCTGCCAAACTCAAACGTCTGGATTTAATGTTCCTAATTATGTCAGGTGAAGAATACAATGCGTGCAGTTCTGCGGTGTGTAACTTTCTGCGTTCTTCTCTAACTTCATCCTCTTAGCTCTAAATATTTTCCTAAGAACCTTGTTCTCAAACACTCTTAATCTCTGTTCCTCTCTCAAAGTAAGAGTCCAAGTTTCACAACCATACAGAACAATCGGTAAAATAACTGTTTTATAAATTCTTTCAGATTTTTGACAGCAGACTAGACGACAAAGCTTCTCAGCCGAATAATAACAGGCATTTTCCATATTTATTCTGCATTTAATTTCCTCCCGAGTGCAGTTTTATTTTTATTGAGATATAATGTAGTTTATAACTAGACCTCGGACTTTTAGGCTCGAATAGGATAGGTTGCAACAATTTCACGTAAAAAATCCCAAAATGTATCCAACACGAGAAACCTTCGAACGATGATATAGCTTAAAATTAGATGCATTATAGAACTATGTTATAGTCTACGCAAAATGAGGCTAAACATCCGAGGTCTACGTCAGTGAGGTGTAATTGAATGTTATCCGACAAATGTACCTGAGGAGATCTATAATAAAAATTCCTCAATAAAAATAAGGATGTCCTCGCTTTTAAGGGAATTGATAGGCCTACAATCCCAGCTAGGCCTATTAATAAAAATAACAATGATAATAGATCATGATAGTTAATTAAATAGAAGGCTGAGATAATATTTTCGCTCTGTTCTCTTTTCTTTTTTCCTTCTTCGTAATTTTTTGCGTTTCATGCGTTACATTTTATCGAAGGTCACAATATCCGCTTCTCGCTTTGGAGACCCATGTTCACAAGCAAACTTGCCATATACGGTAATTATTCTTTAATAATTCCGTCACTACTCCTTGCCCGCGGCTTAGTGGCTAGAGACTTTCTCCAACCGTAGGAATCCGGATTCGATCTCCGTCTCAATCATCATGGAGGGACTTGTGGTGGACATAGCGCGTGCTGGGGGGGGGAGGTTCTTCTCTGGGATCTCCCGTTTTCCCTCAACATTATCATCATTATTCCACCGATATTCACTCTGCGAGGTCCCGAGTCAGGCCTCTAGAATAAGTAAAAAGGCTGAAATTTATACTATTTCTTTTTTCTTTCTTTCTTTCTTTCTTTCTTTCTTTCTTTCTTTCTTTCCTTCTTTATCTCTGTATTTCTGTGCTTATACAAATTTTGGCCAGTGGAGTGCAATTACGAGGGCCATAAAAATAAGTTTCCTTGGGACCGTTTACAGAAAGAAAACACAATTACATTGGAAATATTTATTGGAACAGATATACAACTGTTGAGCTACTTTTCAACACATTCCCTACCGGAACTGACACAATGGCCAAATTCTAGGATGACAAAGTTACCTACATAGTAAGGATACACTGGAATCAATGACACAAATAAATATGGAAAAGTGGTCATAACATATTTAGTGTCGAAAGTACAAACGACATTCAGGTCAGTCTGTCTCAAAAATATCCCACCCGAAGTGTAGATCACTAAAAGCTCTAAAGACTGTTCGTGTATGAACACACAATTCAATTTCGGCAGTCATAACTGATTGTGTTTATAACATTTCTACGAACTGTAAAGAAGCATTGACACATCCCTTCATGTCGATATATTCCTATTAATACCACGAGAACATGGAAAACGTTTCAATTGATCCGTGACATTAGTCAACTACACAAGAATGGAAGTACAAGTTTGTACGCACATAATGAAACCTGTGTGCAAATTTGCAGTACACAACTTTACTTCTTTTAAAGCAGATTGCTTCTGGGCTGTTATGTTGGCGGTTTTCAGACAATTCCAAATATGGCCAATTACCGTTCTTTGTACCCCAATATTCTAATGGTGTGAATTCTAGTTCTAATTATCACTGAACAACAAATGTTTACTTTTGTCTTGCTCCGAAATTAAAATAGGTAAATATTACTAATATGTGTACCCTAATCTGAATTTAAAATCAAAATTATCCCATCACGTACCATTTTCAGGGGAAAATGAATTAAATTTCTTTAATAAAAAAACTTCTCCTTCTTTAATTTTTCACTGCTACTTTGTAAAATTACAACACGCTAGAGATTCAAAATTCCTCATAATACTTAAAAAATGTGTACTGGATACAAAAATTATATTACATAGTTTAAAACACAATAAAAATATTTCATGCGTATGAGAAAAATCTCGGAATTTGAACTTACATTTAAAAGAATTTTCTGAATGGCTTCTGTTTATAACTACTCGTAGACCCGGGACTGTCTTTTACAAGGAACCAACAATAGTTTGCAAGCATGCTGGATGATGATCTTCCTTTGTATCGCCTTTCCATTTAAGATATTTCTTGATGAAATCTTTCTCCATGTTCGTCGCTTACCGCTCTAAAGTTAGGAGGAAAAAATTCAAATGAGAATGTAAAAAGTATATTTTGAGAGACATATTACACCGCATTTTCTCATATGCACTTGATATGGTTTCCATAAAAAATTTTATGTAGTTGTCTGCCCTAGAATTTCGAAGGAAATTTGAGAAAGAATGTTTGAAAGCGCGGCATGCCATTTTTTTCTGTAACGAAAAGTTTTTCCTCAAACAAAGAGTCAGACATAACTTTGTCTATTTGTGGACCGATGAAAGTGCCCTCTTTTAATCTGCCTTCACTCAAAATGATAAACTTTTCCTTTAAATACTGAAAACCACACCCCTGTTTGTTCATTGCATAGACCTCACTTTGAACTGTTATGAAATTTACTGAATAAAGGGGACCAATAACTGTTTATTTATTAGAAGTACAAAAGAACATGTCAACAATCATAAAAAACCGTAAATAAAAAAATAAACTCATAAAATGCATTAATTTTTTTACAACCCCTAACCCGCGCCAGATATTTCCTGCGGGAGCGCTTATGGAAAAGTGGAATCATAATATATCTTAAAAACCTTACGTGATACGAAGAAAAGGGATACATTTTCGGATTCAGCGCACACCAAACCATAAGGGACACACTGTTTTAAGTCGGAGCAAAATTACTGTTGTTCAGTGTTATGTGAAAACATGTAGAACGAGCAATTAATTGCCTTTGAAGTCAGAATGAAAGTGTAGATGATAAGGAGATCTAAATTCTGATGTGTCCGTGAAATAACAGCTAAAGACGGCCTGGAGAACTCTCATTCAGGAATAATTCTGAACATGTAGTAAATTTACGATCTCACATCCCACGCCACAGAGGAGAAAAATGTTAAATATAATTGAAATGTACTCGAGTACGCTATCAGCTTCGTACAAAGTCAGAGGAAATACGTGGACTAGTCTTGCTTTCAAATTGAAGGTAGGGGAAATTCATGGACCTTTTCTTATTTTCAATAACGATCGGATCGCTCGTCTTAAGGCTGGTTCACAATAAACCTGGAACAGAACGTTTCTGTTCCAGGTTTATTGTGAACCAGCCTTTACTGTCTATTAGTGCACATTATAAGTCGACGCCGTATTCATGAGGCAACTTCTGCCAGGTTAAATAAATCATTATTATTATTATTATTATTATTATTATTATTATTATTATTATTATTATTATTATTATTATTAACTTCTCTGACAGTGATGTTCGCTCGGTAGTCTAATTATATGTTATTCAAGATCTACACAACAAATCCGGCCAAGCAAGCAGAGATCTGTATCAGAATAAGATCTCTGAGATAGTATCAGTGATAGGTAAACTCGGCTTGGCTTAGTTTGGCTTGATTTTTCGATGCCCAAACACAGAATAGACCCCTGCATTTAGGCTTGTTTTGGATAGTGTGTGTCCATTTCGTCTTAAATGCAAATGTGAACATATTCCATTTCTAGATTTATAACAAAGATGGAAGAAATTACAGTAGAACACTGATTATCCGTCACCCTATTAACAGATTAGCGGATTATCCGACTGTCTTTCTCTCGGATTTTTTTTGCAACAGAAATATATGAAGCAAGGAATATGCTACTGGACTAAGTAAAGAGAAGTATGGGATGAAGATAAATACAAATAAGACGAAGACCATGGTCACAGAAAGAAAAATAAAGAAGATAAACTTGCTAATTCTAAATGAGGCAGTAGCACAAGTAAATATCTTCAGATACTTGGGATGTACTATAAGAAATAACATGAGCTGCTGTCAGGATGTCAAAAGGAGGATAGAAATGGCCAAGGAAGCGTTTAATAGTAAAAGGAGGATCTTCTGCGAACCCCTGGAAAAATACCTAAGGAATAGACTAGTGAAGTGCTTTGTATGGAGTGTGACATTGTATGGGGCAAAAACATTGAAATTACGACGAAGTGAAGAGAAGCGAATAGAAGCATTTGAAATGTGGATATGGATAAGAATGGAACGTGTGAAGTGGACAGATAGAATAAGAAACGAAGCTGTGTTGGAAAGAGTGGGTGAAGAAAGAATAATGCTGAAACTGATCAGGAAGAGGAAAAGGAATAGACGGGTCATTAGCTGAGAAGAAACTGCCTACTGAAGGAAGTAATGAAAGTAATGGTGAACGAGAGAAGAGTTCGGGGCAAAAGAAGATATAAGATGTTAGACGAAATTAAGATATATGACTCATATGAGGAGAAAAGAGGAAGGTAGAAAATAATAATAATAATAATAATAATAATAATAATAATAATAATAATAATAATAATAATTCATTTCATCTGGCAGAGCTAAGGACAGTAGGCCTTCTCTTCCGGCAAGCCAGATCTAATTCTAATTGAATATAATTGGTTACCTAGTTATTACATTAATATCTAGGCCTTAAAACAACATGAAAGTAAATAATTAAAGTTGGATAAGTAATGTTAGTTTGACAATAACAGACATTGGTAAGAAATAGTGATAATAATAGTAGTAATAATAATAATAATAATAATAATAATAATAATAATAATAATAATAATAATAATAATGAGATAATTTAAATATTTATTTTGTGATAGATTCTGTGAAAGACTGGAGAAAGCTGAGTTTTCAGTGAAATACTTGCCCTTGAATGATGATGATGATGAATTATGATATTTCTGGTCCACACCTGTGGAGTAACGGCTATCGCGTCTGGCCACGACACCAGGTGGCCCGGTTTTGAATCTTGCTCGGGGCAAGTTACCTGATTGAGGTTTTTCCGGGGTTTTCCCTCAACCCAATATGAGCAAATGCTGGGTAACTTTCGGTGCTGGACTCCGGACTCATTTCACCGGCATTATCACCTTCATTTCATTCCGACACAAAATAACCTGAGATGCTGATGCAGCGTCGTAAAAAAAACCTACTTAAAATGATATTTCTGGTATCCTGTAATCGTACTGTTGTCGAACACTTTACAGTCGCGACATATTTGCAGCGACCCAGAACTGGCTTGGTGTCATACTCTCGGCACTACACCCCTGACCCGCGTTAAGTTTTGCAGAGGGATTCTCTTGTTGTTGAAGTCCTACTGCCCGGTTCCCATGGGACTAGTGGCTGCTAGATTGAGTTTTGGTGGTGAACACTCCTCTCTTTCTCTCTCACTCCTTTCGCTCTCTATACACTGGTAGCTGTTACCATTGCGAAGAAACACGGAGAGACTAGCAACACGACACAATCCCCATGTGGATCTGCCTGAGGTTTCTACAACCAGGTCGCTCTTGGGACAGATGAAGAAGTGAAAGGGGCGAAATCCTCCTGCTCTTCATACAGAAGGTTACAGACCGTCACATGTCCCTACTTAGCGTGAGAGTTCACAGCAACAACTACCGTGTTTGTACTGCAACTGACACAAGCTACTGTAATTTAAATTATTTAAGTATTATCTTTATCGATTACACTCACATTTTATTGAGAATCGTTTCACAACAGTATTATTTACTATTGTGGGATTTAATCGATTAATCTGATAGATTAATAGATCAATTTCTGTTGTAAGATTATTCGATTGAATAATCGAGTCGATTAAAATTAATTTGTTGTATTTGATATTAAATATTATTTTGTTAATACACAGAGAGGCAAAAGACGAACATCGAAATATGCCAAAGGAAAATGAGAGGAAGATAGTTGGCGTTTCACTGAAAGACAAGGTCTCCAACACGGCACTGCAGAAAATTACAGCTTCTGAGAACATCACACAAAAAGCCCTCATAACGAAGTGTAAGTGGGGTGATCATGTAGCAAGACAGCAACAAGGCAGATGGGCGCGGGAAACCACCATGTGGGACCCGTACATAGGAAGGAGAACACAAGGCAGGCCAAGAAGAAGATGGGCAGATACATTCAAGCAGCAGCTGGGAGGGAACTAGTCAACCATCGCCCGCAACAGGAACGAGTGGAGACAGATAGTGAACAAACTCATATAGAACTGAAATTTGACAAACTCTAGTGTACTCACATAGTGAATGTGAATGTAAATATTGTGAAATAGATCATCATGTGAACCACACCAACCGAGCTTCCCCTCCTGTAGGAGGCCCTAGCCCTTCATGGGACATAGTGGCTTCATTCATTCATTCATTCATTCAAACTCAGAGTAAAAATTCCGACAATATTCGTCTCTCAGATATTGCTTACTTCAAACGCGATAGTACCGTTATTTTGTAAGTGCCAAGCAGGTAGCATAGGGTAAATCTTTGCACAGACACTTCAGAAAGAGATAAAGATAAGAGGACAGTGACCTGATCTACCGTCTATCCCTACTGAAAGTTGAAACACAATGCGAAACCCTTATTAAGTTTGTCAGATCGTCTTCCTAGCATATACTTTTCTGAAATTCGCCCCCCTCATCCCTTAGCCATGGCTACACTGTGCAAGTGAGAGAGTAGCTATCTTCTTCTCTTTCAAAAATTTTGTAACTCGATTAAAATAGGGACCAGTCTGCTGTTATGTTGCAGTTTACTGAGTTTCCAGATGAAGAATATGTGTTTAGTTTGCTAAAGAAAAAAATCAGATTTCTGTGGTCTGTGAAAAAAGTGAAAACTCCATTATGTCATATAAGAATTTGAAAGGTAAACTCGGTGAAACGTTTGAATTTAAATTGAACGATCGTGGAGAAGTGCTTGGCAAAAATAATAATTTTTCGTGTTTAGTGATGCAGGAGACATTGTTACTAAACGTAGAGCGACACTTCATTCGGAAGATGTTAATGCACTCACATGTTTAAAATCATGAATGAAGAAGTATTAACTAGGTGAGTTTTCATACTTTTTTATTTGGGTTTGTCTCAAAAATCCCCTAAGAAATTGACACAATAAATTTATTATAAGCCTACATAATAAATATGTTAGTAAATAACTAAAATAGTATTGTTTTGTAATACAACGATACAGTATATATATATATATATATATTACATTTTCTTCTTATGTTTATCACCAAACACAAATTAAATTGAACAATAATTGTGTTTCACGGTTTATTAAAACTTTTTTTATAAATCCTTCAATGCTCGATCAATATATCGATTAAATATTTTGATCGATCGACAGTACTTGTATTATTATAACCATTTTTGTCATCATATTCACAAAGACTTTCCTATTCGTTTATCATAATGAGGAAACGTTCCTCCCAATAAACTCTTAGAAACTTACCGAGAAAAACGTACAACCCGTTTACTCTTTTATCCTCATATCAAGAAATTCACGTGCTTGTGCTTAAAAATAAACTCGACAGGTACATAGTTCTATTCTGTTTCAAATCCTTCATATAACTACATCTGGGTGCGATCACACAATGGAAAGACTAGAAGAACAAGGAAAATACTAGGAGTAAAGAAAAAATACAATGATAATGAGGGAAATGCAAAGAGAAAGAAGAGAATACAAGGACAACAAATAAAAGACAAGAAGAAACAGAAGAAACACAAATAAGAAGAAAAGGAAAATCAGGTGAAGACATGGAGAACAAGGTGGAAGACAAACATAAGAATCGGAAAAAAAGGAGAACAAGGGGAAGATAAGAAGAAAATGTGAAAAGTAGAAGGCAAGAAGAAAATATAACAATGGAAAAGAAGGAAAACGGATAAAAGACAAGGAGAACAAGGGGAATACAAAGAGATTAAAGGGAAGACAAGAGGATAGAGGAGAAAGTAGAAAGTCATGGAGAACGAAGAGAAAATGTGGAGAACAAGAAAAATAAGGAAGACCAAGGGGAAGAGAAGAAAAAGGGGAATAGAAGGAGAAGAAGAGGAAGCGTAAAATAAAATACGATAAAAATATTAAACAATAGTACATCTTACCTCTGAATATTAAAAAAGTAACAATGAAGTAGAAAAAAAAAAAACAATAATACGAAGTCATGTTCACGCAATCGTTGGAATTCTCTTCATATCTTGTCACTTTTCTTTATTGGTAGATATCATTTAATGAAATTGGTCACTTTTGTAAAAGAATGTGGATATTTTATGAAATAATGTTGGCAAAACTTGCTCAGCACAGCAAATTTCAATCAGAGGTTCAGCGCCTTGACACATCGACAACTAGCGAAACAGCTTGTGGGTCACCGTAGCAATGCGGATTCAATGAGCGTATTCCGAATCTCACCGGTGAGCAATCCGATGGCATCAATGTGTTCCGAACTCCACCGATGACGTCATTGATGCTCCACCCGTGTCGCACCGGTGCCATCAGCTTGCAGAGGTGGTGGCAGTCTCCATCAGCCGCCATCAGTGAATCTGATTGGTTCTTGTATAGGGCGGGAATTAGCAGACAAATGACATCGTGCACTGTTGTGTCATGGCGGTGTGTTCTGCTTTGGTTCTGCTGTATTGTTTGTAATGAGCACAACGTAAAACAGTATGTTAATGGCTTATGGGCGAACATGTCAACGGACTAGTTATCACTACCGGTTCAAGAAATAAATTGTTTATGCTCTCTTTTCTTTGAACGAGATGGCAGTACGGAAATTTCGCAAAACTTTGCTAGCGTAGCACAGATAACAACTTACACAGTCGCCATGACAGCCATCGATCCTTCAGCAGTTTTGTTCCTATTCCGCTGCAGCGTGACGTCATTGTTGTCCACCGGTCAGGTGAGATTCGGAATACGCTGAATGTAAAACCTTACTTTCTGACAACTTCCCCTCATGTAACTGACCTCAATATTTTGAATGCAAATGTGCTAGCTTAATCCGAACTTCCCGTCATGATCCATAATTCGAGGCATGTGTATTCCAGAGTAGATTGCTGAAGTTGAATCGGAACAGTGTGCTGACATGTGGGTGTTCCTGCGGCGGATGCACTTTTAAACTTGTTCCTTTAGAGACGTCAAACAGCGTACGATGACATAAACCAACAGAATGCTATTATAGCATGAATTGTTAATTTGTGTGCTTTTCAGAATTTGATGTTACATCAGGAAATAGTAGGAAGACATGTTCCGATTGTCTGCAATGGATCGGTTGAATACCTACATGATAAATCAATAGTTTAGAAGCCGATATTTCTTGGTGCAGAAAGAACAGTTCACAATGAAGAAGACTCACTCGCGTGACGTGTAAAGGTTAGTGCTCCGAATGCCGAAGGGTTCAAGAACATTGAGTTGTGATGAGATGAAATCATACAGGTTACATAGGTTATTGTGATCCAGCAGTAAACGGATATTTCTTTATTTTCTTTTGACGTAAAATATGATTTTATTTGCGATGCGAGCCAAACTCCTCGACTTGTGTTACGGAGTTAGACAAGATTAGAAGCTCCTACTGTGAAGGGAGTAACAGAGATAACCAAATGAACCAAATTAGACTTTAGAGTACAAAGACAAAACGTTTCTGAAATACAGGAAGTAAACGACCATAAATCGGGAACGATACATCTCGTTTTGATGTCATTCGATTCAGAATTGCAAGTTTTGATAGAATAACATCATTTTCTAAACTTGAAAAGCTCTAACGAAAATAATTTTGAAACAGATGTGCTCAAGAGTTAGTTTCAGTGCAAAGCCAAAGTATATGAAACGAAAATACGATCAGGCATATCATGAACGCAGATTAGCGGAAACAGAATAAGGTGACACTCACCACGGCAGAGTGTGAGAGGTTGAGCAGAAAACGTAAAAACTTGAACACAACGCACTGCCCTGCACTGATTCTTAACGTTTAATTAATTAATTAATTAATTTACTTACTTACCTAATTACTTACATATTTATGTACTTATTTCTTTAGGGGAGAGTCGGGTAGTATCGGACATCGGGTAATATCGGACAGTGAGTTTCTTTCATCTACCACACGATGATGGTACCTGATTGACATGGTTACGTTTCTGTGATGTCGCAAAGAGAAACGTAACCATATCATTCAGGTACTACCATATGGTGGTAGATGAAAGAAACGCACTGTCCGATACTACTCGATGTCCGATACTACCCGACTCTCCCCTACTTATACATTTACTTACTTATTTATTCAGTTACTTATTGACTTATTTATTTACTTACTTTTATTTATTTATTTATATTTATTTATATATTTCTTTATTTACTTACTTATTCATTTACTTATTATTGTTTAGTCAACTGCCCGAAGACAGGTCTGAACCTCACAAGTGATACTAAGAAAGCACCACTTATGAAGAAACTAGGCCAGGAGATGATGGGGAAGGGTGTCCAGTTCTTTTCCCTCTCCATTGCATACATCGCCGATTAGATATATGTTACAGTAATTTACTTATTATTCGTTTATTTATTGACTTATTTATTTACTTAGTTACTCATTCACTTATTATTTATTCACTTATTTATTT
Organism: Periplaneta americana; assembly: GCF_040183065.1. Classification (NCBI taxonomy): domain Eukaryota; kingdom Metazoa; phylum Arthropoda; class Insecta; order Blattodea; family Blattidae; genus Periplaneta; species Periplaneta americana. The sequence continues at coordinate 36,569,296 of NC_091123.1, forward strand.
AGTTATTTACACTTACATATTGCCTTACTTACTTATTAACTTACCCATTTACTTACTTATTATTTAAACATTCGTTTATTTCTTTGTCATTTGCTTATTTATTTTTATTTTTTTTTTTACATATTTGAAAAATTAACAAATTTTTACAAATATTAGGACTGCTAAACCATACCCTAAAACCAAGTTTAGTACAGAAACATTCCCGAATAAAGCTATATAAACCCTTACACTACCAACTCTCCTCTATGGAAGTGAAATTTGGGTTCTGAAACAAAGAGATACCGGCAGATTAAGAGCAGCTGAAATGAAATATCTGCGAAGAACTGCAGGATACACAATTCTGGACCACAAGAGGAACGAGGAATACTGCAGGAACTCCACATGCAACCATTAGAAGATAAAATTACACAATACAGAAATAGATGGCTTGAACACATTTCTCGTATGGAAGCTGGCCGGACACCCCAAGAAATGCTAAAATACCACCCTCAAGGACGACGACGACCTGGACGTCCACAGAAACGTCTAGTGGATCCTGTATAGCTGGAACCGAAACAGGCCAACAATGGCCTAATTTCGTGCTTGGAATATGATGATGATGATTTATTTGATTATTTATTTATTTACTTATTAGTTTATTTATTATTTTTATTATTATTATTATTATTATTATTATTATTAATTTACTTATTTGTTTATTTATTTAAGCATATAGGGCCTTTTGTTACATTTCATCAGATCACGAATACAATTTAATATATTCAAGCAGTGAAATTAAATGTGAAAATATAAAAAAAATACTAAAATAACACAAACTAAAACAAACTTCAAACAATACAAAATGCAACAATGCGATCATACTCAAGAAGTGATTCGGTATTGTTTTTTTTTTTACAACAGACCCGGGCATTTGATTATAACACTAAAATTTGTATCGTGTGGACAATTTAAGAGAATGAATGAGAAGTGACTTCTCAATATTGTATTTGAGACAGTTGTTTGAAAGAAAATAAATTAACGAGGACAACGACGAATAACATAGACTGTAAGAACAGAAGTTTATAAAAAAAAAACCAGCAAAATGACTGTCGACTATACTAGAGGAAGGGTATATGGTTCGGGCAGAAGGGTTCCTCAGCGAATAGGGATTATAAAGAATGGACGCTGAGCGAATTTTCCTGTGTTTTGTTTCTCTGTGCGCCGGCGTTTAGTTCCATTTTCAAGCGCTAGAGGTTAGTGTAATCGAGCATACGCTAAGATAATAATTGAGTATAGAGTTGAGACACAGGATCCAAACATCGACTACCTTATTGCATAATACAGTAACGCTTTGCTTCAAATAAATTCAAGTTACCAGCTTTTCCTTATTTCTCAGTAGCAAACTAGTTGTAAGACTTAATAATATTTTTTTTTTTATATTTCAGATATAATAAATTATATTACAAAATTATATAATACATTAAAAAATTAAGTATCGAATTCGTTTAATATTTGTATATAATATAATATAGGTATAGGCCTATGAGTTTTGTTTTTCCGTTTTCAGTGCTATCAAATCATTACATATTTTAATTTTTGTTGGGGTCAACGTCTCAACTCTCATTATAAAGGAACTTTAGAGTCTAGACATTACAGTTAATGACGGATTTATTATTTTATGGATCCAATTTATTTTATTTGAGTACATAATATACCTAGATGTATTAATAATGTGTTGTATTTCCCCTGTGTCGACTGCTAGCTGGTGTGATGTCAGCGCCAACTCTAGGGAGAAAGCAGAATCTCACGCTCTAGCTGGTTTGAAGGTCATTGAAATCAGTCCGGCTACATCAAAGGTACCAACGCCAAGTGTCCATACTTAATTACCTATACGCTGGGTTCCTAGTAATCCGACAAATATGTAAATAATCGTTTGTATTTATATTTGTTTGTATTGAAGTTTAGACTTCAAGAGATGTTCTATTTTTTAAAGTAATAATAATAATAATAATAATAATAATAATAATAATAATAATAATAATAATAATAATAATAAGTTTATTAGGTTCTGTATGAAATTCAATTGTTCTATAAGAGTGCGACATTATTTGTTTTATATTTTCATTTTAGGACTTCTACATAAATATTAGTCACTGATAACAAAATACGAATTAACAGTTCGCAGGGTCCATGAACAAAGTGTAATTATTTTAAGCTGAGCGGTGTCTACGTCAGCAACAAAAATGATATATCAAAGCTTGTTACAGGCGCTGTAGCTTAATAAATGCAGAGCGAGCCTCAGGTAATCCCCGAATCCACACGGCGGGCGGAGGGATACAGCCTCCGCTAATTCGGTATTAAGGAATGAGCCCCCGCAGGGAAGACAGGCTCAAGCGGTTTTTCCTGACCTCACAATATGACGACAACGCTGATGACACCCCCTGCAGACAATTCCTGGGGACTTACAATGAAAACTCATTAAGTCTGGGAAGAAAGCTCGAGAATATCCCAGTGTAAAGCAAACATTGTCTCAAGAAACGGGATCGTATATATGTCGCAGACATTGCAGGCAGGCGCTGCGCGTATAATGGTATACTCTCTTTCCTACCAGGAGCCGCACTTCAACCGTTAATAGCACTTAATGACGGTTATTTCTGCTACCGCGTATTACAGACAGTAAAGTATGCTGGGCCCGCAAAAGAAATAATTAGACTTGTGTAATGAAACACGATTTCACAACTCTCGTACAAAGAAAGTAGGATTTTTAAGTGTCATTTTCTTACATCCATCTGAAACTTACGACAAGGTATGTTCCTTATCGTAGTGAAATAACATAAAAATACTTCTAACTCAATATATAGGGCAAACTCAGACTAATTTCGTGACAAGGCTAATTTCGTGACATTTCATTTTAAATTTACCACGAAATTATACCAGCGACAAATGTAATTTTGGTGGTGTAGTATGGTAGATGACGTACTCGTACTATAACATAGATTTTGTTTACTGCGCTCTTGCAGTGGTGAGCGGACTTTTTTTAAACTACTTGAAGAGTTGTGAGATTTAAAGCTTTGAATTTGCTAGTGAATACATCATCCGATTTATTTTGTTAAAAAAGAGTTTTTTTGCTGTTTTTGTGCTCCAAATTGTTTTCAATGGTAAGTACTGACATTGTATACTTCTCGGTGAAAAATATATGCTTATCAATGCACTGATTAGCCTTTTCTTTGGGAGGTTACTTTCTTAGTATTTTTCTCATTCCACGAGGACATTTTTTTACTCTTCATATTTTTATATACCCTGTAACAACACATTCTGGTGGAAGAAATATCGACTGAATTAAACGTAATATATTTGCGTGTGTATTCAGAGTATCTCTGATATATTGTGCACGTCGTGTATGTTACAGATGGCAGATAGGGCTAATCGCAGGTTCAAATGTGAAAAGAAATATAATATAAATTATATGAAAGAAGCAATTTATTCTATTTCAAACACAGGAGAACTGCCGCAGAGAGACCTCATCTTTTTCTTGGCAAGTTCGACGAGGACCAGAAAGGAACCAAAGAAAATGCCATTTCTCAAGTGAGGTAGAAACGAAAAAGCATCATTCTCTGGAGCTAAACAAAAGTCTGTGCTTAAAGAAAAGCCGAATGATAAGCCTAATGATTTGTTGCCATCTTGACCAGGAAATTTCGAGGACAACAAGCATGGTGAAAGATGGATTCAGTGTGTCAGTTGTGGTCAGTGGTTTCATGAAACATGTCAAGGCCTTTCAAAATAATGAAATAACTTTAATTGTTTGGGTTGTGGGCATGAATCTGACAGAGGAATTAAGCATTTTGAATATTTTTAATTCAAGAACTCTCACGAAAATACAATTGTACTTTCACGAAATTATACCAACTCTAGCAAAATTGGCATAAATCAGACTTTTCTGAGTTACCTTTAAAAACTGCATAAATATGACTAACATCTATCTGTTAACATAACTTGAACATTTCAAAAACCCATCTTAATTAGTTTCTGAGAAAAGTGCACCAATGTTAAGTTGTGTAACAATAATCTAAAATACCTTTAATATTAAAAAAATTCTGTCTCACAAAGAACTAGATTGAAACTCTTCTAGGTTAATTCAATAGCCAAAACTCCAAAATTCAGCACAAAAACGCCAAACCTATGCAGGACTGCTTTCAGACAATTTTTTTCTCATTTTTCACACACTAGGCCTATAATAACCATTTTCCCTTCACTGCAAAACCTGATAATAAATAAAAACTTTCAAACATACGGCTCCTTCTTCTAAACAGTCTCACACCGTCTTCTACATTTCGAAAAGGAAAAATTCACGATGTTTCCATAAATTTCTAATGAAAATTATACAATGTGTTCCCTACCTGCATCGTCGAATATCCGAATATCATGTCGCACACGTACTCCATGTTGGCTTCAACCATAGATTAAGATGAGAACTCATGAGAATTTCTGTAACTTCTTACCTGGAATGAGAAAAAATTACAATCAAAACTTTCTACAACACATAAGAATGAAATCCGCTCACTTTCAAACACTGTTCAATATCGCTCGTCATTCTACAAATATAAAGGTAATAAATTATTTTATACTCAGTCACCTTTAAGACATCGCATTACCTGTTTTTCTTTCTATTATAACAAGAGTTTTTTTCAAAGTAACGCATAAATGCATTTAAAACTGAGTGAAGGGACTTTGAACAAAATTATCAGGCACGACAAAACTTGTAGATCTGGTTAGAAAGGAATATTTTGATTAAAACAATTTATATATTTTACGACTTTTCTTGTCCGAGTTACGACGTCATCGATAATATTTTAAAATGACGCTCTATATTTTTTTCTTTATCAGATTATGGTAACTTCAACAATAATAATTGCAGTAACATGGTAAAATTGCAAACAGCTCTACATATTCATTTTGCAATAGCCAGTATTATAAAAACTGCGTTTTCACCAAGAATTGAAAATTACTGACAAACAACGGGAACTAAATAAAATACAAGATTACAGGGCTAACGGCTTCACAGCTAGGTACCTGGTTTTAATGAGTGCACTGATTACAAATGAACATGGAGACATAAAGATAATAGTCACAATTCACTCTCGCTTCTCCCCTAGTTCGTTTCCTTTCTGCATACAATCGTCGTGGAAATGTTGGAGCTATGGGTTACATACAGAGTGGAAGTAATATAGGGTGTAATAGGACCTCGCCGACAAACTTTGAGGAATGATAGATTACACAGAGAGGGTCATTTTTTGGTAAAGAAGATATACTCGATGACATGTCCTTCATGAGTTTTTAGAAGCGCATTCCGCATCACGCATGTTGCATAAGTCTGCGCCTTAAGACCGTATCATCTCTGTTACACTGCTGTAGTTAGTTATTGGTCTGTCTGTTGCATCTTCAATCCGTCAATTGATTTGGGAAGGTGACATTGTGATACATTTTTAACTCGTCTTAATGTGTGTAATCAATGTAACATGATTAAAGTACGTAGGGCTATTTGAAAAATTGATGACGTCACGTGTATCTTGTACCATAATATAGTTAGCCTACATGCATCAAACATGGATAAATATATAATAGGATGCGAAACTGCGGTCAGCACCATCTGGCAGTGGGGGGCTGAAATAAGATGATCAGGGTCCAACGTCGTAGGTGGTGAACATTAGAACTACGTGTTGGGTACATTACCCAGAGTTCTCTATTTATCCGTTCGAGATATTGCTCGAGGACTCGACGAGGAGCCAAAATGGCAGACAGAAACTTGTTAATAAGTGAACATAAAGTGATAATACGTATGTGTATAAGCAGTGCATGTTAAACAGTGATGTTTATGGACGTTGTAAAATAGTGTTGTTGAATGTATTGTAAAGTAATAGTAATATAATAAATTGAACTATCTAAGTAGTTCTTGCAGACTTTTCAATTGCGCTGTACAATAAATACCCAAAGAATACAATACCAATTATCTAATCTTTTGCTTCATTTTTTGTCTCTGTCTGGTTATATTTTAATTGGGTAGTGTAAAATAGATCGTATCTTTTATCTTCTTGTTGGTTCCGGTAAGAATTTTCAGTAGAAGCTGCTGTGAGGAATAAAAATGTAAATGTTTTATTTTAAATTGGGTTAGTTTTGAATATCTATGAGGGTGGGAGGGAATACTTTCTGCACAGTTTAACATTTTCGTCACCAGGTGCGCTGCTAAATGCATGGAGTAATTACTCTTTTCGGTACTTGGTGCGCTGCTAGATGTAATAACGCCCCTTCCTCTAACAGGTGGCAGCAAGATCATTTTTTCTACAACAGCGCCTCTAGTATGTGTTACGGGAAACTCGGTAAGTTTCGCATCCTATTATATATTCATCCATGCATCAAATCTCTACACTCATGTTAGGCCCTCGTTCTAACATAACTCTCAAAAACAAAAATTCCAATACCTATCCAAACAAAAAGTTATAGTAGGTGCACAAGATAAATGGCAGGGGTAGTGTAATGTAATCAGGGGTAGTGAATCATTTTCAGTAAGTTATATCACTAAGAGAAGTGAAGAATATTACTACGTACGCAACACAAATCAAATTTATTATAAAAGTTACAATATCCAGAATGAAACACGAGTACAATTTTATGTTTCTCATGTAGGACGTTTGCTTCTTTCTTAGCATTTATACCTTGAGTAAGTTTCGTGCTATCCCTGGACTTCTGAGACTGTATCTGCTATAGCAACAATAAGTACACATTCCTGTATCAGAGAGCACAATGAAAACTTGTTATTAACTGCCAAAGTGGTTCCACCCTCAACGCAAGTAAACTGTTCGTGCTGGGGAAACCGCACAAGTACGAAATACCTAAACGACTCCGGCGCAAAACTCTAAACAACTTTGAGAGAGTGTATGCTTATTAGACACAATAAACGCATTCCACTCGTTTCATCTTGGATATGGTCCGACGCAGATATTACATAGGATGTGCGAGAAACATGGTGCGTAGAGAGAGTAGCATTTTCTAGACTTCAGGATACACAATTGCCTGCACTTCTACACATTTGGTGAGGAAAAACACATCGACCACGTTCAAGAAAATGTATTTAATTGGAATCTAATTTTAAATTCAAGGAACCGTAGCACAGACGTGCGATAACGTAATATTGTATGTCATAAAAGTAAAATCGAATGCCCTGATTACAAAATTATTACTACTTCAAAGATTCACACTCTAGTAGTTGTATAACAAATTTCAAATCTATAACCCATATTACTATTCACTTCTGAACTGCGACTGAGCACGAGTGCTACTCATTCGGTCCTCAAATTTATTAAACATTATTATATCTACTTTTTTATATTTATGTATTATTATTTTAGTCTATTTGTATTTCGAATTATTCATCTTTATTTTTTGTAGCCATTTACACATCCTTAATTTGTATTAACACAATGCAAATAAATAAATAAATAAATAAATAAATAAATAATGAATAAATAAATAAATAATTAAATAATTAAATAAATAATTAAATAATTAAAGAAATAAATAATTAAACAATTAATTAATTAAATAATTAAATAATTAAATAAATAATTAAATATTTAAAGAAATAAATAATTAAATAAATAATTAATTAAATAATTAAATAAATAAATAATAAATAATAAATAAATAAATAAATAAATAAATAAATAAATAAATAAATAAATAAATAAATAAATAAAAGGATAAGTCATAGACTGAACAAGTCATTGAAAAATATTTGTATACAATTAAACAGACGAATTTTCAGCTTCATTTTCTTCTCAAAGGAAGTCACGACAAGGATTATTTTTCACTCTTCAAATTTCATTACTTTCAGCAGTCTGAACCAGAGATCCTTGAAAGTAACGGATAGCACGACATACTAATGGGTAGATTGGGGAAAACAACGTCTAGTAGAAGCTATGAGCAATGGGCTGAGAGATTCCATGATGATTAAAAAATCTGAAATCTTTTCACATTTTTCCACTACATCAACTGTCCTACGGGCATACGAGTACCTATATGTTTTCAACAGTAATCTCACTACAGGTTTTGATTTATTTAGAGAAAATTAAAAATCGTGTGGGATTTAATTGATTATTACACGATTAGAAGAAATAAAGTACCTACTCTAATACAATAAAATATTAATTGACTTACTAAATTCTATTTCAGTAATGTTATCTTCACCAAAACCTTTGAACAGAGCCACCATTTTCAGTGGACTATGCGGTAAACAAATGACGATCGCAAAGCATGTTTTATACAGTAGTACCGTAAAGAATTTGCAGCTTGAAATGTTGGCAAACAACGAAATAAATGGTAGGAGGGTGATAAAACAGAAGAAAGTATTCAAAAATCAGAAGAAATAAAGTACTCTAATACAATAAAATAGATATTAATTCAATTATTAAATTTCCATTTCATTGATGTTAGCTTTATCAAAATATTTGAACGGAGTCGTTATTTTCAGTCGACTATCTATGCGGGAAACAAATGACGATCGCAAAGCATGTTTGCAGTTATAAATGTTGGTAGTGATAAAAACAAAGTGATAAAAATAAATGCAAGGAAAGTGATAAAATTTTAGCGATAAGCAGCCATGATTGGTTGAAATACGTCCTTTGGTACCGTTTTATTGGCCAAAAGTAGTATGACGTAGTAAAAGTGTAATAGTCAGCCAAATTCCATTTCATTGAGTTGATAAGTTATCATAACAATGCAAAACATGTATTAGGCATCCACGTTTTGTCTGCTGTTATTTCGGGTGAATGCAGTTTAAAGAAAAAAGGAATAGACATTGTAAACTCTGCGAGATCGTTCATTTTCAGCTCCTGAAGGTACAATTTCTCTGACTCCCTATGCTTTGCTAAAATGTCGGAATCTTTGATACGAGCTTGTGTAAAGTGACAACGTGTCTCGTAGAAGCTGCCAAAATTGTGCATAGAGGACGCCGCAGCAGCTTAATAACGACCTGTTTACAACTCCCACTATATTACTCAACAGGGACTTATGAAGACGTTACGTTTCGTAACAGAATAGGCCTTAATAAGGAGCTGCGTGGAGGAGCATTAAGCCAGTGGTTATCATCCCCTTACATCGTTTAGTGAGGAACTTCCTAAACAGCATAAGGAAGAACACAGGGCGATTATAAATAAAGACTCATTCCGTATGTTCAGATAACACGCACAAGCGAGCTCTAAGAAACAAGAGGTTTCGGGAGAAAAATAAAAAACTTGTTAGTGCAAGTGTGCAAGATAAACATACTACATTTTGAAACAGAACGTTAAGCGGGAACGTATACTTTTACAGCATAAATAATGCAAGGGTTAACATTTTTGTAGCTCACATCCGGTCTCAAATTATGCGTGGACTATACAGAGTAAACCGTAAGAAATCTCATTAATTCCAGGGGGTTATTCTTTGAGATATTTCGAATAAAATGTTTAATACAATTCTGCTCGCTTTTGCTTACTTTTCAAGACGAACCGTGTTTTATTTGAAACATTATATAGCGTGTTTTGGGAAAAATATTAATTTCATTCCCAATATGCTCAGTCAACTTAAGAGAACTGTGTATTATGATAGTAAATCATTGAAACAAATTTAGTTTTGTCTTTATTTTATTGGGTTATTTTACGACGCTGTATCAACATCTAGGTTATTTAGCGTTGCCGGTGAAATGAGTCCAGGGTCCAGCACCGAAAGTTACCCAGCATTTGCTCGTAATGAGTTGAGGGAAAACCCCGGAAAAAACCTCAACTAGGTAACTTCCCCCGACCGGGATTCGAACCCGGGCCACCTGGTTTTGCGGCCAGACGCGCTGACCGTTTCTCCACAGGTGTGGACAGTTTTGTCTTTTAAATGTGCAGAAATTTGGTTCAAACAAATGTAACATTTTAAAATTCCTTTTCAGAACGAAAAGCTATATTTGTACAGATCAAATTTCTGCACATTTAAAGGACAAAACCTAAAATTCTTTCAATCATTTATTATCATAAAACACTTCTCTTTTATATTGACTGAGCACATTGGGAATTAATTCAGCAGCTATCCCAAAACAAAATATTGAATATTTCATATAAAATAATTTTTATTTCAAAAGGAAAACAAAATGAGTAAAATTTTATTACATTTTTTTTCTTTGAAACACGTGAAAGAATAACCGTTTGAAAATAATGGCATTATTTACCGTTCACTTTCATGTAGGCCTATCACATTCTACACGATATAAAACTATACAGTACTACTCACAACCATCTTTCTTATTTGAATTGGAATTTACGGGAGAGGGAGCACTATGGCCTAACGCTGCGACCTGTTACTATCTATTGCGCACTTCCAAACCCACATCGACTGACTACACTAAGGTTCGCTGCGTACCCAGGTATTGAGCAGACAACCCTCCTCTCGTATCTAGATCAGTCCCCTCCGTGTAAAGCAAATCGGCGATCAGAAAAAGCTATGGCATGATGACGAAATGGAGAAATGGTAACGGGGTAATATAGATGCCTAATATAGGGAAAAACGGGAGAACCCAGAGAAAAACCCCCATCTACGATCTTGTCCGCCACAAGTGCAACTATGGACTTTTAATGAAAAATCCCAGACCTGATCAGGACTCGAACCCGGGCCGCCTGCGTGATAGTCCGGAGGTCTGACCACTCAGCACCGCAGGGATTATCTTTCGTATAAGCTCACTGCGTTACTGTACTGTTATTTGCGTGAAATCGGTTTGTTTTTCATATAAATATTCAAAAGGAAGAATAAAACATCAGGGAGGGAATTATAGGCCTGCAGAGTGGAAGTGAAATACAGTAACCTTACAGATTGAAAGGGACGATACGGTACATTTCAATGAATAGAAAACCTGTATTACGTTAATCAGAAAATTAAGTTTGAAGTTTCAGCAGTCCGCCAACATCGACGCTAAAACACTCTACTCATATACAGATGTAAGAGATCAACGAACTCGGTGAGTCTTTGTGCGTAAACTGCCAAGCTGCCAAGACGTTGCCAGGCGTTCGCTTTGTACAATGGTTTGAATTTAGGGGTTTTTTTAATTAAATTTACACAAAACCGTACCCGCTATTGAAATACGCTAGAGGGATAAATTATTCTCTATTAGAATTCCTATCGATATGGACAAAAATCACGATCCTACTCGCAATAGTTACCGAATAAGAGATTGTTAAACATTTGGGGAAACAAAACACTTTTTTCTGAAAAAAACATTCAACCTTCCACCAATATGATATTATACCTTTTCGTCATATATAACATGAGCTATTCGCTCTGGAAATCTGCAAGGCTATTTCACAGTGGAGACATAAAAATATCGAATTGTTCCAAAATTCAATAATTCAGTGTAAAAAAATCTATTTTTCTACACAGTAAACATTTTTGCGTAAAATATTCCATTAATGAGAAATTCCAACAAAAATAGAAGTTTCTAGCCTCATACGTATCCCCTCCTTATGAAGTCTCACGACTAGGGATTAAATCATCTTTCCAGTCAGAGATGAAAGAATAGTTCGGTGAATTTCGGCCAGGAATGCTACGCATTGAGAATAATGATAATTTCATCATCACCATCAATAACAACAATAATAATAACAATAAGGAGAAGATTTCGCGCTCCATAAATTATTATTCCTGGAGACTCGTTGCTCGCAGGTCTGTCGTACTCTTCTTCACAGAGATTTGCAGTCCTGACGCTGAGTACAAAGTTGTTGGACCTGCTGTAATTGCTCATTACAAGTGGAAGAGGGATCGATGCTTAGCGGCTCATGTTCGCCGAACACGATAGGTACGCCTTCAATATCTGTTGCGGTACTCCAGCACTTCATACTCCTCTTCGGTTAGCCGATTGATGTCTATATTCCTTGTGAGGAAGGAGACATCGGTTTGCAACTAACATTATTCCGAATTTTACCTAAGCGAATGCAAAGTAGCGAGTGCAGCCCCACGTCCCATATTTCTTGTCGAAATCTCAGCGTTTTGTCCTCTTTCAGGAAAATGAAACATCTATAAGTATAAGCCTATATAAAAACAGAACTAAAGTCCATTTCGGATAACCTGACAGGGAAACAAAACAACTTCCGCCCCCTCCTTTTAGCCTCTTCGTGTCTCCAGCCTCAGCATTGCTGTTCCTCTTACCGCGTTCTAACCCCTTGCTTCGTCATAATTCACTTATTTTTAAAAAGTACAGATTTTATCAACATAATATGAATATAGACAATATAGATAATAGTACATTATGCAACGAGCATATAATGATAGTAATTAAGACGCGAGTATGTTTGTTTATGAAACGAGCGCAAGCGAGTTTCATAATTTTCATACGAACGTCTTAATTACCATTACAGGCAAGTTTCATACGACTTTTTATGCTCGACCATATTTCTAACTTTAAATTATTCAGAAGTAGGCCTATTCATTTTATTCGCATCTGACTGAAGAGGGGAAGTGACCTTGTGCATAGCTCGTAAATTGTGAGATGTGCGCAGACGCGAAAGTATATTGATTTTTTTCCGAGGAACAATAATGTCATTGACCTTGATGTAATCTAGAGAATAACATGAACTAATTTTGATATAACCTGGAAATTGATTTAGAATTGAAAAACGAGATGACAAATTGAATTTATTTGAATATTATTTACAATTAACGTTAATTATTATAGTAACAAAACATAACCTTCTGCGACAGTATTGGATTTCCAGCCTCCGTGACGTTTCCCTCATTGTCTTTCTATTGCATATCCGAGAATAATCGAAAACCTGAACTTTAATGAATAGGTGTACTTTAATGACATGCATTAAAGGACTGCTACCAGGTGTATAATTACTGCATTTCGGCATGGTCGAGCATAAAAGTATTTAGATGTCCTTTTCCCAATCACCTAAGTGAAATAAATACATACCCTTAATTCTAATTAATGATGTTTTCTTTATTTAAACTTCGGGGGTGTGAGAAAACTTAGAAATGTAGTAGCTCACCTGGAGCTGTGGTAACTATCCTTAAAGAAAACATTGTGTTTCTGCAGTCGAATGTGCTCGCGAAGTAATTTGTCCCAACTGTTTGCGTAAGTTACATACTCACAATGATAAATTGTATACTGGTATATTGTAGTTTAGTGCGTGTATGTGTAAATAGTGTACCGTATATAGTATTACACGTAGACATGGCTGCCCGGAGATTGAAACTTTAGCACACGTCTTGGGATTCTGTGAACAGGGATTGCTCTTGAGGAACTCTAGACATCATCTTGTAAGATCCAAAATTGCTGCCGCATTAAGAAATAAGGGCTGGATAGTAGAAGAAGAAATCTCCTGTCTAGCTCAAAATGGGTCAACGAGACGAGTAGATATTTTAGCGTACAATGCTGATACTAAACAGGGCAACATTGTGGACCCCACGATACGTTTTGAAGTAGGATGCCATCTTAGAATTTAAAGGACGATTCAGTATTGTCAGAAAAGCCTTCGTTGAGTGCGATATCAGACTGATAGTCCTCAACTCCTTACATTTCTTGGTATTATTTTTCTTGTGTATAGGCAGCAACGCCATCTCCATGAACTCTCAAAGCCATTTGTCTTTTTCATATATTTCGTTGCATTATGATAGAATTTACTTCTTGTTTTCACCCAAGCATTTCACTAATTCAACGGGGATTTCATCACCAGCAGTTTCTTTCCCATTTTTTCATTTCACTTTCATAAAGACCTCGAAAAAAATACAACCAGCTAACAAACCAAAGCGGGAATCGAGCCCACGCCTAAGCGCAGCTTTGTATAGGAAGATAAAACAGCCTATCCTCAGTTACCTCGCTAGTCAGGACTAAAATCAATTGCAACCTTACCATTACTGGTAATAGCAGTAGTAGACCTACTCTTGTATATGCCTGTGAATGGCCTTAACTGCACCAGAGTAAATAAATAAATAAATAAATAAATAAATAAATAAATAAATAAATAAATAAAATGAACAGGTGTAGAGTAATAGTAGACCCTACCAATTTAGTGTTCGTAGTAGTAGTAGTAGTAGTAGTAGCAGTAGTAGTAGTAGTAGTAATAGTAGTAGAAGTAGTACTAGCAGCAGTAGCAGTAGCAGTAGCAGTAGCAGTAGTACTAGCAGTAGTAGCAGTAGTTGCAGCAGTAGGAGTAGTAGCAGTAGTGGCAGCAGCAGTATCAACAGTAGCAGCAGCAGTAGTAGTAGTAGTAGTAGTAGTAGTAGTAGCAATATCAGTAGTACTAGCAGTAGTAGTAACAGCAGTAGTAGTAGCACTAGCAGTAGAAGCAGCAGTAACAGTAGCAGTAGCAGTAGTACTAGCAGTAGTAGCAGTAGTTGCAGCAGTAGGAGTAGTAGCAGTAGTGGCAGCAGCAGTATCAACAGTAGCAGCAGCAGTAGTAGTAGTAGTAGCAGCAATATCAGTAGTACTAGCAGTAGTAGTAACAGCAGTAGTAGTAGCACTAGCAGTAGCAGCAGCAGCAGCAGTAGTAGTAGTAGCAGCAGTAGTACTAGCAGTAGTAGCAGCAATATCAGTAGAACTAACAGTATCAGTGGTAGCAGTAGTAATAGCAGCAGCAGCAAAAGCAGTATTACTAGCAGTAGCAATATCAGTAGAAGCAGCAGTATCAGTAGTAGCAGCAGCAGCAGTAGTAGTAGTAGTACTAGCAGTAGTAGTAACAGCAGTAGCAGTAGTACTAGCAGTAGCAATATCAGTAGAAGCAGCAGTATCAGTTGTAGCAGCAGCAGCAGTAGTAGTAGTAGTAGTACTAGCAGTAGTAGTAACAGCAGTAGCAGTAGTACTAGCAGTAGCAATATCAGTAGAAGCAGCAGTATCAGTAGTAGCAGCAGCAGTAGTAGTAGTAGTACTAGCAGTAGTAGTAACAGCAGTAGCAGTAGTACTAGCAGTATTCGCAGCAGCAGTAACAGTAATACTATCAGTAGTAGCAGTAGTTGCAGCAGTAATAGTAGTAGCAGCACTACTAGCAGTAGTAGCAGCAGCAGTATCAGTACTAGCAGCAGCAGTAGCAGCATTAGTAGCAGTAGTAGTAGTAATAGTAACAGTACCAGCAGCAGCAATAGTAGTAGTAGTAGTAGTAATAGTAGTAGTAGTAGTAGTAGTAGTAGTATCCGTATAAAATAGCAAATATCCACCGTTAATATTACATTCCTCCCTCATTCAATGTATGGCCTACATTGTACTATATTTGCTCTATTTCAGTCTTCCACATTTCACGAGAATTCTATCCCACGAAGCTGGACTCTAATTTTAACCACATACAAGCCGACGCAATGACACGCCTACACAACTGACACGAGAGAGAGACATTGTCTTATGCAAGTTTAATAACTTCTTCTTCGAGATATCAAGAAGGCAAGAAGAAGACAGAAACATTTCAAGGAATTTCAACTTAGCTTGTAAATGTTATAAATAAAATACAGCGTTGTTTCACAAGGGAATATTCATACTTTGAAGTTGTCTGTACTGGAGTTCGTTCACAGTATCTTTGAAGTATAATTCAACGAAGCTGTGCAATAGGCCTGTATGCTTTTTAGTTGGTTATTTAACGACGCTGTATCAACTAGTAGGTCATTTAGCGTCGATGGGATTGGTGATAGCGAAGTGGTATTTGGTGAGATGAGACCGAGGAGTCACCATAGATTACCTGACATTCTCACTACGGTTTGGGGAAAATCTCGGGAAAAAGCCAATCAAGTAATCAACCTAAGCGAGAATCGAACCTCGCCCAAGCGCAACCCCGGATCGGCAAGCAAGCGCCTTAGCCTACTGTGCTACGCCGGTGGCTGCATATATGTTAATCGTAGTTCATACTATAGGCGCGCAATGAACATTGGAAATTTGGCTTACACAGAAAAGAGCAATTTCGAACTAACCTAAAATTCTGAAGCCGAAATGAACTTGTTTGGCTAATCAGACATGTTATGAAACCATGCCAACAAAAACTTTTCCCAGTACCGTACATCCAATCTAGTCACAAACGTACCCACTAGAAAGCACCACTTTTCCAAGTGTAGTGTGCATTTAAGTTCAAATTTAACTTTACTGGTAGGAAAATAACTTGTACAAAATTACAAACAAAATTATTCCCTAAAGGAGTAAAACCTCGTGCTCAAGGAGTTATTCAAATAGGCCTACATGCTTAACAAAAATAATGATTAGACACAAAGTGGGTTTAAAAGAAAATTTAAGGGGCAAATTAACTTAAAACTATACGATTTCAATGTTAACAATCTAACTAGTACAAATACATAAATATATATTAAACAAATTTAAAAAATAAATTCATAACGCTGTTTTTTAATCTACTAGCACTAACATTTTCCAAACTTGGGTATTTTGCAATTCTTTCATGACATAATCTTAGACCGAAGTAGATACCATGATTAAGAGCTGTGCTTGTTGAACACTTAGGTTCCTCTAGTCGTATAAAATCGGATCTTTTAGTTCTATATTTTAATAATATAATGATACAATTTGAATTTATTGCAATTTTTATGTATGAAGTTGTTGAACCTGATCGCTTGGTGAGTTGGGTCCATTTTATTTTGAAGGTAAAAATATTATGTTTCCAGTCCACAGAAGTCAATAGTCCCTGGATCGGTCATTCACGTCCAATGTCTTGGCCTCCGTGATCTCCAGACTTAACATCTATGGACTTTTTATGAGAATTTGTCAAGGATAATGTGTGTGCAACTATGCCACGTACCATCCCTGAATTGATTTCAACAATTGTCCACATACTACAGATGATCACTTAAAAATTGAAAGTCGTTTCATTGTTACCTGTTTATGTTTTTTTGGCGACAACTACGTTAAATTCTGAATCACACAAAAATTGTTTCATTCACAACTACATGGGAAAGTGAAGCCTTCTGATCTGGCAGACACACCCGTAACCGAATCGACTGCACGGCATTGGGAAAGGTTCCTTCTATCACATCCAAAAATAATCGAAACTGATCAAATGATCACTGACAATGTGTGAAAGCTGTGGTCGTGTGGTCTAATGTCGTGTAGTGTGATTGTTTTATCTGGGGCAATATGATGTCCAATATTTTCTGAACTCGTATCCCGACGTCATGCTGACGTCACGTTGCACGAATCCCACAATATGTTCGCCTATTATCAGGACTAAATGTAGACAGGACTAAATGTAGAACTGAGTTATATTGGTTCCAGGAATTTTCCATTCGCTGCCTATTTGAGATAAAGGTTCTAACTACAAATCCCAAGAGCTTTTTCTTTTTAGAAATAGATTTCTGTTGCTTTCTGCGCTGTAAAATTAGAAACTTTAATGAATATGCAACACTTTATAGATTTCTGATCGTACTGGGAGTAAAAAAAGGTGAAAGCGAAGTGAGTCTTTAGTGCTTGCGTGTTTACATTTAACAGGAGTTGAGAAAAGATTCCTCTTACACTTCAGATGGAAAAAGGGAATGAAGGAGAAATGATATCGAAGTAACACCGTTAAGTAAGTCAAAAGTAGTAGCAATACAAGACAACATAAAGTTTCGAGAAGGGAGAGCAGGAGATTCAAGGAGAAAAAGAGAGAAAAGGGATATATAGAGAGAGATGCCGAGAGGAGAAAGACTTCTGTTGCTGCAGCAGAAACATTTAAAGCTGACACGTCTGAAATTTCTTCGCCACTTCTTGTTTTCTCAAGACGTTTTCCATGTCCCCCTTCCAATCTTTCTTGCTTCTTCATTTTCATTTCTGCTCTCAGATATCAGATATTTCCACCCAAAGTGGAAGCTTTAAAACTAGATAAGGTACGGTCTGATGCTAATCTGATACTGCCTAATTCAATTCTCTTTAATACAATTTCGTCATTCACTTGTGATTTCTTGTTAGACTGTATAACATTCTAATATTGAGATAAAGCAATAATACGAATCCATTCAGATCTATAAGGCACTGAATTTCTGTCTGTAACAGAGCGCCTTC
Organism: Periplaneta americana; assembly: GCF_040183065.1. Taxonomy (NCBI): domain Eukaryota; kingdom Metazoa; phylum Arthropoda; class Insecta; order Blattodea; family Blattidae; genus Periplaneta; species Periplaneta americana. The sequence continues at coordinate 36,587,303 of NC_091123.1, forward strand.
TAGAAGAGTAATGTAAAATACATACTTTAGAGTATTTTAATCCTAATGGATTTTCTTCGTCGGTAGTATATTCGTTACTACGCCTGCTCTGGATTCAAGTATGTTGAGTTATAGCTCGGTAATTGGTTTCTAGGTGAAAAAGTATTGAGCGATCGCCAGAAAACGGGGTCAGCTCAGGTAAATACCGTCGAACATTTACTATTACAGAACGAACGCGACTCTTGAATCCAGCGCAAAAAAAAATGTATTGCATAGTATAGGCAGATAACACAGGCTGAAGGGATGCCAAGCTTAGAGAATTAGTATACAGCTGATTTCAATTTAATTCGTGCCAATACAGTAAATTCTTCATTAATGATACGTATACTACGAAGAAAGGGGTGTTTGAGAATAAGGTGCTTAGGAAAATATTTCTGGCGAAAAGGGATGAAGTTACAGGAGAATGGAGAAAGTTATAGAACACAGAACTGCATGCATTGTATTCTTCACCTGACATAATTAGGAACATTACATTCAGATGTTTGAGACGGGCAGGGCATGTAGCACGTATGGGCGAATCCAGAAATGCATTATAGAGTGTTAGTTGGGAGACCGGAGGGAAAAAGACCTTTGGGGAGGCCGAGGTCTTAATTACACAGTTCTCATTTTGGCAATAACAAATTTCACCATGGTAACAATTAACTTAAGCACTCGTATAAATCGAAAACAATTAGACACTCAATTGTCCAGGCTTTTTTGTTCAATAGTAACAGAATATTAAGAAAGTCAGAATTGCTAGCAATAAACCGACAGCAGTTGGAAGAGTCAATAAGAAGCCAAGAACTCGGCATTGTGAACCAAGCGCTGCCGCCCCATTCGAAAGGAGAAATTCGCATATTCACTGGAAAGCTCGTGGAGAGTTGCAGAACTTAGTGCTAAGAGGATCGAAACAAACATAACAGTCCGGCTTAGGGTGTTTCGGTTATTATGTATGCTCTTCCAGACTTCTGCTTAATCTCCATACGTCATACAAAATATCATGGGTCAAAGAGAAACTCTATAACGTCAATTCTTTGTTTAACTGCACTTTGGAGGAGATGGACGGAAACAAAAAATGAAGAAAAACGTAAGTGTAATGATTGAGAACGAGTAAAAGAAATCAGTCAAAAAATAAATCAAGGAAAACGTATAAAAACAGAATATAATGAAGAATGAATGACACACAGAATTAAAGAAAGCGTGAAAAAACATTGCAAAGAATAAAGAAGACAAGTATGGATATAAATAAAACAAACTATTTTTCCAAATTTTGATGTTCTAAAATTGAACCTTTTAAAAAAGAAATTTATAAAATTATTCATGACATTATATAATATCCTAGATCGTATATACCCAGATTGCTCTGCATTATAGGCTTTGAAGGTAACAATTCTTGTCAGGTTTACTATGCTGCCATCTAGTTGTTACATAAGGAGTCACTTCATAACTCCCATTTGAATTGCATTATTGACTGCACTGCCATCTCGTGTTCGTTTACGGTGGCGGTTGCTCTCTTCAAAGTGCAACCGATTTTAACAAAGGAATGAGCAATCTATACGTGATCTGGGATAATATTAACAAAATGTGTGTATTTTTTCCCTTTTTATTTCTGTCGACTATATTCATGTTTTTATTGAATATCACTGGCATCTATCTGAATGTCAATTTATATGAAATGTGCTTTTCTTCCTTTTTCTCTTTCTTCTTTTTTTTTTGCTGCTGTGTGTTATTTATTGGTTTGAATTAAGTTACTTACTGTATTTAGTAAACTGTCCTTGTAAATTTTATGTTATATTATTGGCTAAGACCACAGCGTACATGAGCCTGGCTCTTACGGTAGTGGCTAATTTGTACTCACTTTGCTAGCTTACTTACTGGCTTTTAAGGAAACAAATAAAAACGACAGATGGAAAAGAAAGAAAATCCAATAAAAATAAGAGAAAAAGGAAATATGCAAAATAAAATATAGAAACCATGAAAAGATAAATATGAGAGGAAATAAAGAGCAAGAGAGAAATAGTAAAACATTGAAAGCAAGAAATAAAAGAAAAGGAAAACATATACTCGTAGATGAAACGAAAGATTAAACATAGGAAAGAAGAAAGAAAGAGGAAACTCAAAAAGGAAGAAATAAATTGCAAAGATAGATAACAGCAAGGGAGAAAACAAAAATATAAAAACAAGAACGAATAAAGGTAAAAGAAAATAGAGAAAACAATAAAAATGAAAGATAGAATATAAGAAAAAATAAGGCAGAGAAAACATACAGAGGAAAAGTGAAAGGCTTGAAATAAATACGAAAATAGAAAATGGAAAGATAGAAAAGGAGAAAAACAGGCAGGAAAATACAAAGCTATTAAACAAGGAAACATATAAAGCAAGAAAGGGAAAAGAAAATATAAATGTACAAAATAGAAGAAAGGAAAGAAGGCAAAAAACGATAAATAAAGGAAATCGAAATATAGACAACGGAAAAGAAGACACAGCGAAACATAGAAAACAAGAAAAAAGATAAATATGGCAGAAAGGAAATTAAGGATAGAAACACAAGATAGAAAGGAAGAAAACAGAAATATGAAAACAGGAAAATAAAACAAGAAAACAATAAAGAAACTGAAAGAAAAACAGAGTAAATAAGGAATAGGAAAGCATGAATAGCAATGAAAAATTTAATCACAAAATACAAGAAAAAGTAAAAAATATAAAAAAGAGAAGATTAAAACATAAAAAATAGGAAATATGGAAAATAAGAAAAAATTTAAAAAAAATATATATATATATATATATATATATATATATATATATATATATATATATATATATTATATACAAGACAATCCAAACATATAACACAAGAACAAAAGAGAACATTAGAAACAAGGAGGAGGAAAACATAGGAAGGAAGAAAGACGAAAAACAAAAAGGAATAGAATAGAAGAAAGGAAGAAAATGGAAAAAAATAAAGGAGAAAATGAAAGCAGAAAATATATAAAATTAAGTGGAAAATACATGAAATAAAAGAGTGAAAATAAAAGACAGAAGACAAGAATGGCAAACTAAAACAAAAAATACAGGATAAAAAGGATTACATTGGAAACAGGATAAAGAAAAAGCAACAGAAAACATAGAATTTAACAAAAGAAATGGAAGCAAAAACAAGACAGATAAAAAAGGAAAAACAGAAAACAAGAAAGAAAAGTGAAAAAGAATAGAAAGAAAAAAATTAAAACAGGTATAGACAGAGAGCTATAATAAAATGGATTGAAAAGAATATTGAAGCAAATTAGAAAGGGAAGGGAAACTGAGACAAAATGAAAAATTAGGGAAAAAAAAGAGTTGTGGTGGGATTCTCTTTCCGGGTTCTCTCAGGTCTCTTTAATTCACCGATTTCACAATAAAATTCTCAGTCTAAAAACACAGAGCACTTTCTTTTGTTTGTTCTGCGTCGTATGTCATCCATCACGGAAAGTGTTACTTGTAGCTTGTCTAAGGCTGATAGGTAGCAGTATAGTGGGTTCTATACGTCTTAGATATCTATGGAGGAACTGTAGCGCCGAATTCAAGGTCGAGGGAACTAGACAATACAGATATATTTCATACCACCACCCTATGGTATTTGAACTTGATAGCTGGAGAGGAATGTGTGTGGCGGCTGTTAGAATCGATCTGCACAATCGGGTCTCAACTCAATCCATAACGAGTGCACAAAAACTCTAATTGGATTGCAGTGTGCAGGTGTAATCTATCCCACTCAGTCATATTACCCATGTCCACCGTTGTGGCTGAGGGGTTAGCGAGTCTAATTCCGAACCCAGTGGTCCCGGATTCGATTCTAGGTCAGGACGAGTTGCCTGGGTGAGGTTTTTTCCCCTTACTCCTATGCATGAATATCAGGTAACGTTATCACCTTCGCCACTTTCTTTCCTCCCCCATCATCCTTTCCTCATCATCCCGTTTCTGGTTTTTCAGATCACTCTGCAGGCGGCCTCCCGGAACTACTGGCTCTCTCGACCGGCCTCCGTGGAATGTAGCAGAACGAAGTTGGATGGCTTCTGCAACGAGCACTCGAGGCGGATCTACTGGGGGGGAGGAGTTTAGCCTTGGACCGACAGGGGGGCCTTGGGGAAAGTTGCCGAAGCAGGAATGGTATATGGATTTCTGTTGGCTGTAGGGACCGGTCGTCAGGGAGTCATGTGGTTGGGTTGGTGCGCGTAGGGTATCTATGGCACGCAACTCATTCCATACCGAGGGTTAGCGCAATAGATCTCAACAGGTCGCAGTGCTGAGCCATCCGTGCCCCCCACTTAAATTCCATTGCATATTGCCAATACGAAGATGAGAAAGAAAGAGGCATTGTAGAAAAAAAAATCAAGTAAATAATGAAACGAAAAGAGAATCGTTTTACTTACACAAGGACTGAATAACGGCGAAAAAAGACTGAAGCATGATAAGCTATAACAGAAAGAAATAGAAAATAATAGACAGCGCAAAGAGGGACATCATTGAAGTCTAAAGGCACGCAAGAGAAGTGATGGAAAGAGTTGGAGAAGAAATTCTATAGTAGCTTACAGTGTATCCGTTCCGCAATTTGCGTGACAGGACCTTCATTAAAACCCTGAATGAGTCGTAATGCTTATTTTTATTCACTTGCATAACATCAATGGAAACGGAGAATACCTGAGCGTCCTTCAACGTTGCATTGCAATCATAATTAATTTAACAACTCAAACACATTTCCAGGCAGTTGCAAATGTTTTAATTATTATCACAACTTAAAATACATTAGCGGTCATTAGAAATCCCATTAAATTATTATGCATTTCTTCGTGGACTCCGAGAAGCATGGCGCGATCAAAATTAATTAATTTTGGAAAAATATCCAAAATACAACAAGATAAATTTTTAAAATGAATAATAATAATAATAATAATAATAATAATAATAATAATAATAACAATAATAATAATAATAATAATAATAATAATAGTAATAACAGTAAAATGTGGTGTATGAGACCAATGGGGGAATAGGATCAAAACATCATTATTGTTTTTAAGTTTTGTTATAAACTGCAATTGGGCGGACAGACAGTCATGGCTCACTATATTGTTTTAGTGGGCATTTAATTTCATTTTCAGAATAATTTCATATTTTATGTCATCAGTAGTGTCATTTAAATAAAGTCTTTGTGATTTGTGGAAATATATTGCTAAAACTTTGTTTGTATGTAATATTTATTTTTAAAATACTAACTTTTTTATATTATGTCAGCCGCGGCGAAAATGCGACTCACGAGAACATTGTGGCTCGCAGTGCTTTTCTCTCGCTTCCTACCTACAACCCCCACCCTCTCACTCACTGGAGTCAAACTCCGTTCTATTTGTATTTGTCTCGGACCTGCGAGTGGCGTATCGTCGCAATATCTCTCTCGAAACCTCTATAAAAAAACGAAAGTTTCAAGTAGGATGGGAGGATGCATTCTTTTGTTTACAATATGATGAAAATATTAAATGTATGATTTGTTCACAAATATTACTAGGAAAACGGTTGTATAACATAAAACGGCATTATAAGTTACTACATGTTACTGATGAAACAATAAAAGGTTAAGTGTTATTATATTATTATTATTATTATTATTATTATTATTATTATTATTATCATTATTATCATTATTATTATTATTATCATTATTATTATTATTATTATTATCATTATCATCTCTGTACGTCGATTCTTTTACAGGAGATGTACGAATAATGCGGTTATATTTTCAATTTAAACTCACAGATTTACAATGTGACGTTAAATGAAAGCTAGATGTAAGGACTTCACAGATATTGAACTTTTCAAATCTTTGGAAAAAAATAAATATTTGAAGCTTCGTTCTTTCGCTTGCTCTGTTGAAGCCATGTTCGCTGTAACTTACGTTTGTGAAAAATTATTTTCAACAATGAAAATAGTAAAAATCAAATTTAGATCACGACTGACAGACAAATACCTTCGTGATCAACTACGATTGGCAGTAAGTGACATAATTCCTGATTTTGAAACTTTGTCGCAGAGACATTCTGAAGACAGTTAATTTTAGGTTGTGATAATGTGTCCTATGTTTTCTTGTTCATTTCTCTCTTCGTTACACGTCCTAAACAACTTCCCCTTCGGTTGTCCGCCTCCCTCCATAGGTGCTATGCACGTTGCAGCTTACACAGTGGCTCGGCGCACCATGGCCTTTTCGCCACGGCTGTATTATGTGTTTGACGTTTATGTTGAGTGTTCATTTCTGTTATAATTTTTATTTTGACTTTTTTTGTTTCCATTTTATATTACATTTCGTGTTTTCGTGTCTACCTTTTCAGGCTTAAGAGTATATAGGATCAGCACAACAACAAGATCCACATAAAAATTGCACTAAAAACCTAACCTTGAAGCAATAGAAAGAGCAAAAGTGATTTTTTATTTGATTATTTAACGACGCTGTATAAACTACTCGGTTATTTAGCATCAATGGAGTTAGTGACAGCAAGATGGTAATTGGAGAGATGAGGCCGAGGATTCGCCATAGATTACTTGACATTATGGTCAGAGAAAACCTCGTAAAAACATAACCAGTTCCCAAAAAACATTTCAGAATCTTTCCCTGTTTCAAAATATGAAATTAATGTTAATGACTGTCGTCGTAAGCTTTACTCCAGGAACTAATATCAAAACATACACCAGCAAACTATTTATTTATTTACTTACTTATTTACTTACTCATTTATTTATTATTTATTTACTTATTTACTTACTTTGTTACTTACTGAGTTATTTATTTACTTATTTATTTATTTATTTATTTATTTATTTATTTATTTATTTATTTATTTATTTATTTATTTATTTATTTATTTATTTATTTATTTCGACAAGTTGTAACAAAAATTAATAGAAGTAAATCTGAAGGGAATTGTTTAAAGAAATAAAACAACACCAGATTCCCTAGGGCATATTTATGTGTTTCCAGACATAGAAAACCTTACTCTTTTCACCTTCAACCAGATAGTTGGGAACCTGTCTGAATCTCAGAAGTGACACCAAGAAGGCACCACTTATGAGGAAACTAGATCAGGAGATAATGAGGTAGATGGCCAGTTCCTTTCCTTCTCCACTGCAAATATAGCCGACTAGCTACATATTACACTAGTGAGACTTCAGATACATACAAACAATTGTTCTTCCTCTGACACATACCGTCAAGTGAGATGTACTGCCTGATAATAGAGGTACAGTCAGAACATCAATAAGAGGATATCTGCCATATTAACCCTTTATAATTATTATTTTTTATTTGTCATTCTTTGCCCAATTTCTAAGAGAACAACCAACTAGAAACTCAGAAATATCATCTCTGGAGCGACGCTGATATAACCTCGGCAGTTGCGAGTGTCGTTAAATAAACCATAATTTAATCTTTTTTTTTTCATCTGTGGAATCTCGGTTTAGCTCTCTTTCTTCTCTGTTCAGCATCCAGTTCTCTGTTTCGTATGTCAAGACTGAACTTGCCATTGTCTATAAAACTTCAAGTAAGTATTTCGTTTTGTTTTCTTATCTAAAACTTTTCTTGTACCACATATCCACTGAGATCTTTTAATTATAAATCGATACCCGTCTCTTGTGATTAGGAAACTTTACAGCTGAAATTACTAAAGTTGGATATTTCTTCCGTTAATTTGTTACAAACAGTGATCTTCTTCGACTGAAAGAGTTTCTTCTCTCTTGGTCAATCAATAACTTCTGTTATGTGTTTGAATCCTTTTACCTTTCCACGTAGATCTCACCGCTATTCTCCACACTTGGTCCCACAAGGTACCATGCGCCCGGGAGAGAGCACATGGTACATAGCACTACCACCAGCAGCAAATGACCACTTATGACATGGCCCAAGTTCGGTGGCATTCCACAGCCGAGTAACAATTTACGTGGATTATTCCTTTAGTAAAGTATCAAGTATCAATTTTCCGTGTTTTGGATACTTTCCAGAAAAACGTACAATTTTAAACGCGTGAATTGTGCCAACGTGCAATGTTATAATAAGTGGTTGAATGCACCGGAAAATTGGAGTGGGAGAAGAAAAATACAGATGTGTACTGTTTATTTGTTCTGTTTTACATGTGTAGAGAGAAGCTGCAAGCAGTATTTTTCTTCAATAAATTAGAAATAGTTCCATTCCACTTCAACTTTTAAAGTAGTACATGGTCGGTAAAGTTACTTATGAGAAAATATAATTCTAGAGCTGCCTTTAAACGCAATAAATGTTTGTTTGCATTTCTTGTTCTCTCCTTCATCACTCTAACATGCACGTAATCTGTAGTACAGTACGATTATTTAGTCCTGACAATCGCTGGCGATCTGCGCCTGGGTCAGACGAGTCCATTAAGTTACGCCAAGGGGTGTTCAGGTTAGCCTGTTGCCTGCAGTCAAAGCGATCGGATGTCTCGCATGCGGTATAGCGTTGTTTTTTCAGTACAGTTGAGCTGTACTGCATTCCTTTACCGACCGCTCGCCGTTATCTCTACTCCGGAACTCTCCCATTACTCCTATTACTTCCCCTCTTTCGCGTCGCTGAGCTGTCAGGAATAAATAATCGGGCTGTACGTATCTGTTGACAACAGGCAATAATCTTTTACAGCTTGTCTTGGTTCTGTACAATTTAAAATTTTTCTGAGGAACGAACATTTACATTTATTCGAATCAAATTTACTGCTCTCTTAAATTGACTGCAGACACTGGGAATTTAGTGGCTAATAAATGTTTCATTTAAAACATTTATTTTTCTCTAAATCTACGTAAAAGCGAGCAAAATAGTATCTAACTTTTCCTTCTGAAATATCTCAAAGAATAGCCTTCTGAAATTGAGATGACTTACATCACTTGTGTTATTATATTGGCTATTAACAGCTGATATAAGGTTTTTTAGACATAATGTTCCACATTACTTTCGGGCGTTAGGTATAGTCTCAGGAACTTGCAATTCTCGTCTTTAAATCACAGAAACAAAGAAGTGTTTAAAATGGCTCATGTTGAGAGCCTTATAATAAAAAAGCCTAATTACATATGCGAAAAAAAAATTAAATCAAAGTTTTCTGTACCCAAATATCTCAGACCTAATTTATTAGATAGAACTATTAATAATACCTACTTACTGGCTTTTAAGGAACCCGGAGGTTCATTGCCGCCCTCACATAAGCCCGCCACTGGTCCCTATCCTAAGCCAGATTAATCCAGTCTCTATAAACATATCCCACCTCCCTCAAGTCCATTTTAATATTATCCTCCCATCTATGTCTCGGCCTCCCCAAAGATCTTTTTCCCTCGGCCTCTATATGCATTTCTGGATTCTTCCATATGTGCTACATGCCCTGCCCATCTCAAACGTCTGGATTTAATGTTCCTAATTATGTCAGGTGAAGAATACAATGCGCGCAATTCTGTGTTGTGTAACTTTCTCCATTCTCCTGTAACTTCATCCCTCTTAGCCCCAAATATTTTCCTAAGCACCTTATTCTCAAACACCCTTAACCTATGTTCCTCTCTCAAAGTGAGAGTCCAAGTTTCACAACCATAAAGAACAACTGGTAATATAACTGTTTTATAAATTCTAACTTCCAGATTTTTTGACAGCAGATTGGATGATAAAAGCTTCTCAACCGAATAATAACGGGCATTTCCCATATTTATTCTGGACTACTAATAATAGGAATCAAAATCTTTTTTCATCGCTCGGTGGCATTGTCTTCAAGAAAGTCTAGATATTCTCAGCTTGTTTAGAAATCCATCTCCTGCGAGATGTTCCTCTCCCCCCAAAAAGTTTGCAGCTATTCTCAGGTAAAATATTGCGCCTCCCGTTTCTCTTCTGCTTTCTTTCCGCTTTCACATATTCTTGTCTTCTTCCTCTACTTGTCTCTACTCGTTCAAACGGAACATCCCCTACTCTTCACCTGAGGGTCGTTTCAGAGTTATATCCCTTCTGAAACAGTTATTTAACCTGAATGTATGGTCAACCCTTCAAAAAACCCCATCGTCGGAGAATCGATACTTTGGTTTCTATGATTAATAGCGTCGAAAATACCACGCGGGATCCTAACCTGCACCTGTTATAGGAAGAGGGATGAAAGATTTATGTATCCCCTGACCTCAACAGGCGCCATTTTAAACACTTGTTTGTTCCTGTGATTTAAAGGCGAGAATTGCTCGTCCGTGTCACGTCGATTGCTGAGAGCTGTACCTAATAACTAATACGACAGGAGAGGAAATGGACGTATTAATGTGATAATAGAAGTTCGTCCGGTTTCCAATGACAGGAAGAATCATATCGATTGCTTGGCAGTCGAATGATACATGAGCAGATTCAGCCTCATCGCAGAATTTCACCATATGTTACGTAGATATCCTAAATCTCAGAGTGGAATAAAGATAACAAGCTTTGTTCTATATGTTAAAAATCATTATATGATTTAAATAGATGTAATAGGTACAAATTTATGTCACAGAATTCTTCTTATACTGTAATCACTTTTAATAATCTTTTCATATTTAATAATATCGATGTTTAAACATTAAAAATTGAAAGCCATTAATTGGTCGTAATATGATTCTAAATATACAGTGAATTTATTTTGCTCGGGCCCGCTACTATACGGAATATGAAGGCGGCAGTTACGTAAGCACACGCCGACAGGGCAGGCAACGATAAGGCGGAATCACGTGTGAGTCAGTTGTTTTGAGAGACATGTGCAGTTATTTTGATATAATTTTAATTTAAGAGAGATCCCTTCAAAGTTTATCTATTTCACGCAACGTTAAATTTTGAATAGGTATTCCATTGATACCTATCATGTTCTGAAGTTTTATTGTCGATCAATGAAAATAAATTACGGTACAGCTGTTGTAAGCTACATTGTTCACCGTTTAAAATGTTTCGTTAAAAATTTGATATGTTAGCCTAATTCTTGCAGTTCTCATTTAAGACCACTCTAAAAAGTAACGTGTAACTTCTAAAAGTTAAACAGTAAGTAGGTTGCGTATTATAGCAAAGGTGTATTATAAAGAGGACATGCGAGAATATGGAGAAGAATGGAACGTGTGAAGTCGACAGACTGAATAAGAAACAAAGCTGTGTTGGAAAGAGTGAGTGAAGAAAGAATGATGCTGAAACTTATCAGAAAGAGGAAAAGGGATTGGTTGTATTACTGGCTGAGAAAAAAACTGTCTACTAAAGGATGTACTGGAAGGAATGGTGAACGGGAGAAGAGTTCGGGGCCAGAAGATGATATATAAGATGATAGACGACATTAAGGTACTGTAGGCTATAGACTATATGGATCATATGAGGAGACAAAGAGGAAAAGAGAAAATAGGAAAGATTGGAGAATTCTGGTTTTGGAGTGAAAGACCTGCCCTTGGGCAAAACACAGTGAATGAATGAATGAATGAATGAATGAATGAATGAATGAATGATATATATGTGATATTTATTATATTATAGATCACAGACAAAGTACATACAAGTAATCAATTGAACCCTTACATTACACACTTTATAATAATTTTTTTACACAAAGATATAGTATTATTTAAATACAGTTTCTACAATTTACATATTTAATAAACAATTCTTTTTTTTTTGTTTTACCTTGCACTTGCGAATGAATGAATGAATGAATGAATAATTGAATGAATGCGAGACTAATGATTTAAAATTATGGTGCATTTTGTAGACTACCATTTTATTAATTTCTGTTTCAAGCCTTCTGTACGTACAGTTGCAAGCTGATAAGTTTTTGGAGCTCGGCACATCGTTGCGACAATGTTAAATATACCTTTCTCGACTGTGGTGAAGCAATACATTAGGCCTGGGTACCAAATTAGATTTCAGTCTCCTCTGTGCTTCTCAAGAGATAATTATTTCGTTCAGTTCCTTGTGCTCAACCATACAATACATCCAATGAAATAAAATGCTCACTGAGGTGAAGTGAAATAAACTTTCGATTAAATAGGCTCACTTTTCAGGAGTTGCTTTTCGAAAAAAAAAAATGCGTCTTTGAAATGGTGGGCCTGGGCGGGAAACGCAGTATTTCAGACATTTTTTAGAGATCTTCTACTAGAAAAAAGAAGAATCGCTTGAGGTCTCTGAATCTGAAAATCTTTTAGAATTCGTGAATGATTTGGCGGCGAGTGATGTTAAAGAGGTTAGTGTTTATCTCTCGTGTTCTTGACTCACAACTGTCCGCTCTGTGGGCCGTGTGTGGGCAGCTATGCTGTTCAATGCCGCATATACCCTAGGTACAGAGCTTCCGCGGGCGGGCCCTAGTAAAATAAATATAATGTATTGCATTTATCGGGTGTCCGCATAGATCTGAACATTCTATCTATGAGTGCGTTACGCAAAGTGTACCACGACAGAATAAATTAGCAAAGGGTTAATGGCTTTTTTAATCTTCTTACAATTCAATGCGGTACAGGGGAGAGTATAATTATAGCTATGGATCAACACTTCAGAGGCACACACTGCGGAAGATCGTGTGGTCAGCACGGTCATCGCTGTGACAACACAATACAATATATGACAAGGGACAAACACCCAGTCCCATGGACGGAGGATAAATCTCTTCCACTGCCCATACTATGATCATGTAACCTAGTATTTCTTACAATTATCTTGGCTTCGTTTACGAGAGATACGTTCAGTTCATTCAGTCTGTTTGCTGTTTCAGATTCTAAATAATTCCACACCTATTTACGTAGTTCCTCCCTTCACACTTTTAGCACCCCACCACAATCGTGATACACGTTCACAGCATAACCTTGTTCTATCAATACCACGTCATCAAACATCGCTCTACTCTGCTTCCTTCACAACACACACAGCCCGTTCCTGGAATTCCTTGTCAGGAGTAGTTGGAGTATAAAATCTTTTAAGTACACTCTACTTACAAATGCTTTTATTGAACAGAACTAGACTCTTGCGGAAGATTACAAATAATCTTAAATGTCCAAGTTGTTATTTTCTCCCCTCTCTATTCTTTTTTTATTGTCTTGATATATTACTTAGTCGTTTGTATCTGTATGCTATATAATGCGTTTTTGCTATTCAACTTTTTATGTCTTGTAAACCACATGTATTCTCCTAATAGTAATATTAACTGTATAATATTATATCTCGAGTGAATTAATCGTCGAATTTATCTCGAGCAGTTGATGTCTACCTTATTTGTAATGTTCTACTATATTTTGTGTAATCTCTAAGGTACATTCTTTAGTGTTGTTTTGTAATCTATCACATAATTTTGTGTTTATTATATATTATTGAAACCTGGTTGAGTAGAAGAGAAGGCCTTATGGCCTTAATTCTGCCAGCAAAACTACTACTGCTGCTGCTGCTGTTATACTAGGAATCGAACCACGGACAGCTTAGTTTTTTAAACGAACATGTTAATCACATAGCTACAACAGCGAAGCTTTACTAGATCCAAGGATGTAAATCGCGGCCACTATTATCTGTGGGATACACTTAAATCGAATGCATCACAAACAATTTAAACATTTTTTAAAATACAGCGAAATAAACTTCACACAATTTTTTCAACAGGATTGTCGCATGATTAAGACCAGAAAATGAACGTTTCGAGTATCTGATGTAACGATATCATCCGATTATTTCTAGTAGTAATTAAAGTTTAAGTACGTCAGTAAAGTTGGTTATTACAGAAAAACAATTGATATTTTTAAATGTTATCTCATATGTGTGTTATACCCTTGATTGCACAAATGTTGCTCTATTAATGTTTACCGCGTCATGCAAACCTTTACTCTTAACACAAAGCGCTAGTATTGTGAAGAATCGTATGACGTCACAACATAATGATGTATTTGCATTAACTTTCAGAAATGCTGTTAAATACTACATGTGTTGTTGACATTATAATTACATTATCATACGACCGAACGGAAATTGGGAAATATGTAAACAATGCAGTGTACTATTGTAATTTCTAAATCACGACTATTTGGCAAAAACAGCATCAACCTTCCGAACTTAATATTCCTCCCTATTCAGTTTTCATAACACACGTTAATAATAATCTTAATACACCGAGAATAATTATCAAGCATTTAGGATTTCAAAACCATAGTTATTTGTTATTGTAATGGATTGATATTATTATTATTATTATTATTATTATTATTATTATTATTATTATTATTATTATTATTATTATTATTATTATTGACTATTGATCAGATTTTTTGTATTCGATAGATATTGGAGAAAAAATGGGAGTATAAGGGTACAGTACATCAGTTATTCATAGATTTCAAAAATGCGCATGACTCGGTTAAAAGAGAAGTTTTATATAATATTCTTATTGAATTTGATATTCCCAAGAAACTAGTTCGATTAATTAAATGTGTCTTCGTGAAACTTACAGCAGAGTCCGTATAGGCCAGTTTCTATCTGATGCTTTCCAATTCACTGCGGGCTAAAGCAAGGAGATGAACCATCACCTTTACTTTTTAACTTTGCTCTAGAATATGCCATTAGGAAAGTTCAGGATAACAGAGAGGGTTTGGAATTGAACGGGTTACATCAGCTTCTTGTCTATGCGGATGACGTGAATATGTTGGAAGAAAATCCACAAAAGATTAGGGAAAACACGGAAATTTTACTTGAAGCAAGTAAAGCGATAGGGTTGGAAGTAAATCCCGAAAAGACTAAGTATATGATTATGTCTTGTGACCAGAATATTGTACGAAATGGAACTATAAAAATTGGAGATTTATCCTTCGTAGAGGTGGAAAAATTCAAATATCTTGGTGCAACAGTAACAAGTATAAATGACACACGGGAGGAAATTAAACGCAGAATAAATATGGGAAATGCCTGCTATTATTCGGTTGAGAAGCTTATGTCATCTAGTCTGCTGTCAAAAAATCTGAAAGTTAGAATTTACAAAACAGTTATATTACCGGTTGTTCTGTATGGCTGTGAATCTTGGACTATCACTTTGAGAGAGGAACAGAGATTAAGGGTGTTTGAGAATAAGGTTCTTAGGAAAATATTTGGGGCTAAGAGGGATGAAGTTACAGGAGAATGGAGAAAGTTACACAACACAGAATTGCACGTATTGTATTCTTCACCTAACATAATTAAGAACATTAAATCCAGACGTTTGAGATGGGCAGGACATGTAGCACGTATGGGCGAATCCAGAAATGCATGTAGTGTGTTAGTTGGGAGGCCGGAGGGAAAAAGAGCTTTGGGGAGGCCGAGACGTAGATGAGAAGATAATATTAAAATTGATTTGAGGGAGGTGGGATATGATGGTAGAGACTGGATTAATCTTGCTCAGGATAGGGATCAATAGCGGGCTTATGTGAGGGCGACAATGAACCTCCGGATTCCTTAAAAGTCAGTAAGTAAGGAAGTAAGTATTATTATTATTATTATTATTATTATTATTATTATTGTTGTTATTAATTCGAAAGTAAACTATATTTTTGCTACACCGGAAGCATAAAGAGTTCAGATACCGGAGATAATGACTAACGTATGTCTTTAACAATAAAATTGACAGTTTGCGAAAATTGTATCGCGGTACTTTAATTTTTCTTGCCATCATTAATCCAGCAATTATTTCAGCCATTTCTCCCCCATCAATTTCGTTATCGTCATATTATGACCAAAAAGCAAATGCTGCAAAACAACACTGAAAAATATTTTTGCCACTTCATACAGAATTCTCACGAAAAACTTACTTTGGAAACAGAGAATGGGAGAGGGGCACAAAAACATTCTATTCCTTTACTCAATGAACTACAATTTTTTTTATAACGGTGCTATATCTATGTATACTACTCAATTCCATGCATGATCTTATAAATGAATACCATAATTACCAAATGATGTGTAGCAGAACAAAGACAATAATAATAATAATAATAATAATAATAATAATAATAATAATAATACTAATAATAATAATCCGTGGCGCTACAGCCCGTGAAGGGCCTAGACTGACCAGCCGGCTGCTGGCCTCAGCCTACATGGCGAAACAGAGGTGGATGATTATCCAACCAGAATGGAGGTATCGTGTGGTTAGCACGATGATCTCCCCAGCCGTTATAGCTGGTATTCGCAACCGGATTTCGCTACCTATCGTAGCTCCCCAAGCGCATCACGATGCTGGGTGGGCACCGGTCCCATACACTCGCCGAAATTTCATGAGAAAATATCTTCTCCCATGAGGACTCGAATTAGCGCGCATTCCGTAACGCGAATCCTAAGCAGGATGCCTTAGACCACGAAGCCACGGCGCGGGACAGAACAAAGGAAGGCAATCATTAATCGAAATTCAGAGTTATAAGTTATAAATATGGCCTAGAGGAAGCCAGAGCTTTGACTTTGCTTTGCTTGGTTATTCGAGAGCCAGACCTTGGAGGGATCTTTGCACGTAGGCTTTTTTTTTTTTTTTGCCTATTTTGCGTCCTATATATGCGATGATTGTGTAAGTCCGATAGGTGTCGTCTGTGGTATTCGTATATTACCGCCAAAACCCGAAATCCATCGAAACCAGTTTCAACTAGTAAAGCCTACTTCAGGCAAGCAAAAACATAAAAAAGCGTATCCTATGCAAAGTGAGTTTTCGTAATTTCAACTAGTGAAGACTAGTTCAAGCAAACAAAAGCCTAAACAAACCAAACCTAAC
This sequence comes from Periplaneta americana, assembly GCF_040183065.1. NCBI lineage: Eukaryota > Metazoa > Arthropoda > Insecta > Blattodea > Blattidae > Periplaneta > Periplaneta americana. Next base: position 36,604,069 of record NC_091123.1, read on the forward strand.
CTGTCACTGATTCTAGACCTTACGAAAACTCGCTTTCTATCTACATTTTTTAAAATTAGTTTTTACTAATTGAAACTAGTTTTGACGGATTTAAAATTAGAAGACAAGCACCTACGCCGGCTGAGTTACGTCGTTGACTGAGGTAGATCTTAATGAGGACCATAAGGAATATATTTTTCAATAGAGTGTAGACTTTTAATCTGAGAATATTCATTATTCCAGACAGACCAGCACATCTGATCAACATAAAGTCCATTACAAATTAATATAATTATGAGAAATTATGTTGTTAAGTCAGTGAATACGATTTATGGGTTAGTGCGTCCGCATTTTCATGAATTGGGATTAGGCAGTGTGAGGATGGTTCTTTTCGAGATGTAGGGGGCCAATAGGAAGAGAAGACGCATCACGCATTGTTATTGTTTTCCATGGAAAGTCCCCGGAGAGAGTGAAATGTGTCCAAGAAGTCTTACCCTAGGGAGAACATTGTGCCACGCTGTATATGAGACATGACAATATGGCCCCTTCTGCTGAAGGAGGGTGATGCATCCAATACAGCAGACGCCTGTGTTCCAACTTAAAAGTCACTTACCTATCACTGACTGAAAATTGAATTCATTCTCTCATTTAAGCTTACGAGTCAAGTGTTACTTGCTGCAGAGTATCGAGAGGATTGAATTCAATTCCAGGTACAGAAATCGACACTTAAGGCAGACAAACACATATCGAACGAAAAACGAAAGAATGAATAGTTCTCTCTTCGGAGAAAATAAACATCATGAGAGAATGAACAGAGAACATTTGCCATTGCTGATTATGCTCAGAATGTCGGACGAAGATAGAACTGTTGCAAATGTCCAGTAGTTGCGCTAGGACGTGTGTTCGATTCCTGCTTGGGCTAATTACCTGATTGGGCTTTCTCCGAGCTTTTCTCCAATCGTAAGGCAAATGTCAGGTAATTTATGGCGAATTCTCGGCCTCATCTCCCCAACTATCACCTCGCTATTCACAAATCCAGTAGTTGATAGAGCGCCATTAAATAACCTAGTAAAAATTATTCGAAAGTCACAGTCTGTATAGGAATATACAGGTAGTGACATGCTTTCTGATATACGCGGAACTGAATCGAAACACTTTCGGGACTTCGGTTGAATAACAGCAACAGACTTGGAAATGAGGCCAAAAATTTCCAATATACGCAAAATTTCGAGAAGCAGTACTTGTTCATGAAAGAAAAGTAATCATTAATCACGCTTCGATTTTTGTTAATGGGATTCATACACAAATTGCATAGCTATATTTATTCAAAGTGTCAAAAGAGTTGGTTTCAAGGATTGTATCAATATTGTATCAATTGTTTTCCTTGGAGTGAATTTATCTAGCAGAAATGCCGTAAGTTTATTGGCCTATGCTATAATTCCCATATTTCATTAATTCCGCCTCGGGTGCTCGTTGCAGAAGCCACCCAAAGTCGCTTAACTACAAAGAGCCAGTAGCTTCAGAAACCCACCTGTAGAATGATCTGAAAAACCAGAAACGAGATGATGAGGAAAGGGTGATGGGGGAGGAGAGGAAGTGGGGTTCTAATCGCCTGATAAAGTTACCTGATAATCATCCATAGGAGTGAAGGAAAAACCCTGAAAAACATCACCCAGGCAAATCGTCCTGACCGGGAATCGAACCTGGAACTGCTGGTTTCGGAGTTAGACTCGCTAACCCCTCAGCCACAATGGTGGACAGTATTAATAGTAGTAGTAAAACCTTTATTTTACCTGGCAAAGTTAAGGTCATAAGGTCTCTTCTTCTACTCATTCAGGGTATAAAAATATACATCAAATACATTAAATGGATAGCTTATTTCAAAATAATTATGTCACAAAATAACATAAAGACAATACTTACAAATGGCTTTTAAGCTACCCGAAGGTTCATTGCCGCCCTCACATAAGCCCGCCAGCGGTCCCTATCCTGTGCAAGATTAATCCAGTCTCTATCATCATATCCCACCTCCCTCAAATCCCTTTTAATATTATCCTCCCATCTACGTCTCGGCCTCCCTAAAGGTCTTTTTCCCTCCGGTCTCCCAACTAACACTCTATATGCATTTCTGGATTCGCCCATACGTGCTACATGCCCTGCCCATCTCAAACGTCTGGATTTAATGTTCCTAATTATGTCAGGTGAAGAATACAATGCGTGCAGTTCTGTGTTGTGTAACTTTCTCCATTCTCCTGTAACTTCATCCCGCTTAGCCCCAAATATTTTCCTTAGCACCTTATTCTCAAACACCCTGAACCTATGTTCCTCTCTCAGAGTGAGAGTCCAAGTTTCACAACCATACAGAACAACCGGTAATATAACTGTTTTATAAATTCTAACTTTCAGATTTTTTGACAGCAGACTGGATGATAAGAGCTTCTCAACCGAATAATAACAGGCATTTCCCATATTTATTCTGCGTTTAATTTCCTCCCGAGTCTCATTTATATTTGTTACTGTTGCTCCAAGATATTTGAATTTTTCCACCCCTTCGAAGGATAAATCTCCAATTTTTATATTTCCATTTCGTACAATATTCTGGTCACGAGACATAATCATATACTTTGTCTTTTCGGGATTTACTTCCAAACCGATCGCTCTACTTGCTTGAAGTAAAATTTCCGTGTTTTCCCTAATCGTTTGTGTATTTTCTCCTAACATATTCACGTCATCTGCATAGACAAGAAGCTGATGTAACCCGTTCAATTCCAAACCCTGCCTGTTATCCTGAACTTTCCTAATGGCATATTCTAGCGCGAAGTAAAAAAGTAAAGGTGATAGTGCATCTCCCTGCTTTAGCCCGCAGTGAATTGGAAAAGCATCAGATAGAAACTGACCTATACGGACTCTGCTGTATGTTTCACTGAGACACATTTTAATTAATCGAACTAGTTTCTTGGGAATACCAAATTCAATAAGAATAGCATATAATACTTCCCTCTTAACCGAGTCATAAGCCTTTTTGAAATCTATGAATAACTGATGTACTGTACCCTTATACTCCCATTTTTTCTCCATTATCTGTCGAATACAAAAAATCTGATCAATAGTCGATCTATTACGCCGAAAACCGCACTGATGATCCCCAATAATTTCATCTACGTACGGAGTTAATCTTCTCAAAAGAATATTGGACAAAATTTTGTACGACGTCAACAAAAGTGATATTCCTCGAAAGTTACCACAGTTGGTTTTGTCCCCCTTTTTAAAAACAGGTACAATTATGGACTCCTTCCATTGTTCTGGTACAATTTCCATTTCTCCAATAGCAAGTATAAGTTTATAAATTTATAAAGACAATAGAAGAACATTTTAAATTTTGTCCTCTAAGATTTAAGAAAACATGGCTGCAGGGTGTTATTGGCATGATAAAAGAGAGAGGATTACAGGATGTTGATGGGAAGATAGAAATTAATGGAGGAAGAAAATTTTTTGATACCATGAAAATTGGACACAGGAAGAAATATTCACATTTAAAACCTGTATATCCTGAGCTATTCTTTTTCAACATGAAGTCTGTGTTTCACTTCTTTGGTGCACGGAGCTCAAAGGATTTTACTGTGCTTCTATAATATTCGAGATCTTTCTGTAAATTGTTTATTTGACGGCGGCTTAAACCATTAGACGCCCTTTACTATCAATTAAACGTTGCTATAAAAACGTGGAGAACTTAATTAGGGCAAATATCATATTATAGCCATTTGATGTCGTTGTTTACTAAGTACCATTATGTTTTATATGTGCTGCTACCGGACAAATTACCTCGTAAATGATAAATACGAACAAAGTCCACCCCGAAGTTTAGTTGTAGGCCTAAATGTTGTAGCGCCTACATTACCTCTGATAGACAACCCGCGCAGCACGTCGGATAAGGCAGCATTCTGGAACTGTCCTTCCGTCACAATACAGAGGTTAATACAATTTTGCTCGTCATTTGCTTCCTTTTAGAGATAAAAATGGTTTTATATGAACCATTTCATAGCGTGTTTTGGGAAAGCCATTGACTAAATTTCCAATATGCTCAGTCAATATATGAACTGTTCAGAGCAGAAGTGGTGTAAGTCAAAAATAGGTAATGAGGATTAAAGTAAACATTTTGTAAAATACAGCGCAAAGTAGCAATTAATATTCAGTTTATTGAAACTATTAGTAGTCAGTGGATAGCAAGAAGGTTATTGCTACTTTACGCTGTATTTTACAGAATTTTTACTTGAAACCCCATCACCCAATTTTGAATTACACCACTTTTGCTCTGAAAGGCTCATATGAGAGCAGTGCATTATGATAATAAATGGTTGAAATAATTTTAGTTTTGTCTTTAAATATGCAGAAATTTAGTCGGGACAAATGTAACTTCTATATTATCCGTTATAATGAAGGGGGTGGAGTGAACGGTTAATCGAAAAACTCGGATAATCCGTAGTATAAAAGGTGTTCATAAACTAAGTGCATAATATAGTTTCGTCATTTGCCCCGTGGTATTTTCTTTTAACACGCTAGGTAGTGGATCATAAATTCACTAATTTAAGTCTAATTTTCAACGACGGGGATTTTTAATGGCCAAGAAAACTACTTATGACAGCTGTCTGTGAAAAGATAGGAATAGTAGAGGTCTCATGTTGTAGATTTACAAATTTGATGCACTTTATATTTTGTTTTTCATTAAATCGCGAACGGCTCAAATTCTTATCTCGTATTGTCATCAGCAGGCTTCGGCCTAGGGATACAGAGTAACCAATACGAGGTTTAGAGTACACGGAGTATAAATGACGTCATGACTCGTGTCAGTCACCCGACTGCAACAGCACAGGTGGGTCCGTAATGTGCATTACCGTTGTGTGTATTGCTGCTTGGCTGCGGTACGTGTAACAGGCTTCGGCGTAGGGACACCTGATTGAAGGTAACAGCTCACGTTAATACTTTAATGGTAGACATTTATTGCCTACACTAGGAATGTGCTGTATATACTGCATCTGTACAGGCTGAAATATATTTTGTGCCGTACTGTGACGGACTGTTTACATGTTGAGACACGAAGTAACGGCGGGCTCCATCTCCCACTCCACTCGAACGACACAACACTATCTCCGTGCGTTCTGAACTTCATGCGTATCTGTGCCCAGGACCGAAGCCTGGTGATGAGACAGTTTAACATTTTCCAAACCACTCAATTACTTCCACATTTTTTTCTTCGTAGAAAACACGTTTTCTTTTGACACCTGTGGGAGATATTTTGAATAGAATTTTGGACATTACGATCACTCGAAGAATAGATCATACTGCGTAAAGGTAAAGGTTTGTTAAAAACACTTTATAGAAAAAATGTTCTTACTAATATAATGTAGGCCAATAGTACTCATGTTTTTTTTTTTTCTGAAAAACGAAAAGAGCGAGAGACAAAGACAGTTGGATAATCCACCAATTGGTTAATACGATGACGGATAATCGGGGTTTTACTGTATTCAAATTGACCTATACTGTTTTCTACTAATCTTTATCTTTCCTCTGCAGCAGTGGTCGAGTGGCTAGAGCTCTGGACTGATAATTCTGTGCACCCGATTTCGATCCCCGGCGCGCGTTGTGTTGGTCAAGCCCGTGGTCCAGGTAACACAGGTGTTTTCTCCGGGGGCTCCGGTTCCTCTGTGGCATCCCAAAAAATCTTCATCATTATCTCATTCATCGCGGGTGTATCGTAAACCATACTCCTATGGTGCATTCTGGGCAACGATTCTGTCGGTAAATTGGTCTACACCAGCGCTTCTCAAACGTTTTTAAAGTGGGGACCACTTTTTTAAGTCAGAACAGTTTCGCGGACCACCTTACTCTTGTTCCGTTTGAAAGCAAATTTATCATTTATGAAGCATATTTTAATACCAGTATACTTATATTTTAAAATAGAATCAATTAATTAAAATTAATTAAATTAAATTAATTTTATATTAGTATTAACTAATTAAATTAATGTTAATGGAAGAAAATTCATTCTCTTTTTTTTTTAATAATTCAGGGTATTAGAGTTTAAATAATATTTAACTAATTAAGTAAAAAAAAAATAAATAAATGTTGGTACTCTCATTAATGAGATTCTTGCACGGTTGTTCTATACTTGGACGTATGCTGACAAGCTTTAAGTCGGAGATCGTCACATACATCAAGTCGATTTTGGTACTTTGTTTTTATTAGAGTTAGTGATGAAACCCCTTTCTCACACCGATACGTAGAAGCAAACTGAATTATAATCTCTAAAGCACCATTGTACAGTTCACTATACAGTATGCCTATTCTCTTTTCACTTGTGATGAGGTCGATAAATTAACCAAACCTTCCGCTTTAAATTTCATTTTAAGTCCGGTGTCTTCGAGAGTTCAATTAACTGTTCTCTTTCACTCAATGAAAGTCTGTTAGTTTCAATATCGCAATGAAAGTGATCACGAACCCATCAAAATTGTTCATATTTACTTCGAAAATAAGTTTCAAATTGTGACCTCTGAGTTGTATTATTGGTGTACGACGTACAGTACGTGACCATTTCAATGTGCAGACTGGGTGTCGGCAAAACTATTAAGAAAGTCATAAAAACATGAAAAGGTTCGGTACTTTGGTCCTCTGTTATGAATTCTTGTGGTCCCTGACTGGATTACAGGCGCCAGATGTGCAGGGAAAAGATGGCGAGAAACACCACGTTCATAGTGCTTCAAATTCCTCTTTTCTTGTTGAGAGTAGAGTGAGAAGTCGGTAGACAGGTAGGGTAATAAATTTCATTAAATGTCAGTATTGAGAGAAAAAGGTGAAGAGGTGGAGAAGTTCAAATATCTTGGAGCAACAGTAATAAATATAAATGATACTCGGGAGGAAATTAAACACAGAATAAATATGGGAAATGCCTGTTATTATTCGGTTGAGAAGCTTTTGTCATCTAGTCTGCTGTCAAAAAATCTGAAAGTTAGAATTTATAAAACAGTTATATTACCGGTTGTTCTTTATGGTTGTGAAACTTGGACTCTCACTTTGAGAGAGGAACATAGGTTAAGGGTGTTTGAGAATAAGGTGCTTAGGAAAATATTTGGGGCTAAGAGGAATGAAGTTACGGGAGAATGGAGAAAGTAACACAACACAGAACTGCACGCATTGTATTATTCACCTGAGATAATTATGAACATTAAATCCAGACGTTTGAGATGGGCAGGGCATGTAGCACGTATGGGCGAATCCAGAAATGCACACAGAGTGTTAATTGGGAGGCCGGAGGGAAAAAGACCTTTAGGGAGGCCGAGACGTAGATGGGAGGTGGGATATGATGATAGAGAATGGATTAATCTTGCTCAGGATAGGGACCAATGGCGGGCTTATGTGAGGGCGGCAATGAACCTCCGGATTCCTTAAAAGCCAGTAAGTAAGTATTGAGAGAAAAAGTGAAAGGCGATTGCCAAGCGTCATTTCCTAACTCTGAGATTTTCAGATATTAGTGCGTTACGCAATTCGTTTGAATTTTACTTTTTCTTCTGTCTTTTTTGAAGGACCTCAAGGACAGACCTCGAGGACCACAGGTGGTCCGCGGACCATAGTTTGAGAAACGCTGGTCTATACAATTTGCCTCATATGGGCGAATGACGCACAGTCAAGTAACCGCCATTACAAAAAAAAAAAAATCTTTGTGCGAGATCGTGCGTATTTGCTTGGTTTCCGCACAAAACTAATCCGCGGTAAGTCTGAAATTCCACATTCGGTATTCCCAACCTAACACACATAACAATTCTTACCGCTTAAGTGACATATTGATTTTACTGCTTTAGGCTTTTAACATATTATTTTTAGAGACGTTCAATATAGTAATAATTATAAATTGGAAACTTACCACTGCAATTTCACCTAAATTGCACTGTTAATTATTGTTTTTAAATATTTGCAAAAATTAAGTAAACGCTAAATCATTACATAACCTTACCGTTTGTTTTAAGTTCGCATTTATAGACTGGGGGAAAAAAAGACAGACGTATATCACGGCCTGCTGGAGTATAGTAAACACAGAAAACATTTTAAAGCAACAATGTTGAAGATAGATTTTTTGTTTTGAAAATTTGCCGTCATTGAACAGAAACCAAGATGGAGATTTCATTGCAACTAATTAGAAATTCCTCTTTCAGGTATGTAATAAACTATCTTCGCACAAAATAATGTACGATACACGAGCGGTATGTTTTCCTTCAATTCTCGGAAATTAAAAAAGCTCAACTACGTTTCGCTTTTTCAGACTTTTCCTCGAACATGAAAACTTCAACATACCGCTCTTGTAACGCATATTATTATTACTCTTATTTACATATTTCAATTGAAAGTCAATATCTTTATTTTCTTTTTAAATATTTAAATTAAATTCTGTTGCTATGGTGTTCAATGTGAAGAGGGCTCGTTGTGAATTACTATTTTTAAGTGAAAGCTACGAATTGGGAAAATGTATCTTGAGAATAACCGTTATTCACAGTTCCTCTAAGTTGTTTATATATGTTACAAATGATATTACGAATTTCGCGACAACTCATTACTTTATATCAATAAAATATAAATTGAAATTATAATGTTGTGCACACACAAAAGACACGTAAGAGCCAGACAAACAAGAACTTAATTTAGAATGTAATTGCGTGGAATCGTTTCGAAGTAGTCGATCCTGCCGGGGAAACCCCCTCCCATCGCCTTCCACGCTACAGCACATGAATCAGAGAGCGGATGGATCCCTTATTTACAAACCACTCGAAACCTCCTCTGCCAGTATACAACTCTACTGTATATAAAAGTGCATATATTTTTGCCACAGACAGATTGTGGGCCCACACTGAGTTTCTACAGACCAAATTCAGCTCCAGAAATAAAATTCGAATGTGAAAAGAGGGGAGGGCGGGAGTACAGCGGGAACGATGAGAGTGGAAGAGCATGGGAAGGCGAGAGGAGACGAGGACTGAACTGGGGAACGTAAATAAAAAGAAAAGAAAACTTACCCCTACTACCGCCACATATAAACACAAAAAGTAGTAGCAAGTTTGGAAGACGCATGGAAAAGAGAATGGCAGGGAATTCTGAATGAGATACAAGGCAGGCAGGGCTGTCAAATGTGTCGCAACGCGGGCCTCGTCCTGCAGAGCGAAACTTTAAATTTCAAGTGGCTGGAAAGGGGGATTACCCGTACCGGCAGACAAGACGTTTCTCTCGCCTGAAGGGAGAGAGCCGTACAAGACTTATCTTGGAAAGTGTTTCTCTTCCTCGAGAGAAAATATATAACGCACTGGGTCTAAATTGTGCCCCAATCTCCCTGAAACAAGAAACCAACTAAATACCGTCTGACTAGATAACCCGTGACTACTAACAGAAAGAAGGATTGGTTTATCTCTCCTTATCTCAATAGTGAATAACAGTAGAACCTCTATTATCCGTGGTAATGAAGGGGGTGGAGTTAACGGTTAATCGAATAAATCGGATAATCCGTACCATACAAAGTTTTCATTAACTAACTACATAATATTTCCCTAATTTCCTCCGTGGTCTTTTCTTTTAATACGCTAGGTAGTGGATCAAAAGTTCAATAATCTAAGTCCGGTTCTTTTTTTGTTTTCAATTCATGTTTGATTTTCCGATAAGTCAGTTATTAAACCATTATTTATTGTACTTAATTCTGGTTTTCAACGGCGGGTTTTTAATGGCTAAGGAAACTCCTTATGACGACTGTCTGTGGAAACATAGGAATAGTAGAGGTCTCATGTTGTAGATTTACAAATTTTATACAGTTTATATTTTATTTTTCATTAGCCTAAATCGCGTACAGTTGTAATTGCTATCTCGTATTGTGATGTGAAATGAACCTCATTTTCTCTTTTCCCAAACCACTCAATTACTTGCACTTTTTGCAGTAGTCCAACATGTTTTCTTTCGGCGCTTGTAGAAGATATTTTGCATAGAAGTTAAACAGTACGGCCATGATGCGTAAGGGTAAAGATTTATAAAAAAAACACTCTGTAGAAAAAATTCGTACTAATATAATGTACAGTACTCTATATTTTTTTTTTCTACGAGCGAGAAAGACAGTCGGATAATCCACCAATCGGTTAACAGGATGACGGATAATCGGGGTTTTACTGTATACCTATCCTTCTTATACTTCTTCTGCTATATTACGCATTAGGATAAAAAATCAATTATGTTCGCATGATTTTTTACATAGATCTATTTTTCGTTTAACAACAAACATTTTTCTCCCAAAAGATTTATAACTTACTGCATGTTGTGATAACATCTCATGAAAAATTCTTCTTATATTATCCGTGATTCAAAATGATGGAGTCCACACCTGTGGAGTAACGGTCAGCGCGTCTGGCTGCGAAACCAGGTGGCCCGGGTGCGAATCCCGGTCGGGCAAGTTACCTGGTTGAGGTTTTTTCCGGGGTTTTCCCTCAACCCAATACGAGCAAATGAGTCCGGACTCATTTCACCGGCATTATCACCTTCATATCATTCAGTCCCTAAATAACCTAGATGTTGATACAGCGTCGTAAAATAACCAAATAAAATAAAAGAATGAAGGAAATAAAGTAAAACCTTGGATTATGAGCATAATTCGTTTCGAAAACCTGCTCCTAATTCAAAACACTCGCATATCAAAGCGACTTTCTTCATAAAAACAAAGCAAATTAATTCGTTTCACAAACTTTTATTCCTAAGAAATGCACTATAATTTAGGTAAAATTCAATACAATAGTGCAGCCGTAGCGAAAATGGACGTGTAACATGCAGCGTGCATAGCACCTATAGAGGGAGGCGGACACCCGAAGGGGAAGTGAAGCAACTGTCTGACTTAATAACGGATTTTCATTTTCCTTACGTCAAGCACTTAAATATAATTTTATACAGTACAACGCTACAAACTAATGTTTAGTACGTGTAACGAAGAAAGAAATGAACAAGACAATATAGGACACAATTACACAACCTAAAAATAACTGTCTTCAGAAAGTCTCTGCGACAGGGTTTCAAAATGAGGAATTATGTCACTTACTGCCAGTCGTAGTTGATCACGAAGGTATTTGTCTGTCAGTCGTTATCTAAATTTGGTTTTTACTATTTTCATTGTTGAAAATAACTTTCCACAAACGTAAGTTGTAGCGAACATGGCTTCAACAGAGCAAGCGAAAGAACGAAGCTTCGGATATTTATTTTTTGGCAAAGATTTGAAAAGTTCAACATTTGTCAAGTCCTTACATCTAGCTTTCATTGTAACATCACATTGTAAATCTGTGAGTTTTAATTGAAGATCTAACCGCATTATTAGTACATCTGCTGAAAAAAGATTGAGGTACAGAGATGATGATGATGATAATTTATTTATTTATTTATTTATTTCAAATATTAATGTGCAAAACAACAGCACAAGGCCAATTACAGTTTAGCACAAAATAAAAGACAAAACAAAACAGAACAAATGATTATGAGAATGAATGACAGAAAATGGCAGTGAGATCAAATACAATCAATATAATGGTCAACATTAACCATTCACCAAATGCAACAAAATAAATGGCAATATCTAACAAATAATAAAAGATATTAAATAACAAGTAAGGAATATCATGCATAAGTAAAATCAAATCAGATCTTGCAAATTGGCACTTTTAATACATCTGGCTATTGGAGAAAGGGATTTAAATAATTTAGTGAAGAAAATTCATTGACCACGAAAACCTTTCACGGGAATTCTAAGGTAGGTGTTATGTATAAAAGAATCACAATCAATTACACCATTAATAGCATTATTAAAGAAAGTGTAATCAATATCCTGACGTCTCGAATACAGACTGGTACAGTTAAAATATTTACTAGACAGTTCATAATTTAAAGAAGAGGAGTTGGGTACGAATCTGAACGCACAAAGAGAAATGAATTTTCTTCGGATATTTTCTAGTTTAGCTGAATCAGTAGACGTAATAGAGTTCCACGCAACAGATGCATATTCTAATTTAGACCTTACTAAAGCATAATATAATGTAAGTAGTGTATCAGGAGAGGAAAAGGAATAAGTAATAGACCTAATGAGACCAAGCATTCTTAGTGAATGATTAAATAAGTGATCAACATGGTCATGAGAGTACAATTTAGAATCAAGATATATACCGAGATCCTTTATACAGTCCTTCCTGATTATGGTGGCATTCGATAGCGAATAGTTGAACTTCAATGTAGTTGTCTTCCTAGAGAAAGAGATAACGCATGTTTTAGAAATATTAATTTTCATACCGTTATAATCAGACCAACGTTGAATGGCATGTATATCATTTTGAAGTAAATGACAATCAGCATGACTATTAATTTTTCTAAATATTTTTAAATCATCGGCAAAGAGAAGATAATGGGAACAGATGGGCTTACAAATGTCATCGATAAAAAGCAGGAATAATAACGGACCTAGGGTGGAGCCCTGTGGAACACCACAAAGAATAGTGAAAGGATCAGAGAGAGAGTTTCCCAACCGAACACAAGATTGTATGTTGGTTAAATAGTTTTCAAACCAGCTAAGATAATTAATGGAAAGTCCAAACTGATCTAATTTACTTATTGAGATTTGATGAGGAACAACATCAAATGCTTTACTGAAATCAAAATAAATGGCATCATTTTGGCCTTGGGATTCAACTGTAGGCATAATAAGATTGAGATAATTGACCAAATTCGTTGTTGTAGATTTATTTTTAATAAAGCCATGTTGAGCAGGATTTAATTTAGATTTAACATAAAATGAAACATGTTTGTGAATAATTTTTTCAAAAATTTTTGAAAAGTTATTTAGTATTGAAATAGGTCTGTAATTATTAACAGAATGTTTATTGCCATTCTTAAATATCGGAATGACAGACGCTTCCTTCCATAAAGAAGGATAAATACCCGTTATAAGACTAAGATTAAAAATAAAAGTTAATAGAGGAATAAGAATCTGAGAACAACCTTTAATAATGAATTTAGGTTTGCCATCAGTTCCCATGGATTTATTGGGCTTAAGCCTCCTAATGACATTCAAGACATCTTCACACACAATAACCGGTAAATATAAGCAGTCAGTAGTGATAGAATCATTAACAAATATATGACTGAGCTTTTTTTGTACCGATTTAAATTGATCAGCAAAAGCATTTGCGATCTCAGTTTGATCAGTGATGTGCACCCCATCAATAATTAACTCAGTAGGCAAGGATTTTGGTTTACGAAATGATTCTACATACTTCCAAAATTTCTTAGGCTCATTTTTCAAATTTCTATCAATAGATTGGAGCCAGAGTAATTTGTCAGATTTTATCTTTTTTTTTACTTGTTTTCTAAGGGAAGAAAATATAAATTAATGATAATCAGATTTGGATTTTTTTAAATTCTTGTGAGCTTTATTTTTTTTCTTTACGAGTAAACGAAGTGAGTTTGAAAACCACTTGGGATAAGTAGTTTTTTTTTTTACTCGTGATAAAGGTACAGCATCAGCAATCGCGTCATTTATTGTATGAGTTAATGAAACTACGGCTTCATTGACATCAGTAGACTCGTAAAGACTAGTCCAATCATGATTAAAAAGAGTTGTGTATAATTTCAAATAATCACCCTGAGAGAAATTAAAATAATAAATTAAAATAATATAATAATAATAATAATAATAATAATAATAATAATAATAATAATAATGATAATAATAATAATAACACAACCTTTTAACATTTCATGAGTAACATGCAGTATAATGCGTTATGTTACACAACCGTTTTCCTCGTAATATTTGTGAACAAATCATACATTTAATATTCTCATCATATTGGCAGAAAAAAAATACGTCCTCCCACCCTACTTGAAACTTTCGTGTATGTAGAGGTACATGGTTTCGAGAGAGACATTGCGACGATACGCCGCTCGCAGGTGAGAGATAAATACAAATGGAACGGAGTTTGACTCCGGTGAGTGAGAGGGTGGGGGTTAGGGAAGGTAGGAAGCAAGAGAAATGCATAGATATCATTGCGAGCCACAATGTACTCGCGAGTCACATATTCGCCACGGCTGCAATAGTGCAACACAGATTACTGTATTTTGTTTTTGAATGTCTTTCACCTGTTTTACTGCTTAGTAAACTTCTTGAACATTTACCACTGCCGAAACTGAGACATTTTTCATACCGTGGGATCAACTTTTGTGTCCCACAAGTCTGCCGCCTGGGATCGGAACTAGTGTGTGACAGCCGTCTGCACCTCTCTGATGATCCCACGGTATAAAAAATGTCTCAATTCCTTTGCGGAATCTGTTGGGAAATAGCTCAACAGTTGTCGTGTCCGCACCAACAAATTTTTCCCATGAAACTGTCCTTTTTTTCTGTAAACAGCCATAGGGAAACTTATTTTTACGACTCTCGTGATTGCGTTCGAGTGGCCTAAATTTGTACAAGCATTTGTTTTGACATTATTAACATGGTGCGTTTCCAATTCACTGTGGGCTAAAGCAAGGAGATGCACTATCACCTTTACTTTTTAACTTTGCTCTAGGGTATGCCATTAGGAAAGTCCAGGATAACAGAGAGGGTTTGGAATTGAACGGGTTACATCAGCTGCTTGTCTATGCGGATGACGTCAATATGTTAGGAGAAAATCCACAAACGATTAGGAAAAACACGGGAATTTTACAGGAAGCAAGTAAAGAGATAGGTTTGGAAGTAAATCCCGAAAAGACTAAGTATATGACTATGTCTCGTGACGAGAATATTGTACGAAATGGAAATATAAAAATTGGAAATTTATCTTTTGAAGAGGTGGAGAAGTTTAAATATCTGGGAGCAACAGTAACAAATATAAATGATACTCGGGAGGAAATTAAACACAGACTAAATATGGGAAATGCGTGTTATTATTCGGTCGAGAAACTTGTATCATCCAGTCTGCTGTCGAAAAATCTGAAAGTTAGAATTTATAGAACAGTTATATTACCGGTTGTTCTTAATGGTTGTGAAACTTGGACTCCCACTTTGAGAGAGGAACAGAGACTACGGGTGTTTGAGAATAAGGTGCTTAGGAAAATATTTGGGGTTAAGAGGGATGAAGTTACAGGAGAATGGAGAAAGTTACACAACACAGAACTGCACGCATTGTATTCTTCACCTGACATAATTAGAAACATTAAATCCAGACGTTTGAGTTGGGCAGGGCATGTAGCACGTATGGGCGAATCCAGAAATGCATATAGAGGTTTAGTTGGGAGGCCGGAGGGAAAAAGACCTTTAGGGAGGCCGAGACGTAGATGGGAAGATAATATTAAAATGGATTTGAGGGAGGTAGGATATGATGATAGAGAATGGATTAATTTTGCTCAGGATATGGACCAATGGTGGGCTTATGTGAGGGCGGCAATGAACCTCCGGGTTCCTTAAAAGCCAGTAAGTAAGTAAGTAATTATGTAAGTTAGTATTATTAACATGGTGGAAGGAAAAAAATAACTTTGTTATCTGCCCCCCTGAGAATGTTTGCTTATAAGATAATCCATATAATAATAACGTGACTTTACAGAAATCTTTACATAAATTTTAAAAATTTCAATTGTACTGTCATAGGCTTAAAAATATTTCACGTACATTTAAGTATTTTCTATTAAAGGATTTGCACAGAACATATTTTGCTTCACGATATCCGTATAAATATTGATGCCATAGAGAGTTTTTATTCCATTGTTACGCTAAAATAAGTGGGAAGCCGGAAATGTGTAGCCAGCCTCCCAGACATGCATGATGAAGTACGATGTCAGACACAACGTGACGCTCAGCTGACAGGATGTTGACAATGGTGATGGCTTTTCATTTGCAATTCATCCGACTACGGCAAGAACAAGGCCATTAAAATGGCAATCGATCAAACGACAGCCCATCTAGGCATCTGATTGTTTTATATTCTGAAATACGGGTTCCCCAAGGATGTCCCAGCCTTGACGACGCCTAGTAGAGTAGAAATCATCTGCCCGAAAATTACCCACACAACGAGATTATTATAAGCGTGAGCACTGAATGTTCAATATTTTAACAAAATGTTGTTTTATGGAACCAATATTTCTGAAATATTTTAAATATGTATATATATATAATTTGAACTGGTAATGGAAATTACGGGAAAATGGCTGAACGGATTTTAATGAATGACCCCTCATTTTGAAGCTTGGAACCCAAAGATTTTCAGAAAAATAGTAGTTTTCAGTGAAATATCGTAATTTTCCTATTTTCCAAAATCCATCTGTCGTCAGTTTTGAGAACTAATAGCTTTTCAGAATAAAACAGAACACACATACTACAATAAGCAATATTACACAAGGCCATGACCTGCAGGATTGCTGACATATTTAGAGCAAATCAGAACAAATTCTGTGACATCATAATGACAACAATATGTCGAGCTTCATTTGTGTAATTTTTATAACATCTCTATAATTGATTATTAAAATCTTTCAAGACTTACTGAAAATAATTTACAGATCTGATTCTGTGGTGTGTAATTTTCTCAGTATAGCTATGTACTGGATATTAAAAACTACGAAACTTGAGGTGGTTTTATGGTATTATCACCATTAATAGCGAAATATTATAGTTAATGCCATGATATGAGTATTTGTCACTAATATACATATTAATGATATAGCCTATTGATGATATGAAACTCAAACCTTTTGGGGTTACATAAGTAGACATAGAGAATATCTTAAATTAGATCTTCATTTCTATAATTTAGTGAGTGACGGCTGTATAATATATACATTATATGTTACTGAAAACTACAAAACTTGCGTAAGTTAAAATTATCATTATTAAAAATGGAATATTTTTATAGTTATTAATCAAGTGGTGTGGGTCTTTTTCATATACTTAATGGCGGTGTGGTGAGGGTATTTATGTGCGTGATTATCTCCAGTATTGTCTGGAGAGAGTGCAAAAATTACAGTTCCTAAGGAAAGACTAAAGGGTATTACTTACTAATAAAATAAGAGGCCTACAAGATTTTGTAGTCTCCCGATCATTTTAGCAAGATCTCTTAACTCTCACCTACAATCCATAACGACCAGAAATATCTACTACCGCTTTATTCCCACATGAAAAATCCACTGATCTTCCTAATATTGTTACTTGCGTTTTTGCCTTTAACCTCAAACTCTGAAGATGGATAGGTTCAAGAGAAAGTATTTTCCATTAAAAAAACATTCTAAAAGAATATGTTTAATTATTATGGAAGTAAATAACTTTTAAAATGACTGGTAGACTTATTCTTCATTGAAAATAAATCTGAAAAATTTTTATTTGAACTTCTAACGAACTTAGTTTGCAGCATTTGCTGTACAAGCCACTAGTTTTTTTTTTAAATATAAATCAGTATTTATTTCAGTCTTCGAGATTCTGCATCCAAAATATTTAAGTACTGTAACCTGTAGATTACCTCTTCGAACACGGGTATCTTACATGTCTCCTGCCTTGGTATTAGTTACTGACTATTTTAATATCGTATTTTTAATAAGTAGTTCAACTTTGTAACTTCTATTTGAAACTCCACTCTTCTTCTAAGAGAATTAGCTTGAAGAAATTTCCATCACTGGAGAACAGTTCATCAAAAACTCAAATATTTCACCAACTTTGAAACGCGACCAATATTCTCAAGTGGTCACAAACTCTTTGGGGCAATGTGTTTTATTATTGGCGTGTATTCATAAATAGTACAAAAATGATAATAGTTTATTATGAAGCTAGTTTATATTGTTATACTTTATTGCATCAGTGAATGTTTATGAATGAGTGAGGAATAAACGACTTCTCTTGTTTGTACGAATGGAATGAAATATAACATTGTAAAAGTATTTCAGACACCACTTTTATGACAGTCTTATAAACGAATTAACAAAGGTGAAAGAAGACTGTTTTCGTGATAGACTGAGACATTGTTTCGCTGTGAATGGTTCTCAATTTGAGCATCTGTCGTAAAGTTTGGTTAGCTATAGTGTTTTGTTTACTTTCATGGCCTCCTCAACATGATACTTTTAATATAGAGTGGCATTTAAAAATAAAGCTTACTCTCACACCCTGTATAACTTTTATGTTCGACCATGCCGAAATGTAGTAATTATACACCTGGTAGCAGCCCTTTAATGGACCTCATTAAAGTACACCTATTCATTAAAATTCAGGTGTTTCACCAATCAGAAAATACCATTGTAGCAATATGAAAGCGCAAATATCGATTATTCTCGGATATGCAATCGAAAGACAACAATAAATCACCTATATTTGAAATAAAGTCAGTTCTATTACTATAATAATTAGCGTTAATTGTAAACAATATTCAAATAAAATCAATTTGTCATCTCGTTTTTTAATGTCAAGGTAAATGTCGACATTTGTTTCTCGGAAAAAATCAATACTTTCGCGTCTGCGCACATCTTACAATTTACGAGGTATTGCACAAGGTCAGTTCCGCTCCTCAGTCAGATAACAATAACATGAATACTTATGAATAATTTCAAGTTAGAAATATGGTCGAGGATAAAAAGTCGTATGAAACTTGACTATAATGGTAATTAAGACGCTCGGATGAAAATTATGAAACTCGCTTGGGCTCGTTTCATAAACATACTCGCGTTTTAATTACTACCATTATAGGCTCGTTGCATAATGTACTATTTTCGAACACTGGTGTCATACTGTATGGTTTATCTCCAACAGCTTTTGTATAAAACTTTTTTTTTTTTGTAAAATTGAATTTTAAGACGTTAGCATCATTTCAAAGTTTGTTGTCATTTATCCTGTATGTATTTTGATATAACACTGTTTAATAGTTGACGTCATTGTTGCTATGATACCGGTAATGTTATTGTATACATGTTATAAAATGTCATAAGACAAAGGATTCTGGGTATGCAGAAAGGCTCTTTCCAATGCTAGTGTAGTGGTAAAAAAAACCGGACCGACCCTTGTAGCTGTTTTCAGAGCCTTGTTCACTCCAGAGCGTCGGTGCATATTCCTTAGACCCGAAACTACCTGTGCAGTGGAACAACAGCCACGCAGCTGGTTTGTTATACTAAAGACCGCATGTTATCTCTATCCAATACACTGCATTAAAATCATTTGTCACCTCACTAGTGAGGATAATTTATGGTGGCATAATCAAAACTCCCTGATGATTTAATAACAATACTGTTGCACATCAAAAATCGTTATTAGCATAGCTATGTATATTTATATGTCCAAGGAATATGCACCGATGCTCTAGAGTGAACAAGGCTCTTAAATCAGCTACAAGGGTCGGTCCGGCTTTTTTTTTTGCCACTACTGTACGAAAAATATGATTAAATCATATTGTTGGATAACAATAGGCATTCAGTTCTAATATCCATATTATTATTATTATTATTATTATTATTATTATTATTATTATTATTGCTATTACTTTTGGTTTGGATAATGTTCACAGCGTAATTTTAACAGCAATAATTTTACATACAGCATTATGAAAACATTTCATAAAATAAGTTTAATACATTGAGGTATTTAAAATAAAAATGTACAATTAATATTTTAAAACTGAGTGTTAAATTAAAGTACTGAAATGATGCACATTGCAGAATTTCTTAATTTAAGACTCTGGAAACCCCTTATTAAACATGAGAACTCAATTTGAACAACATCGCAGGTAACTGTTAAAAATGAAACTTACTTTTTAACATTATGAAATATGAGTCACATTTAAAATATCCCGACACGCTACGTTAGAGTCTTATCACTATCGTGTGCTCTTAATAAGATCAAGAAACGAGACTTCTTAAAAGAGAGATTCAAATCGCAGCGAGTGATAAATTAATGCTGGATTTTTTAAATATATTCCCTCGCTAAGTCTGTCGTGAAATTAAAGTAATATGGTAAGGAAATTCTACTTTCTGCATAAGTTTAAAATGCAACCTATATTTACGGGAAATATCTGATTTCACATTTTTATGTTTTTTTGTAGAAGACATGGACAAATTATTAGAATATAGGCTACATAACGTTGCTGATTTTTTTTAAGTATATCATTCTGTAGTTTTGTAAGTAAGAATATAATATTCATAACACTGATACTATTATTATTTTAATTATTGTAACAGATTAGGCTCAAACCACAGATAAGGGACTGGTTTACTGATCTCTGCCTATTCTTACAAGATCATGTTCCATGCCATAGAGCGAAGAAGGTTTCGAAATGTCTTCAAGATTCCACACACCAAAACAATTAATCCCTCCGTTCCTAAATATAGTATAGTAACAAACAAAACAAATTTGATGATTACGCATGCGCGCACGAAATGTTTCGCGGGGTGGTATTCTATTTAGTACTGAAAGGACTATCAGACAGTGGAGTTAAAAATGTTTATAACCTTCTGTAGTGCATAAAGATATAATATTTAAATAGTTCATTAGGAACAGAAATCAAATGGCCACCTGCTGTAGTGTTTCTGTTGCAGAAAACATAACGTCAATTTTGGAAAAAAAAAAAAAAAATCTAAGGCTCAACAGTCGTACAAAAACGGGTTGTAATTTATTGGAGTTTATATGTTAATCGGCCTCTCTCAAAACAATTCTTTTTTCATTTTATTAATTTGACATCACAGAGAATGAAATGTACCTAATTTTTATGTCTTTCTTGTGTTAATTTATCAACCAAATAAGCATCTAGAAAATGTATTAAAGTTACGATATATTACTTAGAAATTTAACAAATGTATACCATATTTTGGATCAGAATTAATGACATCCGTCTATACCATATTTTGGAACAGATGGAGTAATTAGCCAGAAATAGTCCCGATACGAACCCAATCGAGAATATGTGGTCTTTTGTTAAGAAGAAGTTAAAGAAATTCAACATTATAAATAAAGTTCGATTCATAGAATCATTAAGACAGAGATACAGAAATATGAAATCTTGCAGAAATCTTATATGCAATATGCCAAAGGGCTTGAAATGCTCACCAAGGTAATAGAAGTGTATAAAAGTTATAACATTGTTATAATGAATCATGCTTACTCAATGTTCTTCATTTTAAAAACATATAGCTATGCTAATGACTATGCTTAATCTAATAATTCATCCACGTAGGAGAGGTAGCATTTTCCATATAAACGGCAAACTATTTTGCTCCAGAGCTTAATTTGTTTTAATTTGATAGTAGTACTATATTTAACGTCGCCTTCAACTGCAAAGAATATTCATCGTCAAAATTCAACATGAACGATAAATGGCCAGCAAATTTTACCTGAAACCTGATATATCAGGTTCTTTCACCTGTTGTAAATGTACGACATGGAACCCACAAATTTATTTCTCTCCCAGAGGATACCACAGAAGTTTAGAGATAGGCCTACTTATTGGGCGATACATAGAGCATATCTAACCATTTCAGACTAATTAAACTTTTTATGCATCTATGATGGAATGAGATGCGTGTCGATAGTGCTTCCATGATAAACCGCTTTCGACATCATTAAATCCGTAAAAAATACGATTAGCCATGGTCTGCCGTATCTCACAGATCTATAGAAGTCGTTATATCTTCGTCAGGCTTCGGCGTCTCTTTTGTAGATCTATGACTCGTCTGGAAAACACGACCACTGCCATCTACCAATCTTTGGACAGATCGCGAGGAGTATTCACAATAGGAGACGATTGATCCGGCGTTACACGAACACAAGTAGCGATCTATTTTTGACATGGTGATTATAATGGGAGTGGAATTGTGAGGAATGTTAGTAGAATAAGGAGAAAAACGGGAGAACACCCCAGAAAAACACTCATAATCTTTGCTTTGTCCATCACAATAATTACAACTCTTTCATGGCTGAGATTTGAACTTTGGTCGTCGTAAGGCGCTGCTCTGCTGAGCTACCAACGTGACTCAGAGGAAACATGGTAAGGACTGTGTCGCCCTTTAACATCCATCGCTCTCAGCCGAATTTTAATCCTTGAATAACAGATCATAGTAACGACAAGACCAGAGGGTAGGCGCCTACAACTATTTTCTGTTCACAGTAGATATGAAGGAAAAATAATGAGATTTTGAGAAGAATCCAATATTTTGAAGAAATCGTCGGAGTTCAGCGACTCTAATTTCGGAGTAATTCTTCTGTGTATAGTAGGCCTACGCTTTTATGCAGAAGGAATCCTCCCGCGAAGAGTTTTAAACAGGTCAGATTGACAGGCCAATGTTATTAAAGGCTTGTAGATAGTAAGAGGAAGAACACAAGCTACTGATAAATGTTATTGGCTTACTAATCCGATACGTTTAAAACTCCTGGCGGGACAATTCCTTCTGTTAAAAAAAAACATACTATAGTGTTTTGCCTAACGGCCTGTTTCTTCGACCTTCAAATACAGAGATTTTTCCTAACATCTGCACGAGTGTTGTTCATATTATACAGTATTTCTATTTAGTTGGTTATCTAACGATGCTGTATCAACTACTCGGTTATTAGCGTCGATGGTCCACACCTGTGGAGTAACGGTTAGCGCGTCTAGTCGTGATACCAGGTGGCCCGGATTCGATTCCCGGTCGGGGCAAGTTACCTGGTTGAGGTTTTTCCGGGGTTTTCCCTCAATCCAATATGAGAAAATGCTGGGTAACTTTCAGTGCTGGAACCCGGACTCATTTCACCGGTATTGTCACCTTCATCTCATTCAGACGCTAAATAACCTAAGATGTTGCTAAAGCGTCGTAAAATAACCTACTAAAAATTAGCGTCGATGGGGTTCCTGATAGCGAGATAGTATTTGGCAAGATGAGGCCGAGAATTAGCCAAAGATAACGTCGGAAAAAATCCCAACCAAGTAATCAGCCCAAGCGAGAATCGAACCCACGCCCGAGTCAACTGCAGATCGACAGGCAAGCGCGTCAGACGACTAAACAACTCCAGTGTCTATACAGTAATTACAATAGGCCTACTAGTCTAGCTATCTGGAAATAATGCATACGGAATGTAATTTTTTATTAAAAGTACTTAATGGAATTTAATTATGAAAATGGCGCGACTTAATTGGAATAATAACTCCTTAAGCCTTAAGCCTTTTATCTTATGTTCGGGAATTAGAACCCGGTTGAAGATGAAGGATTTTAAAGGAAATTAAAATTCTTAGCATGGCTTCCTTCGAGAGGGAAGTAAAGCTAGTGGGCCCGTGTCGTAGATTTACGGCAAGTAAAATAACCCTGTCCCGTACAGAGTACCGGTAAACATTTGTCGCCCTTTCCTCACCCACGCTGAATTTCGTGGCTGAAAGTCTCTGCAGTTAAAGCATCGTTCAATAAAATACTAAGACTATTTCTTTCTGATTGCACTGACTACTGTAATATACATTCACTCAATCTACCTTCTCGCAGGGACTACTAGAAGCACACACTGCTAGTATACGAAGGGTTGAAGAGGAGAAAGTCACAGCAGTTTGTCCAACCCTGTTATGCGTGGAGAAAGCAGGATAGACGCAAAGAGGGAGAAATTGAGATGGATAACTTGTCTTCATCGGTGGCAAAGATGAAGGTCGCGCGAGGCCCTGGGTATTTGTTTGCATGAGCGACACACGTCTGCAACCTCACCTCCTGTCCAGATTTCCACACAGGGCTTCAACTACGTAAAACAAAACTTTTAATAGATCTGAAATAAGACCTCGACGGTGTTTTGTTACCCACGTATCGAAACTGAATTGCCTGTTCTTTCTTGTATTTAATTTGCAAGGATTTTTTTTAAATAATCACATTCCGTAGAGGTATCATAATCATAATAATAATAATAATAATAATAATAATAATAATAATAATAATAATAATTTCATTACTTATTTATTATTATTATTATTATTATTATTATTATTATTATTATTATTATTATTTAAACAAATACATAATTTATATCATATAATATGCTTGTGTTTCGAACAAAATCAACAATATCGATGTTTTATATATATATATATATATATATATATATATATATATACATATATATACACACAGTATTGTCCACATCTGTGGAGGAACGGTTAGCGTGTCTGGCCGCGAAACCAGGTGGCCCGGGTTCGATTCCCGGTCGGGGAAAGTTACGTGGTTGAGGTTTTTTTCCGGGGTTTTTCCCTTAACCCAATATGAGCAAATGCTGGGTAACGTTCGATGCTGGACATCGGACTCATTTCACTGGCATTATCACCTTGAACTCATTCAGACGCTAAATAACCTAAGATGTTGATAAAGCCTCGTAAAATAGCCTACTAAAATAAAAAAATATATATATATATATATATCATTATTTTCTTGTGTTCTAAATAATATTCATATTATGTGCCATAGTATATGATTATATTTTTGTGTTTTCAATAATGTTCATATTGTGTACAATAACAAACCATTATATTCTTGCGTTTTTAACAATATCTATCGATGTTTCGTTCAGCATTAGGCCTATAGCATTATATTCTTGAGTTTTAAATAATGTCCGTGTTTTGTAGTATAACATATTATATTCTTGTGTTAAAACAAAATTTTCGTTTCTTTTTTCAATATTACAGCACTATATTCTTGCGTTTTAAATATGTTCATTTTTTGTACCATTACATAATGTTATATTCTTGTATTTTAAACAATAACGATTTTTTTTCTGTATTACAACATTATAATCTTGCGTTTCTATTATGTTCATATTTTGTTTCATAACATATTATATTTTTTTTGTTTTAAACAATATGGATGTTTTGTTCAATATCACAGCGTTATATTCTTGTGTTTTAAATATGTTCATGTTTTGTATCATAACATATTAGGCCTATATTCTTGTGTTTCGAAAAATATCGATGTTTTTCAATATCACACCATTATAGTCTTGTGTTTTAAATACGTTCATGTTCTGTACCACAACATATTATTTTTTATGTTTTAAACAATATCTATTATTTTTAAATATTATAGCATTATAATCTTGCCTTTTACTTATGTTCATATTTTATGCCATAACATAGCCTATTACATTCTTATGTTTTGATCAATATCCACGTTTTGTGCCATGTCTTATTATTATATTCTTGTGTATTAAATAATAACCATGATTCCACCATATCATTATCACATAATCGTCTTCTTCATACAAGTATTGGATGTCATCCCGCTCTGAAGTCAAATTCAGACAAACTTCTATCCTCATCGTGTTTTCGTTCGCTATATATCTCGACATTTCGATGAAGCCTAATAAAATGTTTGCAGTGATATACAATTCGGGGACATTCTCTACACATATTGGTACCATTATCGAAGGTAAATATAAACTTATCCCTATTCTAAATTATGGTGGCCCACAGGATAGCGGGAGGTTAAAGCTCCCACCTTTTCTAGACAATCGGTTTTAGTAGCAGTAGGGATGTCATTCCTACGTGCTTCCCGCCTTTACCCCAATGGAATATTCCTGATTTTTTATTTCTGTTTTCTTTTTGGGGATATTTTACGACGCTGTATCAACATCTCATATTATTCAGCGTCTGAATGAGATGAAGGTGATAATGCCAGTGAAATAAGTCCGAAGTCCAGCACCGAAAGTTACACAGCATTTGCTCATATGGGGTCGGAAAAAACCTCAACCAGGTAACTTGTCCCGACCAGGATTCGAACCCGGGCCTCCTGGTTTCGCAGTCAGACGCGCTAACCGATTATTTCTGTTAGAGACTGAGTAAATTCCAAGGCCATAGTTCGGCCTGAGGTATTAGACCAATAGAGAAAATCCATAACGTAATCGAAATCGAACTCGCGTCCTTTAGGCTTGCAGCGCAACGCCTTAACGATAATGCTATAAAGTAGCTAGTTCGAACACCTAGGGTGCTATTCATAGACATTTCGCTAGCCCGCGCTACGAGCGTGCTAAACTAGCCCCGACTATCGACTGGTTACTTGTACGGGATTCATATCATATCATATCATATCATATCATATCATATCATATCATATCATATCATATAATATCATATCATATCATATCATATCATATCGCTAACGCTGGTTTATGAATACGAAAAACGTTAGTTCGCTGATCATCCACCGGAAGCCCGCGCTAAGAATGTCTATGAATATGGCCCCTAGTGAATTAAGTGTATTTGCGAATATGGTAATTGAATTTTAAAATTTTTGCTAGTTTAATGCACATGGACAATTACAGTAGGCTACGTTAAGGCCGAGTGTCAAATTGTTCATAAATATGCTTCCAACGGCAATGATAAATCAATAGGGTAATATATTACAGTGTTTGTATTAACATATTGCTATGAATTACAGGATTTATTTTAACTATCTGGTTTATATCAGGAGATAAAGTGATCAAACTGTTCCATTTTCCTCATTCTAATATCTACGATTATTAATCTTAGAAGTACTAAACGCTGACTTGTAGACCGCACAAAGAGACAAGATGGATTTCTTACGACCTCGCATATTGCTAGCGAACTCAATACCCGATAGGATTAGATAGTGCTGGAAGTTAGCCCCCTCTGCTGCGAAGCAGATGATGAGATCGATCTGGGAGTTATTGATGAAATATGGAGGAAGTGATACTGAAAGGTAAGTGAAGCGGAGCGGAGGGGAGGGGGGGGAATTTGACTCACGGCAGTAATTTCCGTTCTGACATCATCTACTTTAAAGACAAGATCAACGAAAATTAAATATTGTAGCTTTCTCAAGACACAGAAGAGTGTGAATATCCCGCCTCTTGTAATTTCTCTCCTTTGTGAATAGGTCGTCTCCAGTTTTCATAGCGCACCATAATTTGAAGCTGATACTTGAAAGCTCTTTTCCTCTTTTTATTAGTTACCTTCACAACTGTGCACACTGCCTTTATAAGAGAAAATTGCATCGATAACGAAGCTTGTTTTAACTTCAGTGCGAAGTACAAAATATGAGAGAAGATTTACACTTCTACAGCTAAACTTTCAGAGACGTAATCTGTAAACTGTTCTATTTCAAATTTATTGAATTTAGTAACTCTACTTTTACAGATGACTGGTATCTGTATCTACGAAATTTGTACACCGTCTTTAATTCTATTGCTAATTCGTATAATTTTAATTTCTAATTCTGTTGTCTTAAAGCCCGCTCTCTCTATGTAGAAACGCGACGAATGGAAACTAAGCGAAGAGATAGAAATTTTCTTTCTACTGCTTACATCTTGGGGAATCTATACGAAACGAGACTTTCGATTTGACGTCATAATTGAAAATAGCTCGCTTAATAGTGCTAGCTGCTTTATCTAAAGAATCAGAGAAAGAGCAACGAAACATGAAAATAATTAGAAACATTGGATTCATGAAATTAAAAAAAAAAAAACAAGAGAAATGAAAGAACAACTTTCAACATTATTTCAGTGCATGCTATGCGACGAATCAGAATGTGTTCAGAATAGAGAGCTGCAGAATAACGTTTACGATCAGTTTAGATTTTATCGGTTAAAGAACATCCGTCAAGGTCGGGTGTCCGACCGAATATTCGATTTTCAACCGGTTATCACTTATGATTTGCAGGATAGACAGAACACCAGGCGCACTTCGTCATACATGAAACCGACATTTTCTGAGTATACAAAGAGACTAACAAAATTGAAAGAAATTTACTTTTTCTTATTAAAAAATGTGTTAGCTTGATAAAGATCTACAATATTATTGACTGGACACTTTCATACACTTCGTAAAATAACCTACTAAAATGAAAAATACATACATACGTGCATACATACATACATACATAAATACATACATACATAAATACATACATTGGCTACATACATACATACATACATACATACATACATACATACATACATACATACATACATACATACATACATACCGTCGTTGTTCCTGCAATAACTCCTATGTGCAAAATATACAATTTTTCAGTAGCAGAAAAAAAAACATTTATTCATCATATGGCAGCCGTACATAGGCGACTATGAATTCTTACATTTTCGAAAGAAAGAAATATAATTACATTTAGGAGATTTTATTATTTGCTGTATCACTATTTTAGTTATTTAATACATCAAAAATCTGAAAATCGATAAATATGTCACATAGGAGTTATTGCAGGAACAACGACGATATATACATTACATCGTCGGTTTACAAGCAAACCACATTAAATAAAAAAATATTAATTCTGAGAAAAGGGCGTACATACATACATACATACATACATAAAGTCGGCCTGGGTAGCGTAGTCGGTATAGCGCTGTGCTCGAGATTGCGGGTTCGATCCTGGCCAGGTCCATGGCATTTAAGTGTGCTTAAATTCGACAGGCTCATGTCAGTAGATTTACACGCATTACGTACATACATATAGATATGCACATGTACAATGTATTCACACACGCATATATACGCACGCACGCGCAAGCGCGCGTACACACAAAAACACACACCTCAATACCAACACATACACCAACACAAATACAAATACAAACACCAAGACCAGCACAAACACCGACACAAACACAAAGACCAAAACACACACACACAAAATCCAATAACAGTTTAAAATTATGGATTTTGGGTCGAATGACACAAACAAAATGAGCTTGTGAGATCACAAGGAAAATATTTAGCACAAGTACAGACGTCTCAAGTCATAAAGTAAGGCTCACACGCCTTCTGGAAGCAGTAAAATTTTACGATGAGTAACCTGAAGGGCTTCCTCAGTCTTTTTTCAACACAGGATACATTACAGTAATTACCGCAAAGTAGAGAACAGGTGCGTGCAGAATTCCTTTCCTGTGGCTGGAACTGTATGTCTGTTGCCCTTTTACTTCGCTCTAAATTAAATTAGATATTGCTGCTGTCTTATGTCATTGTGGAGCACGGAACAGAAGTACTTTATGAGGAGGTGCTGCAACTCCAGTCAAGTTCTGCAGTTGTAAAATTACAAGTTTATGTCTGTATTGCAACTACACGAACCCACTTGCGATCCACAATTCAGTTCGGATTGAATTGTAAAAGGAAAGCATATATGCACGTCATTCCATTTCGAATAATTTTCTTCATAACTCGTCCATATGAGTTGCTAGCCATTCGGCGTCTGAGAAATGAAATAAAATACAGTGTTACTCAAGTTTTCATGCTTTGCTACATTTCTTCTTATGAGTCTGGAATATTCTCAATTTGAAGACTCTCATATTCCTGCAATAACTCCTATGTGCAAAATATAAAATTTATCAGTAGGAAGAAAAACACATTTATTGATTCTATGACAGTGGTACAGGAGTGGCAAAAAAAAAAAAAAACCGGACCGACCCATGTAGCTTGATTTCAGAGTCTTGTTCACTCCAGAGCACGATTGACTGGTAACTAAGACTTTCGTGGTTCGAATCTTGCCTGGGAAGGAAACTTTTTTTTTTGTTCCTTAATCAAATTTTTTCCCAATACTTTTCGATTGCAGCGACATTTTACTACTTAATTAACTTATTCCCAGAACATGAATTTTACCAGCAATCGAAAAGTAATGGGAATAAATTTGAATAAGGAACAAAAAAAAAACGTTTCCTTCCTAGGCAGAATTCGAACCACGAAAGTCTTAGTTACCAGTCTATCGTGCTCTGGAGTGAACAAGGTTCTGAAATCAGCTACAAGGGTCGGTCCGGAGTTTTTTTTTTTTGTTTTTTTTTTTTCCCCACTGCTGTACATAGAAAATTGTGAATTCTTACATTTTCGAAAGAAAAAAATATAATTATATAGGCTATAGAAAATTTTATTGTTTGCTGTATCACTATTGAAGTAATTTAATAGAGGAAAATTCTGAAAATCTATCACATGTCACATACTGTAGGAGTTATTGCAGGAACGACGATATTATTCACAGACGGCTCAAGAATACGAAATACGCTATTATTACAAACCATAATGTATAGGACACTAATATCTGATAAACCACGTGGCCCGAAGCTCCAAGCCGCTCCTATGTCGACATTGGAAGCCCGTACTATCCCCATTACTTGACCCTACCCTATTTTTAACTACTGCAGATGATGGATTAAATGAGGAGCATGTGGGTTAGATTTTGTATCCATCGGTCTACGGATTGAGCGAGTTTTCAAGCGTCATGCACAATAACACAAACTTTTAGACAAGGATTGGCGTTGTTTTGGAAGAAAACATGCTTAAATTACAACGATAGAGGTCTCAAACTTATTAATACATATTTACAGTATAGCCTATAACAGACGTGCTCACGGTGGGCAGGAATCGGGCATGCCCTGGGCGAGGTGGGCATGTTTTGCACAGGCGAGTTCAGTGGCGGCCACTTCGTCGCTAATCTCCTAGAGAAAAGCTTAATCTGGGCTCCATGGGCCTCTTGGAGGTCCTTGGATGGTCTTCAGGGGGTCCGTGAAAGTCATATAAAAAATTAACATGTATATTCAATATATTATTTCAAGGTAAAAAGTAGAAGCGTTTCTGAAATTGTTTCTCGCTTCTTTTTACATTTTTCTAGGGAGAGGTCTACAGCTTTCACCAGATTCTTGAAGGGGTTCGTGACTCAAAGAAGATTAAGAACCACTACTTTATTTTAGTAGGTTATTTTACGACGCTTTATCAACATCTTAGGTTATTTAGCGTCTGAATGAGATGAAGGTGATAATGCAGGTGAAATCAATCCGGGGTTCAGCATCGAAAGTTACCCAGAATATGCTGATATTGGGTTGAGGGACAGCCCCAGAAAAAACCTCAACCAGGTAACTTGCCCCGTCCGGGAATCGAACCCGGGCCGTCTGGTTTCGCGGCCAGACGCGCTAACCGTTACTCCGCATGTGTGGACAAAAAGAAGCACTAACCTAGTGGGCTTGACAAGAATATTTTATCGCTTTATATCAATATCATGTCTTTTAAAGTTAGAGAATTATATTTATAATATATATATATATATTATAAATATAATTCTCTAACTATATATATATATATATATGAAGAGTCCACTACAAGAATGATGGATATCACTTTCTTGTCGAAAATGAATCAAGACTGTCAATGCATAGCTTAAGACATACAAAATGTACATACAGAGTTATATGGCATTAACACTGATAGTCATTGTCCAGTAATGATCGGAAAGTCTCAGTTAAGCTTTGAGCGCTAAGCATTTCAAACTTTAAATCGCTTCTCCTGCAAAATGCATTCCAAATAACATCCATCATTCTTGCAGTGGACTCTTCATTTTTTCCTCTTTTTTTTTTTTTAACCTATTAGTATATTAACTGTATAATATATCATAAGCGAATTAATCGTCGAACATATCTCGAGCATTTTAGGTCTTATAAATTGTGTGTTTGTGTGTTTGTGTGTGTGTGTATGTATTCCCCTTATGTTATGTAACTGATTTTGATTATGTGTAATTTTCTACTTTATTTTATATATTATGTAACCGATCTTGACTATTTGTAATTTTATATTATGTAACTGATCTTGACTATTGTAATTTTCTACTATATTTTATGTAATTTCTAAGGTATTTTCTTTTGTGTTGTTTTGTAATCTAATTTTGTATTTCATGTATATTATTGAAACCTGGTTGAGTGGAAGAGAAGGCCTCATGGCCTTAACTCTGCCAGGCAAAATGAACCTACGATATATATATATATATATATATATATATATATATATAAGTTATATATATACCTACATAATCTAAATAACAATATGTTTTACTTTACGCATTTTCTTTTATGTTTTTGACAATATTTAATTACTTTATTTGATTTTGTGTTTTTTAAATTAGATAGCAATGTATTGACATTATCTACATAACGAAATGCTATTATGATTTTGCTTTATGTATTTCCTTATATGTTTTGTTTTCTGTGTTTTGCAATAAGCAGGGAAATGACTGAAACAACAATTTAATTCCTTAAAAGAATTTACCTCATTGACGGCGGATTGCTTTAAAATTACTATTTAGTTTCATACGCTCATCTCCAACAGTATTATTATATGTTTGAGTATACCTTGTGTTGTAAAGTGGCTCAACGCTATATATATATATATATATATATATATATATATATATATATATATATATATATATTCACTACAACATAGTATCCACAGACTAAGCATTTGACACGTTCGTGTGTAGATGGATAAAATATGGAAACGAGAGTACTTCGAAACAAAACTTTCTGGATCGTACACTACAAATTCCATCACAAACCCGGGCCGCCTGGTTGGAAGGCCAGCGCAGTAGAACTGATAAGGATGAGTCTTTCAATTAACATTCAGTGATTGTTATATGCTTCATGCAGTTGCTTCTTTTGACTGTTGTTTGGTGATCAGTGACCGTGCTCTAATGTGTTTCGTAACCCTACTCTGTTATTCACGTTTGCAAGAACATAGGCTTCGGAAAAACTGTGAAGAAAACTTCTAACACGGTTCTACGGTTTGAGCAAAAATAAATTTCATGTAGTGGCAAACACTGACGTTTCAATTTAGGACCTCATGAATATTTTAAATCCTTAATATACAACTTGATCACCGCAATGAAGACGTTGCACATTTTATGACACTTTGGTGCATTCGTGTAGGTACATAGGTCGAGGTACCGCCACTCCAGCAACATGCACATGTGTGCAGCGTATCCGCTACAGTGTGGAATGTATTGTATGCAAATGGAGTGGCTATTTCCGTGAAACCGTAATCCCACGCTGCCTTGAATGATGATAGCTTCTAAGTTTCATATAGTTAGTGTGACAATTATCTCTCTTCTCTTCTGTTCTATGGAAGAAATTTTTTATTTTGTTTGATCACAATTACACCAGGAGGTTCTTGACAGATACAGCACGTTAGCATTCATTTAATGATTAGTCTCTTAAATCTGGAGGCTCACCTCACAGGAGGAAAACCTCCGAAAAGATTCCAGCTGATAAATCCAAGCGGAGTTCCAACACACCCCTACAGTATCTATTCTCTCTCATGTCACGTTTCATTTCTCCACTTTCATAACATAAGTGATTTCAATTGTGTACTGTCCACTGTAGGTTAATTGCGGTTTGCGCTGTTATAAATAAATAAATAAACAGAGAGACAAATAGACAGGCAGGCAGGCAGGCAGGCGGGCGGGCAGGCGGGCAGACAGACAGACAGACAGACAGACAGACAGAGAGACAGATAGACAGATAGATAGATAGATAGATAGATAGATAGATAGATAGATAGATAGATAGATAGATAGATAGATAGATAGATAGATAGATAGATAGATAGATAGATAGATAGATAGATAGATAGATAGATAGATAGATAGATAGATAGATAGATAGATAGATAGATAGATAGATAGATAGATAGATAGATAGATAGATAGATAGATAGATAGATAGATAGATAGATAGATAGATAGATAGATAGATAGATAGATAGATAGATAGATAGATAGATAGATAGATAGATAGATAGATAGATAGATA
This sequence comes from Periplaneta americana, assembly GCF_040183065.1. NCBI lineage: Eukaryota > Metazoa > Arthropoda > Insecta > Blattodea > Blattidae > Periplaneta > Periplaneta americana. The sequence continues at coordinate 36,637,625 of NC_091123.1, forward strand.
GATAGATAGATAGATAGATAGATAGATAGATAGATAGATAGATAGATAGATAGATAGATAGATAGATAGATAGATAGATAGATAGATAGATAGATAGATAGATAGATAGATAGATAGATAGATAGATAGATAGATAGATAGATAGATAGATAGATAGATAGATAGATAGATAGATAGATAGATAGATAGATAGATAGATAGATAGATAGATAGATAGATAGATAGATAGATAGATAGATAGATAGATAGATAGATAGATAGATAGATAGATAGATAGATAGATAGATAGATAGATAGATAGATAGATAGATAGATAGATAGATAGATAGATAGATAGATAGATAGATAGATAGATAGATAGATAGATAGATAGATAGATAGATAGATAGATAGATAGATAGATAGATAGATAGATAGATAGATAGATAGATAGATAGATAGATAGATAGATAGATAGATAGATAGATAGATAGATAGATAGATAGATAGATAGATAGATAGATAGATAGATAGATAGATAGATAGATAGATAGATAGATAGATAGATAGATAGATAGATAGATAGATAGATAGATAGATAGATAGATAGATAGATAGATAGATAGATAGATAGATAGATAGATAGATAGATAGATAGATAGATAGATAGATAGATAGATAGATAGATAGATAGATAGATAGATAGATAGATAGATAGATAGATAGATAGATAGATAGATAGATAGATAGATAGATAGATAGATAGATAGATAGATAGATAGATAGATAGATAGATAGATAGATAGATAGATAGATAGATAGATAGATAGATAGATAGATAGATAGATAGATAGATAGATAGATAGATAGATAGATAGATAGATAGATAGATAGATAGATAGATAGATAGATAGATAGATAGATAGATAGATAGATAGATAGATAGATAGATAGATAGATAGATAGATAGATAGATAGATAGATAGATAGATAGATAGATAGATAGATAGATAGATAGATAGATAGATAGATAGATAGATAGATAGATAGATAGATAGATAGATAGATAGATAGATAGATAGATAGATAGATAGATAGATAGATAGATAGATAGATAGATAGATAGATAGATAGATAGATAGATAGATAGATAGATAGATAGATAGATAGATAGATAGATAGATAGATAGATAGATAGATAGATAGATAGATAGATAGATAGATAGATAGATAGATAGATAGATAGATAGATAGATAGATAGATAGATAGATAGATAGATAGATAGATAGATAGATAGATAGATAGATAGATAGATAGATAGATAGATAGATAGATAGATAGATAGATAGATAGATAGATAGATAGATAGATAGATAGATAGATAGATAGATAGATAGATAGATAGATAGATAGATAGATAGATAGATAGATAGATAGATAGATAGATAGATAGATAGATAGATAGATAGATAGATAGATAGATAGATAGATAGATAGATAGATAGATAGATAGATAGATAGATAGATAGATAGATAGATAGATAGATAGATAGATAGATAGATAGATAGATAGATAGATAGATAGATAGATAGATAGATAGATAGATAGATAGATAGATAGATAGATAGATAGATAGATAGATAGATAGATAGATAGATAGATAGATAGATAGATAGATAGATAGATAGATAGATAGATAGATAGATAGATAGATAGATAGATAGATAGATAGATAGATAGATAGATAGATAGATAGATAGATAGATAGATAGATAGATAGATAGATAGATAGATAGATAGATGATTTTAGTAAAAGTTGGATTGTTAGATAAACAGTTACATCCAGGCTGAAATCTGCCGAGATGAAAAGTATGAGAATAGCAGGATGTAATTGGTCAGACTTCAAACCGAGCAACGAAACTTCGTCAGAACTGAAAATAATTGCCAGTTTTAAAAACTTCAACATTCAAAATAATCGGATTGAACATAAGCCGAATGTCCAGAAAACTGTTACCAAAAATTAATAACGAAATATTCTTCATATTGAAGAATAGAGCAGGACCAACCAACGAAGAAACTGACGAATGAATTCTGTAAGGCTATAACAGATCAATAGCGGCCTATATCCTTGAACGTTTGATGATGTTAAATGTTATGGTTTATTTAACGACGCTCGCAACTGCAGAGGTTATATCAGCGTCGCCGGATGTGCCGGAATTTTGTACCGCAGGAGATCTTTTACATGCCAGTAAATCTACTGACATGAGCCTGTCGCATTTAAGCACACTTAAATGCCATCGACATGGCCCGGGATCGAACCCACAACCTTGGGCATAGAAGGCCAGCACTATACCAACTCGCCAACCAGGTCGACACGTTTGATGATGATGATGATTATGATATTATTATTCTTTTTAAGTTGGTTATTTAACTACTCTGTATCAACCAGTAGGTTATTTAGCGTCGATGGGATTGGTGATAGCGAGATGGTAATCGGTGAGATGAGGCTGAGGATTCGCCAAAAATTACCTGAAATTCGTCTTACAGTTGGGGAAGAACTCGGAAAAAACCCAACCAGGTATTCAGCGCAAGCTGGAATCGAAGCCGCGCCCCCGAGCGCAACTCCGGATCAGCACGCAAGTGCTTCAGCCGACTGACCTACGTCGGTGGCTATATTATTATTATTATTATTATTATTATTATTATTATTATTATTATTATTACTATTATTATTATTATCATTATTATTCTCAGCGATAACCAGTTCAGAGCTGTACGTTGAAAAACAATGCAGATCACGAACCACAATTTTCAGACCTACAATTTTAGACATCATCTATAGGGAAGAAAAGTCAGACGCCAACATTCCCGTTAGAATCCACGCCACAGTGTGTAGTCATAGGTGTATAACATGTGCCCTGTTTTTGCTTTTTAAATTCTGCACATAAATTTAGTTTTACAGAAGCGCACATGTTCCAGAACTCCGCTTGTCTTTAGGAAGAACAAAAGGAAAGAGAGTGAATTAATATGCAGAGGCGGCAATTGCCAGCTGGACGCGCTGTAAATCAGGAGACTTGCGAGACGAGCGGGAATCGCAAGGGATTCCCCCACGACAGACCGCAACCCGCCAGACAGCAAGCAGGTGTCGGGCGGCCGGCACCAGATGCTACCGGCACGTCACAACGGAGCAGCGGGTGCCATACGCAGTCCCATCCCATGATCCACAGAGCCGCTACAGTCCAGGTGCATTTATTCTTCTTTTAATAGTTATTTGATTTCTGCTCTTTCTGGCGAGGGAAAAAGTTGGTCAAGAGACATGGATATGACTTAGTACTTACGAATGGCTTTTAAGGAACCCGGAGGTTCATTGCCGCCGTCACATAAGCCCGCCATCGGTCCCTATCCTGAGTAAGATTAATCCAGTCCCTACCATCATATCCCACCTTCCTCAAATGCATTTCAATATTATACTCCCATCTACGTCTCGGCCTCCCCAAAGGTCTTTTTTCTTCAGGTCTCCCAACTAATACTCCACATGCATTTCTGGATTTACCAATACGTGATACATGCCTTGTTCATCTCAAACGTCTGGATTTAATGTTTATAATTACTGTATGTTAAAAGAAAGAGTTATATTACCGGTTGTTCTTTATGGTTGTGAAACTTGGACTCTCACTTTGAGAGAGGAAGATAGATTAAGGGTGTTTGAGAATAAGGTGCTTAGGAAAAGATTTGAGGGTAAGAAGGATGAAGTTACAGGAGAATGGAGAAGGTTACACAACACAGAACGGCACACATTGTATTGTTCACCTGACATAATTAGGAACATTAAATCCAGACGTTTAAGATGGGCAGGGCATATAGCACGTATGGGCGAATCCAGAAATGCATATAGAGTGTTAGTTGGGAAGCCGGAGAGAAAAATACCTTTGGGGAGGCTGAGACGTAGATGGGAAGATAATATTAAAATGGATTTGAGTGAGGCGGGATATGATGATAGAGACTGGATTAATCTTGCTCAAGATAGGGACCAATGGCGGGCTTATGTAGGGTGGGAATGAATCTCCGGGTTCCTTAAAAGCCAGTAAGTAAGTAAGTAAGTAGTAAGTAAGTAAGTATGTAAGTAAGTAAGTAAGTTAGGAGAAGAATACAATGCAATGCGTGCAGTTCTGCATTGTGTAACTTTCTTCATTCTCCTGTAACTTTATTCCTCTTAATAATAATAATAATAATAATAATAATAATAATAATAATAATAATAATAATCCGCGGCGCTACAGCCGACGAAGGGCCAAGACCGACCAGCCGGCTGCTGGCCTGACGGCCACATACCGAAGCAGAGGTGAATGATCATCTAACCAGAATGGAGGTATCGTGTGGATAGCACGATGAGCCCCCCAGCCGTTATAGCTGGTTTGCGTAACCGGATTTCGCTACCTATCGTAGCTCCCCAAGTGCATCACGATGCTGGGTGGGCACCGGTCCCATACACTGGCCGAAATATCGTGAGAAAATATCTTCCCCCATGAAGACTCGTACCAGCGCGTATTTCGTAACGCGAGTCCTAGGCAGGATGTCTTAGACCACGACACCACGGCGCGGAACCTTTGTGCCTCTTAGCCCCAAATATTTTCCTAAGCATCTTGTTCTCGAACATCCTTAACCTCTGTTTCTCCCCCAAAATGAGAGGATATGGATAGCCTGTTACTAGAGTTCTAATTGCTAGGTTTTGTAAATACATAGTTTTAAAAATCCACAATATTTGCGCACTTTTTAGAATCCTGCTCTCTCGGTGATTTATTAAGGAATACGTGTCCTTTATTCGCTCCATTATAGCTACAGTACTAAAGATAATGACTTCAAGTTTTCGAAGCGGCCTAGCAGATGGAAGCCACAAAAGAATCGATGTAACCTGTCTTTGAAAACAAAAGCAAAGTTTACATTATTGACCCAACTATCAGGTTTGAAAGACATCAATCTCAGTCTTTGGAAATTGATAAAAAAAAACATAGCATTTATACACCTACCATTTCTCATTACCTATAAAGAAAAAATACGAACCAAAACATATAGAGGTAGTGGGTCTACTCATTGATGCTAGAGGAACGATTCGAGCGTTCCTAGTGAATTTTGCAAAGGTCTTTCCCTACCAAAATATATTTACGAATTTTTTTTTAATATTTACGCCTATAGGCCTATCACTTTAAAAATAGATTTTCATAAAATGTGAAAAAGTATTTTATTTAAAAATTTGCTAAATAGGTGTTTTATTTTAAGAGTTAAAACAACGGATCAAAAACCCGTTTAGCTCCGAGTCATACATTATTTGTTTCATCATTCCAATATTTACAGAAAAACATGACATTTATAAAAAACGTATAAATTTTAATTATTTAAAAATTAAACGAGAACAACCTGGTTGTAAGCATCGTATTTAGATATGTTTCTAGAAGGCGGTGGTTGTAAGTTTTGTTGCGAAATGTATCAATCTCGGTTTGTAGTAACCATTGGTTACGAAATCACGGTTAAAATACAATTTCTGTGCATCATTCATAATCACAGGTTACTCACACACGGTTAGCTGGCACATCATTTAACCAGGGAAAAGTCTGTTTCTACAAAATGACAAAAGGAAAGCATCCATGTCACTGCAAATATAATAGTCAACGTCTAAAAACGATTGCGCTGATTTTGTTCAAAATCGAAACCAACAAATGCTATATTTTCACGTTGCATTTGTTTGTTTTTAGGCTCTTTTATGTTTGCGGCGTGCATTTATTTGTTTTTTTTTTTTTTTAATGCCGTTGGGTTAAAATCGTACAAAATGGAAATTGAAAGTGGAAATAATTACGTATATGCCAATGTGAATCTGAAGTATTGATAGATTTCATTGGTAGATATTTTAAATATATTTATGCTCGACCATGCCGAAACGTAGTAATTATACACCTGGTAACAGACCTTTAATGCATGTCATTAAAGTACACCTACTCATTAAAGGTCAGGTCTTTCAGCCAATGACGACTCAGGTTACAACTGTTCAGCCAATGACAGGTCAGCTTTCTACCGTTATAAAACCGCAAGTATCGATTATTCTCAGAAATGCAATCGAAAGAGAATTAGCGAAAAGTCACGGAGGCTGGAAATCCAATACTGTCGCAGAAGGTTATGTTCTGTTACTATAATAATTAGCGTTAATTGTAAATAATATTCAAATAAATTCAATTTGTCATCTCGTTTTTCAATGTCTAATTTAATTTCAATGTTATCTCTGTAGGTTCTTATGGCCTAGCAAGGTCAATATGGATATCTTTTCCTCGGAAAAAATCAATAATTTCGCGTTTGCGCACATCTCACAACATACGGAACATTGCTGAAGGTCAGATACAATTAAAATTAATAATATCAAGTTAGAAATATGGTCGAGCATAAAAAGTCGTATGAAACTCGCCTATAATGGTAATTAAGAAGCTCGTATGAAAATTATGAAACTCGCTTGCGCTCGTTTCATAAATATCCATACTCACTTCTTAATTACCTTCATTATAGGCTCGTTGCATAATGTACTATTAATATGTTATATTAAAAAGATGAAATTTCTATAAGAGGAAATGATTAAGAATATTAGTAGGAATATAATACATAGGCCAACAATCCAGGGCCCCAATTATACCAGATAACTGAGCAATATTTTAAGGTCTATACATAAATTCTCTTCATTCAGCCAACGTTATAAGAAAAGAGATTAGTGTCTTATTCCGAAAAATCGAAAATTCAGATAAGTACACTACTGAACTCTCTGATTAATACACAATATACTATCACAAATTGATGTCCTAAAACATTCTTCTCCCACTCAATTTAACAGGCCTAGAAGAAATATGGTTGATGTTCAAAAATGTCTTACCCTCCAAAAATATGTTCCATGACTTGCCTACTCCATACTCCATAGAAGTGTTGCCAAAAAGGGGGACAATTTTTTTATATTGAGCCTCAAGTTATACGCAAAGGGAACATCATTACGCCGGGACCGAACTCGGGTGCACTGCGAGAAATACTCTGCCCAGTGATATTCACTATTTTGAAAATGTATGAAGAAACCTATCATCATGTTTATATAGATTGGTCAAAATGTTTGCAGTAGAACTTTAAGTCGTATATCATGAATTGGTAACTTGGAATCTCACTCTGAGAGAGGAACATAGGTTAAGGGTGTTTGAGAATAAGGTGCTTAGGAAAATATTAGGGGCTAAGCGGGATGAAGTTACAGGAGAATGGAGAAAGTTACAGAACACAGAACTGCACGCATTGTATTCTTCACCTAACATAATCAGGAACTTAAAATCCAGACGTCTGAGATGGGCAAGGCATGTAGTACGTATGGGCGAATCCAGAAATGCATATAGAGTGTTAGTTGGGAGACCGGAGGGAAAAATACCTTTAGGGAGGCCGAGACGTAGATGGGAGAATAATATTAAAATGGATTTGAGGGAGGTGGGGTATGATGATAGAGACTGGATTAATCTTGCACAGGATAGGGACCGATGGCGGGCTTATGTGAGGGCGGCAATGAACCTTCGGGTTCCTTAAAAGCCATTTGTAAGTAAGTAAGTATCATGAATTGGTATAAATTACGAGTATATTGATAACAGTATAATTAATATTAATTTTCGTTAACAGTTAATAACATTTTAATGAATGTTTTACAGGTTTCTCAGAAAGAATTTGTTATTCAAGATTTCTTTTTATGCTCTGAAAGAAATTGCATTGTCGGTAATTAGTGATAATAATTTAATCCTTAGAAACTATGAGAAAAATGATATTTTACATAATGGTGATAAAAACATTAAAATTATTACAATAAATAAACATCAGCTATATTTAAATTTATGCGAAAGTAAAGGTATACTATAGGGCTATAACTTCTTACTTCGTACAAATTTATAAACTGAGTTAGATAGTCTAACTTGGTTTTTTGACTTGTTAACGATGTACAGTATTTCGTTTGTAATCCATTAAATCAGAATTTATGGTCTTATTTGGTCGCATTTTATAATCAATATCTCCTAAATGATTGAATGAATGAATGAATGAATGAATAAATGAATGAATGAATGAATGAATGAATTATTTAATTAATTAAGCAATATTCCTTTTGATGAGGCGGCACTTCATATTACTAGTATTAGTGCCGTCTTCCCGTTTTACAAAGCCTCTCGTAAAAGTCATTTAGATCATTACCATTTTTAATTTAGGCTATTATTGCAATTCTACCACTAGTCTTTTCTTGTCCGTCATCAATTCTTCCACTTCTTTGCTCGTCACCCATTATTATACCAGAAATACTATAGGGTAAATTAGGGTCTGTTGGACAGTCGGGCATGTTGGACACTTTGTACTTTAACGTGTTACCTCGCCACTTCTGGGCACCACATTCTGCTAGAAGTCAATGACGGAAGTAGCCACGAGTGGGGCTACTTCCGTCATTGACTTCTAGGAGAATGTGGTGCCCACAAGTTGCGAGGTAACACGTTAAAGTACAAAGTGTCCAACATGCCCGACTGTCCAACAGACCCTAATTTACCCTACTTCTAATTCTTGACCCCCCCTTCCTGTATATCACATTTCCACTCACTTCACATCTCTAACTATTTGCACTTTTCACTGCTAACTTTTCCACATTGTTACTTTATTTTTTAGGCCTTAGTTTTCTTTTCATTCGATTTATTTCCTCTCCACACCATTTCCTTAAGTCATACTGCTTTCTCACGTTGTTTTCCCTGCTTCCTACATCACTGCTCCCTGAACTATCTCCTACTTGCATTACTCTACTTCTCGTCAGCCTCGATTTGGATCTTAGTTCCTTCACCCGCTTCGGAATTGCTTCCATCTGATGTCCACTATTTCCATTCGATTGCACTGAGGTTATGGTCTGCTGTGCTTGCTGAATACCAGTTCCCGTCACTCCTATGTCTTCTTCAGATGACGTCACTGCCTGCTTTCCGGAAATTTTCGCTGAGTTTAGCACGTTTACACTTGTCTCGCTGCTCTCGCGTACACTCACCATTCTCGTGTCACTAACCTCGCCTTTAGATGCGATATTCTTGATTTTTTCTTTGAAAATTTGTCTGTTCCTTTCCTTTTCTTCTGAGCCTAAAATCAGATCCTTTAATGTTACTAGACACTCCTCTAAACAAACAACCAAACTGTTTATGTTAATTTTTTCCTTGATAAGTTTCGTGCTGCTTTAAGAAAAGGGATTAAAACTCTTCTTCTACTTCTCACTTCGTAGCTCTAGTCGTTATCTATTCTGATCGTTGTGTTCTCTAGCATCATTCTTTCTTCATAATCCTCTCCTTCGTAAGCAAGCTCTTAAATTTTACTAATATTGGCCTAACTTGTTCTGAATTTTGTAATTGTATCTTTCCTAGTCTAAATTCTTCCTGTATTTGTCCATCGCTCACGTACATACCAAAACACTTCCAACATACTCCTAATATACAGTACTCCTGAATATGAGAAACCCTACGTCACAATACTCGGAACCGCGACACGGTGAAAATACCTAAGGGTCCTTCACCGAAAACCCGTCAGATATTTCAGTGTCTTAGAAGAATACAGGCGACTGGGGATTTCCATGCATTGTGTAACTTTATTCCAGTTGGTCACATCCAGTTCTTCTCCAGCTTGATAATTTACGTCACCTGTTCTATTGAAGATGGTCTGTTAGATCTAGGTCATGTACATACGCGTCGAGACAGTCCCTAGGGGATTCAATACCCTTCCTTTCTTTTTTATCAATGCACAAACGTCATTTACACAACTTAGGTTCGCGGGATGGGGGCTATGAAACAGTAGTAAGACGAAAAGCGTATTCGAAGACTTTTTGACAGCCCACCAAAACGTGAAAAAAAAAAGAAATGCCAAAAGGAAGAAGAAGAAGAATAAGAATCAATAAGTTGCCTTGTCGTAAGCGTGTAGCAAGGTTCCCTCGCAAGGTGACATCTCACTTTTTCTCACTTTCTGTCTTCCTGTTACTTACCCCTAGTTTTGTGGGTTGTCAGCCACAGTGTATTTTTTATTCTTTCTTCTCTCTTCCACCCCTTTTTATAACACCTCCTTTCTATCTGAAACGTCACCTGCAGTCCCAACCAACCGACGACGACGACGGCCGTTGTGTTAGTGACAGACAAGAACAGCGACAAAATCCTTCCGAAGAAGACAAGGTGGAAGAAGATTGGCAGCTGTGAGCCTCCTCCCCTTCTACACCAACCCTCTTGATCTACGGGTTTACCCCCGGCGATTATCTTTCATCGACTTCTTGCGTCACGCGTTTCCACTTCTAAGTTACTTTTTCACTTTTGTGGCTTAACGTATCCATTTATTTACATATCAGTCACCTATACTGTTTTCGCTGTAAGAAAAATCCTAATGTAAACATAAGCACGTGCCTGTCATACCCATGATTGGCTCCCAGTCGAAACACTCACATGACGCAGGAAAATGTAGTTCGTATTTGAAAACCATAGTCTTGTATTATTTGAAAATAAAAAATTGAATTCTAGTTGTTAAATACAATGAAACATATAACTTCACATCCACACCTGTGGAGTAACGGCTAGCGCGTCTGGCCGCGAAGCCAGGTGGCCCGGGTTCGATTCCCGGTTGGGGAAAGTTACCTGGTTGAGGTTTTTTCCGGAGTTTTCCCTCAACCCAATATGAGCAAATGCTGGGTAACTGGACCCCGGACTCATTTCACCGGCATTATCACCTTCATCTCATTCAGACGCTAAATAACCAAAGATGTTGATAAAGCGTCGTAAAATAACCTACTATAACTTCACTCATATGTAAAACGCTATGTAAAAGATAAGCTACTTTTATATTTTGTTATGTACTATGAACGCGGATGAATACCAACAGTAACACCGCGGTAGTCTGTTCTTGTAAGAAGCTGGCGTCACTTGAGCTAGTAGTTGTTCACGTAAGCACGTTGTACTGGAGTATGGCATCTGTATCCTCGGTCTGTGTGGTTATTAGTCATAAGATTGGAATCCTTCTCAAAAGCGGAAAAACAAGTAGTCTTAAATGTATATAATAAGTTATGTGATAATTTAATTACAGTAATTATAAAGTAAATGTTTCCTAAGCAAACGAATGCATAGTAGTGAGGTTAGGCCTAATTTATGAGTAACGGGAAATGTTTAACATGAAACAGAATGTACAACAGTGGGCGGGAACATGTACTGAGAATCTATGGCGCCAAACAGCGGCCAATGAAGCCTTACTTCAGTCACGTGCTATTGTTTACATTAGGATTTTTCTTACAGCGAAAAGATGATTATACCTATAGAAGCAACGAATGGTCTCAATGCGACGAACAGAATTTCTTTGTCTGTGTTTTGATTCTGTGGCTCCAATTTCTTATACCTCTTTCTGAACACGTAGTCATAATCATAGCACGGCGCAAAAACAAAAAGAGGAATGTGATGCCCTGTCCTCACACTGACTGTTTATGTACAGTAGTGGCAAAAAAACCGGACCGACCGTTGTAGCCGATTTCAGAGCCTTGTTCACTCCAGAGCACGATAGACTGGTAACTAAGACTTTCGTGGTTCTAATCCTGCCTGGGAAGGAAACTTTTTTTTTGTTCCTTATTAAAATTTATTCCCAATACTTTTCGATTGCAGCGATATTTTACTACTTAATTAACTTATTATTTCCAGAACACGAATTTTACCAGCTACGGAAAAGTACGCCTTCTTAATAGAAGTTATTACGTTTTAGTTGTCATGGTAACATTTTTACGGCACTAGTGCGGTAAGTTAGCATATTATGCACGATTTTCACTCCCGATAAAGACATTTTTTTTTTAAATTTCATTGTGCTTCCTCAAATGCTGCCATTAGACAAAGCATACAAAACAATATAAATGATGAAAGATAACAGAGTAAGAAAAAAGTAAACAAGTACACAAACAAACAAACAAACAATGGCAATTTACAGAATAAAAAATGTTACAAGTAAAGAAGCAATGAAAGCTAATAAGAGAAAGAAAAAAGATACTGTTGCGTATAATACTAATGGACAAACAATTTCAATTTTAAACTCTTCTATTTAATTTTAATGAAATATTCGGTGACCACAATCAATAATAAAACATTTTACATTATACAGGGATATTTTGTTTTTACTAACATTAATCTGATTAACGGCTGAGAACCGGAAACACCCACTTCCACGACCGGAGTTTGATGATAGCTTACTGGTGTAAAACACAAACAAATCACTTTACTTGGTATACGAGGGAAGAAAATTAGTGCATTCACTTACGTACCTAAAGTTGGAAATATTACGTTTTTGAGTTTGATAATTTTCGTTAGGTTTTTATTTTATAAAAATACAGTACTGTATTAAAAATACGTGTTTTTAATCAAGAATTGAGCTATCCATGCGGACGTATTCATTATGCAGTGTATATTATACTGTCTTGTAACACATTAGCATACATTATAGAGTGTGCATTAAAATTAAAAGAAATCAAAATTTGGATAAGTAAACAAATTGTCGAAAATGGTGGCCATTCATTTCGATAGAGGCTTCAGTTCTTTTGTGCATATTATCGCACTATAGCCTATTGTACTTAATTCCAATTTCCGGTTACCTCCTTCGTACTAGTAACTCATGTTGTAATAATTCTGTACGTACTCTATAACAGAGAACCTTACATACTGTAAATTCAGTCTTCACTTCTGCCCGATCCTCACAGATAAATTTACTCAGACGTGCTATCCGTCCAAGTGGTTGTGTCGCAGAAAGGGGGGGCATGACGTGACAGTTAATTACTTAACGAGGCCTTTTTATTTAAGTTATTTTAAACAGTTGTATAATATTACGTAGACGTCCAATTCCTAACAGAAAATATTTTCAAAACAGGGCTAGGACAGCCCAGCAGAAACGGGTGAGGGAAATCTGGATGCGACGTAACCAAAAGGACGCACAGTACCTGTACGAAAATATGATTAAATAATTAATTTTGTTTTTCACTGGAAAGCGCGATCATATTTCTGGAACGTACTATACTCACTCACTCAGTACTGTTTATGCGGACTTGGTTCTGTGCGGAAGATCAGTGGAAGTTCACTATGTTAGTAGAGGGGGTGAGAATGAAGTACATTAAAAAACTCAGGTACAATAAAAATTGAAGTAAAAATAAAATGATGTCCCTGTACAAATGTAATTAATGATTTTAAAAAATCTCCGTTTGTCGTACTATGAGCATTTTCTGCAGCAGTCAGAAATACTAACAGTTAATTTTTAAAGTAGTAGGCCTAACCGTTAAACTTACATATAAAGAAATCAAATTTCCCGAGCCACATTTACGAGTAATTGTGTTATATTTACATTTTTCGTTGTCTCACACATTCCATGCATACGCGAGCTGCAACTGTTGCGGTTTGTTCAAGTGTTAGATAGAGATAAAGATATTTTGTAACGTGTAAGCTTAACCATAAATAAAGACCGGATTTTTATGTAATTACATATTATATTTCTTTCCATCTAACCGTATACGAGTATAAATAACAAATCTTTGCGAATCTTGTAATTACCGTTAACATATTAAAATTTGATACTACATATTTTTACATATTCACCCCACATTACATATTATGGCTTGGTGTTGCATAAATCTACATATTTAGGGGTTTTATACATTTTTACTTCTCTAAGAGGGGAAAAAAAACTTCTGCTGCGAAAGTTTACAATTTGAAATACAAAGATTTAGTCTTTTTATCTACGCAAGAAAGGACATATTTCGGGACGAAACATAACATTCTTAGTTCCAGGAAGTAAAAGAGGCACTCACCCTATACCGCCCACTATAAATATGAGTGAACAAAAGGCAACCTTTCTCCAGAGCGTTTAGAATAGAAAGTGTGGTAACTCGGCAAGGGTCTAATGGGACTTTTAAACTCCCTAGTGTCGCCGCGGCAACTGAGCAAAACATTGGCGTGGCGATCGTTCTAAGATTGCAGTTTTCCTCTTAATACTGTGGACAGAGCATGTAGAACTCGTTCTGCTATGGAATTAAGAAGATATTTCTTATGGTGTTCGGGTGATTTTTATTGTGCCGTTTATATGAGTGAGTACTAATACGCCTAATTGTTTTGTTCTTGATGTAAATCCAATTATACTGTATAATCTGTAAGGAAAAGACTTTCTTTTATCCATCCATAGACTAGACTATTTTTCAGAAGTGGTGTAGAGCAATTCCACGAACACAGAAAACTGTATGCTCGTTCTTATATCTGTGATATCCATTTTTCTGCGGTTTTGATTGTGATTTTTTACAATTATGATTTATTTAACGACGCTCGCAACTGCAGAGGTTATATCAGCTTCGCCGGTGTGTCGGAATTTTGTCCCACAGGAGTTTTTTTTACATGCCAGTAAATCTACTGACTTGAGCCTGACGCATTTAAACACACTTAAATGCCATCGATCTCGGACGGGATCGAACCCGCAACCTCGAACATTGAAAGCCAGCGCTATATCAACTGCGCTACCGAGGGCGACTTTTGATTGTAAGAGCCGATAAATTTATTATTGCCAGTAAAGAGGTAAAACTTCCACGCAAGAACTGGCGACCAAAACCGTATGCTATAACACATATTTTCCCAAACTTGCCTCGATATCTTAAAAAAAGAAAAGAAGAGAAAATATCCAACGAAGAGGACATCAATCCTTTCTCATAACATGTATCCTTACCAAGTACCATCTGTCTATGACCAATTACATTGACGCTAAATAACCCAGCTGTTGATACAGCATCGTTAAATATCCGAGTAAAAAATAATTGGACGTGACACCCGAAAATCAGAAGAACACCTTAGCTAATCATGCGCTTATATGCATTTATGTGCCATTACTCCACACCTGAATGCCCAAAATTATGTCTAGTTACATTGACCGTAATTCCTTCCAGTGAATGAACTCCAGACCAGCATTTCAGCTGTTTAGTGTGAGTTTTTCAAAATCGATACATTTTTTAGAGTCATAAACTGTGATGGGTTCGAGGAATGTGAAAATACAAAAGAATTCAAAGGTGAATGAACGACCATACAGATACGTTGAACTCAAAGACTCCCTCGTCTGCCCTGTACAAAGGATTCTAGCATTACACGATTTTAGAAAATATATTACACATAATTGGCAATACAAAGAACACGTTTGCCTAAGAAAGAACCCTTGAATTATTTAGAGTGATAATTCAGAGCACTAGCGAAATATATTAATTCTTGTGGGATAGCAGATTTAAATATATTCAGACAGAAAAAAATTAACTAGGATCCTCTAGAGCGATATTTTGGAATTAGAAAATGATTATCTTGTGACGATTACCATAGACTTTCTACATGTGAAGATTTTTCAATCTATGTGCCGGTTAAAAAATGTGCTGTATTAAAGTGCTAATTGTGAACTCCTAATTGAATCCAAGCACCTAGCTTCTACTTCATTAAATATACATGTTTAATTATTAATTATTTTATTTTTAATACTAGCACTTTAGTCGTAATTAACGTAAAAGTTATTTCGGTAACAAAAGTACAGTATAATTCTACTTTGCATCTAGGCTAGAACTTAATCTGGTTTACAATTTTATTACATTTGTTTAATACGTTTCCACATCATAAGAGATTTATAATCGGCATATGAGAAAGTAATAGATCTCATGGAAAAGTCGTTAATTTAATATTCTCCAATAAGTAGCATACAACTACTTAATACAGTGCTACCAAATTGTTTTAATTTTACAAAACACAAAATAACCTAGGTATTTCAAAAGACCAAAACTTACATTAGCATAGATATAATATGGAAGCTTAATTTATGAGTCTAAGGTGCACGTAATAT
The DNA here is from genome assembly GCF_040183065.1 of Periplaneta americana. Lineage (NCBI taxonomy): Eukaryota > Metazoa > Arthropoda > Insecta > Blattodea > Blattidae > Periplaneta > Periplaneta americana. The sequence goes on from NC_091123.1 coordinate 36,653,521, forward strand.
TTTTTGTTCCCCTTAATTACGCATAAACCAGATACAACTGCAACTAATGACTAAATAGTAGATAAAAACTATTGGTGAAAATAAAGTGTCTCCTTTATTATATTACATTCTTTCTTGTGTATAAAAACTATAATTTCATGTCAATGCGTACTTTATAATGCAATAAAAATGTTCAGTTTTGTGATGCTGTACTTTTTTTGCGTATTTCTGGCTGAAGCCGGCAAAATGTTCCATTTTTCGGTTAATTATTATATTTACTATTCACAGTTGTGTTATGTAACTCACAATTTGTTAATATAGTAATATTACAATTTTAAAGAAGTAAAATATTGTAACGAAGTACTTTACAATACATTCTTATCTAATGGGTTATTTTTTAAAATCTTTTGCATTCACTTGATAGTGATCCTGAAACTGGGCAGTGAAAACAGGGCTAGCGCCACTCGGCTACGATCCACTGAACTAGAGGAAGTAACGTCTTCTACCCGCTCTGGCAGTAGTAAAAAAGTATTGGTGAAAATATAATGTCCCATTTGATATATTATATTATACTTTCTTGTACATCGAACACTATAATTTTGTGTCAAAATGTACTTACAACAACTCAAAAATGTTCAGTTTTGCGAAGATGTACTTTTTTTTCTGCGTTCTTCTCACTGAAGCTGACAGAATGTTCCAGTTTACTGTTGATTATTATACTCGTATTTACGATTCAGGAGTGTATGATATAACTCAAGAGTAGTTAATGTAGTAGTATTACATTTTTTAAATAAATAAAATATTGTGATAAATTATAATATACTTTTATCTAGTGGGTATTTTAAAAACCATCTGCATTGACTCTAATAGCGCTCCTGAAACTGAGAACAGAAAGCAGAGCGAGCGCCGCTCTGCGACGAACCGCAGGACTAGTGGAAGTATCGTCACTTTCTCTTCTACCCGCTCTGCTTTCTCATACAACTACCTTGTACTTTAAAAATCCCTCAGAAAGTAGCGTTGCCTTCATGCGGTGAAGTGGGACGAGGACAACATGATTTGTCTCAAATTATAATTGTTCTGCACACGTCTTAACATGCCGATTCCCATGCAATTTGCAACCTTACCCACCCTCTTCCTAATCCTTCCAGGGAAAACCCGTGCCAAGTCTGGCATGAGCCGCAATAAAGTAGCCGACTTTTTATAAGAAGCTGAAGTAAAGGAACAAACTGGAAAGATGTTGAAAGATTAAAATAAATAGCTTTTCAGGTTATTGCTTGACCTCTTTACTTTAAATTTAGTAGACCTATACGGAAATGGGATTTTTCGAGCAATTATTAAGTATGGTTCTCGGCTGGAATAATCCTACCCTTCTGAATAAGACAGGAATGTCATTTTTCAAACAATAATTTGTAAATGCCTATAGTTTGAGATTTTAGTAGGTACTTTGTTTCTTACAGGGAGCAGCTAAAATGCATATGTCCCACATCTCCTCTCATTTTCTCCTAATCCAGTACAGCGAAATAGTACTTGCAGTACCTACTGTTGTGTCATTGATTTCACTCAGTTCTCTGATTTTAGTTATTGCAACATAAATTGCAAGTGTGTTTATCTACTGCTTTTAACTAACTAAATTGGCCTCTGTATCTTCAACCCTAACGACAAAAATAAAATCATGGATTGCGATGGACGAAGCTTTCACTACAGATGGAAAAATAGTAATGTGTCAAGTGTGCGGTAAAAAAGTCGGGTGCTCTATGAAATCACAACTGGAGAGTCTTACCTATCCTATATGTGCCAGATATTGATATTAAATATTTTCATGATTTTACATATTTTGGTACATATTCATATATTTTTCTTACATAAATATGTACATATTTCACACCTTGATATTACATAAAAATCCGATCCCTAACCATAAATATCTCCTAGATGACACAAGGTATTGTCAGTATTCCCTTAATTTAATGCAACATTATTAAGTATGTTTAAACTCCACACTACTTGACCATTCTCCAATTACAAGTCTCGTTTTATGCTCTTTGTTTGTTACAGCTTGCTAAAGGTATAACTTGTTAAGCTATGAAGTTTACGCATAGCGTGCGTTTATTACGTTATAATTTCATGATCAAAGTGTGTTTTAAACGCCATGTATATTTCATAACAAGTTGAGCTTGAGTTAGAGTACCTTTTTGATACAGGAAGTGATAAAAATTGACCTCATCATTCCCCACTTCACATCCACACAGCGGGTTAGAAACGCAATCGTTTGCACAGAGTAGAAACTCCTCTATGCTCTACTGATATACCTACATTCACTAACAACAGGGCTACACCTAAAAACACACACGCCCGCACGACGTGTTTTAGTGCTCTTATCTCACATTTTATTGTTATATTACATTTTTTATTTTTTTTTTATTTCCCCTTTTCGAAATCCAGATATCTCTGAGTTAAGTTCACATTTTTCTCTCTTTCCCCCACTCTCTTTCTCTCTCTCTCTCTCTCTCTCTCTCTCTCTCTCTCTCTCTCTCTCTCTTCATATCCCGTCGAGATTAAAGTATGGGGCACTCTAAAGGATCCAGAAAAAGTTGAAATCTACTGGATTATCAAGCACTCGCTGCAGTGAAGGGACCGCCTACCTGTAGTGTTACTGCTGGCATTAAATCACTCGAATACAAGTCTCCAAAAAGCTTTACATGGGCTGAAGACCTTTGGACGTACAAGAGGCGTAACGAAATATCATACAACGCACTTGGACGTGAAACACAGTAGCGTCACAGTCTAGTATATACAGTCACGAAGCTCAATACGTAGTAAATATGCATCCATAGATAGTTGCTAACCACTAGGATCGCTAATATCGCCTCATTACAGACAATGCGAAATAATACAGGCACAGTCTATTGTTCCTAGCACCCTTACAACTCAAGCTTCGTGACTTTATAATTAGACTGTGGTAGCGTACTGATCTTACTAATTTACAAACTCATGCTCCGAGATGGCGCTCGGGAGTGGGTTCGAATCTCGATTGGGCTGATTACTTTTTTGAATGTTTTCCGAGTTTTTTTTTTCATAAATTTAATGGTAATATCTATTAGAATTTTCAGTATTTTCTTGTTTTATGATGAGAGGGAGCTAGCCTACTGCATCAACCCCCAACCTGCAACACCAGGTAATATACAAGAAAAAATGAAATTTCAAGACACAATTTTAGATTACATCAAAACACAACAGTTGAAATGGTACAGCCACGTTCAGCAGATGGAGGAAGAATGACTGCCAAAAAGTATATTGGAAGAAGATGCAGGGGAAAACCTAAAATTTCCTATAGTCAAGGCACGTATGATGTCATGAAGGAAAGATAGCTGCAATTGGAAATTGAATGGATAGAAGGCTATGGCTACTAGGATTCGGAATATGTCATCGACATTAGATAACCGATATAAATAATAAATAAATGAGAATATCACGTAATTCCATGACGATTTCTCGGATTACTTCGCGAAAAATATACCTTAAGAATCAACAACTCGAGGCTGTTTTCCTCTGTGGTTTTGAAGTTAATGTGGCAACCGTTGGCTTCGAGGTTGATAATCAGGCGAAGACAATGCATTTTAATGGAACAGCAGTCCTAAGTATGGCTCTTTTCGGAAGTAAATAACTCTGGGATGTCTATCTAATAGACTTACATCACGTAAACATATTATATTATCACAGACAGAGGGCTCCAGGAAAAATTTTTCGGTCATTTAATCGACTATGTTGAGTTTCGACGCGGATTAACAACCAGAGTTAGAACGTAGTTAAATAAAAATTGGCATCGTCCCATACTTCGGAACAGATAGTGGACATTTTGGTCAGATCGGGTGTGAAATAAATTACTTATCACATTACAATCCTAATCTGGAACCATACGACTCCTCCTTGTCCCCAAACAATTTTGGTCAGTTCAGGTGTGAAATAAATTACTCAACCGCCCTACAGTCCTCACCTGGCACCATACCCCTCTTCTTTGTTCCCAACCAATGTTGGGTCAGTTCAGGCGTGAAATATATTACTCAACCTCCCTACAGCTCTAACCTGGCACCATACGATGTCTTCTTGTTCTCAACTATCAAGAAGAATATTCGCGAATTGTCTTTTAACACCGCTACAGTTGCGAGCTTTGATGACTGGTTCCATCGAATGGACAAGTGCGTAAGGTTTAAGAGAGAATATTTTGAGAAATAATAAAGTCGATAGTAGAAATAATTTGTTGCTATATATAAACTCTCAGTGCGACCCATGGCAATTACTGTATATACTGTGGAATCCCGGCCACCAAGTCACTCGATTGAGTGCGCTCCTAGTATAATGGCAATTGACTTAAAATCATCGTAATATGTCAACATATATGTCGAAAATGGAGTAAGGCCACAGAGTATGCCCAATAGACGCTGAGAAGTGTTAGCCTTCGGGTTCTTCCCTCGCACAAAGAAAAAAACAACCACCTGTTAAATCTTTCTTTTTTTTTAATTCTGTTCAACATCGTAAGGAATAATGATAAATCCAAGTACAGCTTTGATATTACAATGTTCTTTGCGGAGAGAAGCTAGGAGTTTATGAAAGATACCAAGTATAAATTTTTTGTAATACTGTTGATATAAAACCAGCTTGGGTTACAACATAGTCCTTATTACCATAAAACTTATGCATATATAAATCTCTTCAACGTTCAATTTTTGGCCATTGTGTTTTATGTAGACGTTAAAGCCCCCACACAATGAACTTTTTTTATCAATAACAACAACGAGATGCTCAAAAGATATCATGAACATTGGGCTGTATCCGATCATGGAACAGAGCAGACCGCCATGTCCTATAATCCGAATAGCGGATTCCAATAAAATATGTTTTCAACGGCTACTCTATTTCAAATAAAACCTCTCGCCACATGAACCGAGGGCTTTCGAGCAAGAGTGGCCCGACACCGCAAAAAGTTAAGGATTTATTGGGCTTCTCTATCGACACTTACAATAACCGGAGCCTGTCTACAACGCTGAATACAAGAAACGTCTTAAGTCAGTGTGCAGCAGGCAATAACGACTTAAAAGGTCGCGCAATATTCATTTTATATTATGGTAGGCATATAAATAATTTAAATTATGCCAATTTTTATCAGCAGTAATCTCACTAGAGGTTTTGATTTATCTAGAGAAAATCAAAACTCGAGTGGGATTTAATTGACTATTACACGATTAGAAGAAAGTATATAAAGATTAGAAGTAATAAAGTACTCCAATATAATAAAATATTAATTGGCTTACGAAAATACAATTGTCTTCAAATGTATTATTGTACCATCTCAACATTACGCTAGAGTCGACCTGGTTGGCAAGTTGGTATAGCGCTGGCCTTCTATGCCCAAGGTTGCGGATTCGATCCCGGGCCAAGTCGATGGCATTTAAGTGTGCTTAAATGCGACAGGCTCATGTCAGTAGATTTACTGGCATGTAAAAGAACTCCTGCGGGACAAAATTCCGGCACACCGGCGACTCTGATATAACCTCTGCAGTTGCGAGCGTCGTTAAATAAAACATAACATTATAACATTACGCTAGATGACAGTAGTGTTTTATGATTATGTTGTCTTGTTACCGATATCAGTTGTGCCAACTATGGAATCATCATTGAACTCTGTGGACTCTTACTAGTCAAGAAGGCTTTGTTGATTCGTTTTAATTTTTATTAAAACAATTGCATTCCACTTCAATCATCCGAAACCCAGTAATCAACGTTACTTGACAGACAATTTTCAATAAGTTTTAGTATTAAACAATCTCTGACACGTGACTATCCATAATATCATATAACAGAAGCTATAACAAACATAACCCAATTAATATAAACAAGTGTTAGAAAAGTTTTAATTAGGGATAATGAAATAAATAAGAAACGTTTTATTTAACGATGATGAAGTAAAAACTAAACATGAATAATTCTAAAAGAAACAATTATTGAAAGTACAATTTTCAAATTTGAATGTTTTAGTGTTGGTGGTTCAGTTGATGATATATTGGACGTGTGCGTAAAAGAAGTGAACTCGTTGATGTACATGGTGTATCCCTCAACTTATTCAGGATTTCCGAATGGTGCTCTTCATATATGACCAGTGATCTTTATTAATTCTTGTTCTTGAATGCCAATGCGAGTCATATTTGAAAGTGCTGTGCATCGACTGGAGTGGTTTGTAATTTTCTGTTTTTTGACGTCCAGACCAGTGCAGTTTGAAATGTTGGCAAACAAAGAAATAAAAGCTAGAGTAGTGATAAAAATGAACAAATGCTAGGGACGCGATAAAATTAAACAAATGCTAGGGACGCGATTAAATTGTGCGATAAGCAGCCATGATTGGTTGAAAGACGTCCTTTCGTACCGTTTTATTGGTCGAAAGTAGTGTGACGTAGTAAAAGTGTGATAGTCATGTTAAAACCTTTGAAGCATATACAGGGTGAAGCTTTGAATAGAAAAAGTAGTTATCTTGCGGACTTCAGGAAAAAGAACGAAGGAAGAGACTAGTGAAGTGCTTTGTGTGGAGTGTTTCATTGCATGGAGCAGAAACCTGAGCATTACGATGAAGTGAAAAGAAATGCCTAGAAGCATTTGAAATATGGATATGGGGAAGAGTGGAGCGTGTGAAATGGACAGACAGAATAAGAAACTGTGTTAGAAAGAGTGGGTGAAGAAAGAATGATGCTCAAACTAATCAGGAAGAGAAAAAGGAATTGGTTGGATGACTGGCTGAGAAGAAGCTGCGTACTAAAGGATGCACTGGAAGGAATAGTGAACGGGAGAAGAGTTTAGGAGAGAAGAAAATAATAGATGATAGACGATTTTAAGGTATATGAATAATATTCAATGAATGAATGAATGAATGATAAAAAATTAATATACTAAAATACATAGGCTAGAATTTAAGAAATAAATAAAATAACACTGAAGAGAAAAACGGAGACATAAAAAGAGAATATAAATGATATCGAAAGAATTAATAAACGAATGATAGGCCTATAGTGAAGAGGTGGATTACTACTTACTTACTGGCTTTTAAAGAATCCGGAGGTTCATTGCCGCCCTCACATAAGCCAGCCAATAGTCCCTATCCTGAGAAAGATTAATCCAGTGTCTATCATTATATCCCACCTCCCTTAAATCCATTTTAATATTATCTTCCCATCTACGTCTCGGCCTCCTCAAATAACTTTTTCCCTCCGGCCTCCCAACTAACACTCTATATGCCTTTCTCCCATACGTGCTAGATACCCTGCCCATCTCAAACGTCTGGATTTAATGTTCGTAATTGTCAGGTGAAGAATACAATGCGTGCATTTCTGTGTTGTGTAACTTTCTCCATTCTCCTGTAACTTCATCCCTCTTAGCCCTAAAATATTTTCCTAAGCACCTTATTCTCAAACACCCTTAACCTATGTTCGTCTCTCAAAGTGAGAGTCCAAGTTTCACAACCATAAAGAACAACCGGTAATGTAACTGTTTTATAAATTCTAACTTTCAGATTTTTTGACAGCAGACTAGATGATAAAAGCTTCTCAACCGAATAATAACAGGCATTTCCCATATTTATTCTGAGTTTAATTTCCTCCCGAGTATAAAGAAAGAAAGTAAATATAAACAACAAAGAAAAGAAAAGAAAAGAAAAGAAGAGAAAGAAAAATATAAAGAAGAGAGAAATATGTGAGGAAGGGATACGGAAGAGAAGATAGAAGAAATTCTGGACTTTTAAAAATAAAATATATCCATTTTTGTAATATCTGCTCCAATTGAAATGCGTCTATTCTTTCGAAAAACATAGCCACAATTTTTCATCGCTATATGTATACTGGAATGAAATTTCCCAACTAAGACTGCTTAATCAGTAACAAATCTGAAAGAAACGATTTCCAGGAATATAGATTTAGTAGAGTACATACGAAAAATAACATGAGTGACTTTAATATTTGTACACTCTACATAGGCCTAATTATTTGGGCGCTAATAACTCAATCGAGTCACTGCAAACTATCCCTTAACTCCCCACTCCATATTCCGCGGCTGAGACAATTATGTTTCGGATTGATACGAGTAGACAGGACAGAAAGTATTGCTGAGTGACGGATTGCATAAGGTAGGCATTATAGCGTTCGGCTTTCGCTGGTCGCCTAAAATACACCACTGATGCACAGTGCCTTAATGTGTCTGTTTCTAAAGCGGTGTAAGCGAAAAGGACATGAGTGGAGGTATCTCCTTTCCTTTTCCCTTCCCCTTTATGCCCAGGGCTGGTATGGAACATTACATATTTCTTGACGAGAAAGAATAAAATTAAAGCAAGCGAACTTGACGGCACCCATTCCCCAGCTAACGAGTTTAGAGCATTCATACATGTACATGTCCACGTCTCACTTTAGTGCGCTTAAAAATCAGATATCGGTGTAATAACAACCTGGACACAGAAAATCGCTTCTTGTACAGCTAACTGATTTCCCCCCCAATGTAATTCGTAATAACCCATAGCATTTCGACAGGGAAGCAAATGTCGCTGCTTGTCTTTTAGTGTTACGAGTGATAAAAATCAGTAATTTCCAGGCTTGTTTCAAGAAGAATAAATTATTTTGATAAGTGAGTCTGCACTAAACCCTGGAGTGACTCCTGTCACGCGACGAGTTGGAATATATGTGGGTTGCCTCCAGACAGGGACAACAAGCATTACGTCGTTAAAGTGAGCGACTTGGGGGGAGGAACTCTGCACGCTACGTCTGCCTGTTTCTTTGAAAAGGGTCATCACTTTGTGCTGAAATTAAGACCGCCTTGCTGTGAAAGATTTACATTTTAAAATTTTAAGGGGAATCCGCAACTACTCCTCATGCAATATTGAGCCAGATAATCCGTCCCAGGAGTCGTTATACATATCTGAGCTGTTATTTTAACAAGTGGTTTTCTATTTTAGATTCATAAAAGAATTATACAGATGCCGTAATACTACCTACCTTTACGGGAAGAGTACATTTTTCACTAACACAACGTCTTTTTCCTAACTACGTAGGCGTAGGGGGGTAATTTGAAACTTGATCTTAAAAAATGTTATCTTCTCTTGCCACTACGAGGAGAATACAACGGGAACACAAAAAGAACAATCAAAAGACAAGGAGAACAAGGGAAAGACAAGGAGAAGGGGAAGACAAGAATAAGAAGGGGATTACAAGATGAAGAAAGGTGAGACAAGAAGTGGAAGACAAGGACAAGAAGGAGAAGAAAATGAGAAGGGGAAGACATGGAGAAAAATGGGAAGAAGGGAAAAACAATGGAAATACGAAGAGAACAAGGGAAAGACAAGGAGAACATGGGGAATAGAATGTTTTATTTTCGCTGGCAGAGTTAAGGCCATAAGGCCTTCTCTTCCATTCAACCAGCCTTAATCAATATAATAGTTATGTAAGTTACATATTTAAATTACGAATATTTACAATACACTTAAAAGATTCTCCAACAATATTCTTCAGTTACGTTTTAACGACTAGTACTTGTTTATTTAAAATGAGAATAAATCTATAAGAACAAGTAATAACTTAATTTATGAGATAATAATGACAATGAAAATCCAATTCGGCATTTGCATAAATAACTGTGAAAAACCACAGTCAGGGGGGTCGCTCTGGGAATCGAACCACGGACCTCCCGAATGCGAGTCACATGAGATACACATGAGCTCGGTTTACATTATGTAGGCCCTAACACTGCATACTTATTTTGTGGTACTGTCGTGATTATGGATGTTTTCCTAGTACGCCTGTATCGCTGCAACCTTGGTAAACCAAATGAAGTGAGCTCCTTCTGTGAAGGATTTTATACAGAATTGGAGTTGTATTGTACGAGGGTGGATCGAAAAGTAACGCACAACAATTTTTTTGTGGCAACGTATTTCATAGGTGAGCAAAATGAAATAATGCACAAGAAAGCTACAGGTTTTACCTATTCTTCGACATTGGAACCAAGTCTGTCGACACATTTCTCTCATCGTGACACAATATTCAGTACACCTCGTTCATAAAACTCCCTTTTTTGGGCGTATAGCCACCTGCGCACGACTGATTTCCCTTCTTCATCCGAACCGAAGCGTTGTCATCCTAGGAATTTCTTCATTGGTCCAAAGAGATTAAAGTCAAACGGTGCGAGGTCTGGACTGTAGGGTGGATGACTGCCACCTTAATTATGCCTCTGACATTGGGTGATGTTACAGCAGTTACTGCTTGGCCGGAACGCGCTTTGTCGGCGGACTTCTTCGAAGAACCTGCACCACCTGGAGATGTTGCTATGGTCCAGACAATCAAGAGCCATACACCTCCAATATTTTCCTGTGGATTTCACTCCAATTTTTCGTTTTTCGCAAGGAAACGAACTACACCTCGCTGCCCTTCACAAGTGAATGATGATAGAAAACAGTGGCGGCTGGTGGTTTGAATATATGGTGGTGCACAATGGATATCGAAGATACATACTTTACTTTAAAGATTAAAACAGTGTATACCTGAGGGCGTATACATATAAAACTAATTTATATGTAATTAATAAGTAAAATGACTAAATACAAGCATACCTAATTATACAGAAAGTCCAAAAGTGGAAGGGGTTGTGGACGGAGATTCTACGTTCTCTATATTGCGATTTACCCTCATGAAAAACATTTGAGCACAGAATCGTCATCAGAATGCTACCAAGTACCAAGTGTAACGTTTTTGTTCCTAAAATTCAAATGCAGCTTTCGTAGGCTGTCGGGATATAGCAGCACTTATTGTCAGAATGACAACTCTGAGAACTTAAAAGCAAAATACAAGCTCCTTTATGTATTGTGCCGTTGGTGTGCATGTAGATTCAGAAAGTAATATGCGAAATATGCGATTGTTCGTTGCACAAGCCGAATGAATACATTTTTCATGCTTATTACTTCGGACAAATGTCTAGTTGAAACAGATACTTTCCCGGTGAATTTAGTTTCTTCTGCACTGAAGTTGGTGTCCATGTCAGGGAGTGCGACAAACCGTTCTCAATGAAAGCAGCCTCTAATCCCCCTGTCCCCGCACTAGCCGAACATCTCTATTAACTACCTTCCATAGGTTTTCGACATCTTTGCAAACCAAGAGGCTCAGAGGCTCCTGCAGATGTACAAAACAAGATGCCAGATGCAGATAGTCATGAATGAAAACTGTCAAATAAAATTATATTTTTAATAGTAACAAAGCCGGGAGATTAGCAACATTATTGGGGGGTGTACAAACCTGCAACCCCCTTGAGAAGCCGCCACTGGACTATACTAAACGCCAGGCTATGAACCGACTAAACAGGAAGTAGTTGGGATGGCGAGAGGAAAGTGCGGGTTAGAAGTGTAGCATCTGCAGCGATGACGCGTTGAGTGTGGGGGTTGGAGGGGAAAAGGAGTACGGAGCTTTTCATTGGACCTCACGTGAAAATGTCGTCTGCTAACGAAAATCTGGCAACGGAATCACGGAGACAGTGTAGCCAAACTTCCCAGTTCCTTTGGAGTACCACGTGCATTACGAGTCGCATTTCGTACCAGCGTCATTAGCTCGTGCTTTCTTAAAAACAGTAATTTTAATTACTAATATTGTTGATAGTGTTATCGACAACTATATACAGTAATTATTTTAAACATATCGGTGACAAACGCTGAATACGCTTTGAATCTCGCGCCACTGTGTGGCAACAGAGGTTATAAGGAGAGCAACAGAACGTTGCTTCCGGTTTAGTCGGTTCATAACCTGGCTTTAAATATAGAAAACTCACCAATTTTACTCAGGAGTTGGGGCCTATAGCTCGTTCCGCCAGGGTGGCATCGGATCGAATTACTGCTATCTGTAGCGCAAGATTCAAATTAACTATCTACCAACTTTGAACGTCCTAACCAAAATACTGGGTGTTCAGTTCAAAGTGTGTCATGGCTCGCTGTATGTCGTCACGTGGCTAGTCGATGAGCCTAGAGAATTCAATCTTCCTACACTTCCGCAGTGGTGTATTACTCATCTGCCAAAGAAGTTGCCTAGCAAGTACGGCGTAATTCAGAAGAGTACTTACCGATACGTACGTATGGTAACGTCGGTAGTGGCAGGAATGTGAACTGTTTCGAAACATGTAGGCTGAGGTGAGTTTTTTCTTACTGTCGGGATATGGGGAGAGGGTTAAGACGATTACTTACGTATTTGTTGACATTAACTTCGACGGTCAACATGGACACGGAGCATTTGATTTATATCGTGGAATGTTGCCGTACGCAACCGATGATAACAAATACCCTGCGTTCGACTTGGCCGCGCAAAACACAGTTCGAAAGAGGTTATGGTAGCACACAGACGTACAGACCGCCATCTATGCTACGACGTTCAAGTTATACCGTACACGTTCTCAAGTTCAGATTGAACGCCTTGATTAATAGGCAACTTCTCTGACACAAAAAGCTGAAACTCGTTTCAAATCGCTGACTCATCAACAATGACGTCATGACACACTTTGAAATGAACACCCAGTAGTATTCCGTAAAATAATTGTTGTGCGTTACTTTCCGACCTACCCTGATATTAGTTTGTTCCGAACGATTTAGGCGTTTCGTTTTCATTGGGAAATAAGTGAGGTTTAATCTATAACCTGCTGCCGCTTCTACACAATGTGCTAAGCCCAGCTTCAATCTGTGTGTCTTAATCAAGCGAGGCTCCGTGCTGGCACCCACGCGATACAACTGACGGAATTATTACCATGTTTTAAATGTAAACAAGGGAGTATGCGGCGCGTTATCCACCGGCTGCATGGAGGCGGATCGACGGTGTAATCCCGCTTCATCTCATTACCTGCATTCTGTATGCGAAATTAGTAGCCGTGTGCAATAATTTATGCAAACCTGTCATCTCAAGACTGGAGGTGAGTTTAACTGCATTGTGTCCGACACGATGCATTAGCTCTCCGGGCGTCATGCGTGTGATACGCTTAGCACTGATTAACACAGACTCGGCTCCAGGAGTCCATTGCTACGTGGTCCCCCACCTTCGTGAATCAGAAGTCGCTCGCCTTTCATCTAAGAAGTAACATAGAGTTCATCTTGTTTCGTGGAAGGCAAGTTAGTAATAACAAACCTAGGATTATGATGATTACAACTACAGTATTGATCAATCTAACTAGCCTCAATGGATTTTCAAGAACTGATATTTTAATTTAAAATTGGGAAGGAAGTCACTACGACACAATATTCTACGTACAGATGCCTAAGGTTACGCCCACGCTGCGACAAACAAACTGCTTTCGACATTGGACCCCGGACTCATTTCGCTGGCATTATCACCTTCATCTCATTCAGACGCTAGATAAACACAGCAGTTGATAAAGCGTAGTAAAATAGCCTATTAAAATTAAAAGAAAAGTGAATTCAGTCCGATCTCCATTTCTTAATCATTCGACTGAACGAAACATGTTTGTCTTATGTATGTTAAATGTTATGTTTTATTTAACGACGCTCGCAACTGCAGAGGTTATATCAGCGTCGCCGGATGTGCCGGAATTTTGTCCCGCAGGAGTTCTTTTACATGCCAGTAAATCTACTGACATGAGCCTGTCGCATTTAAGCACACTTAAATGCCATCGACCTGGCCCGGGATCGAACCCGCAACCTTGGACATACAAGGCCAGCGCTATACCAACTAGTCTTATGTATGTATTTATTCACACTGCAAATGGGTAAATATCCGGTGGCAGTGGTAACTAATTACACTCAATAATTACAATAATAATAATAAAATATAGTCATAATATTAATAATAAAATAATAATAGCAATATATATAATAATATTAACAAGGAGCATCCTAAATTAAATGAATCACTTAACATAACATAATTAATTAAAGTAAAACTAATTTATATCTTAATCCTAAGTTACATTTTTTTTAATTTTATTGGGTTATTTTACGACGCTGTCTCAACATCTAGGTTATTTAGCGTCTGAATGAAATGAAGGTGATAATGCCGGTGAAATGAGTCCGGGATCCAGCACCGAAAGTTACCCAGCATTTGCTCGTATTGGGTTGAGGGAAAACCCCGGAAAAAACCTCAACCAGGTAACTTGCCCCGACTGGGATTCGAACCCGGGCCACCTGGTTTCGCGGCCAGATGCGCTCACCGTTACTCCACAGGTGTGGACCCTAAGTTAGAACTTAAAACCACGAGTATATATGATATATGTTCATACTTGCATAAGTACCTTTCAGCACTACACTCATTTCGCTATCAATCCACTCACTGCACTGGAACTAAGACACATTTTACTGACACTATCCTGATTTCACTAAGACTTCAAAAACATTTCTCTGTTCAAATACTTCGCACTACCACTGTAAACTGTAAGTAGAACTTCAGTGACACAAACACACTTCACTGTCGCAACACATCTGACAGACACAACACACTTCTTCACTGATACAGCATTTCAAATAACAGAACATCAATTACATCCTTATTATTCCGTAGAATTATACTTACTATATTAACCTCAAATCGATACCTTAGACCCTATTACAAGCACTATAACTCACACCCGTTCACTATAAATCTATTTTTCTGCCACTATAACTCTCAGAATTAACTTATAAGCTCACTGCACTTTCACTACAACACACTGCACACTCATTATAAATCACTGGAGATTCACTATGTTTCTCTGCTTACTCACCATACTTGTATAACCACGAAATAGTTTCATAATGTATTACAGTCTATTAGTAAAGTCCTTAAGCCTATTTTTAAATACATTTTTGGTTATTGGTAAAACCTTTAGTAAGTCTGCAGGTAGAGCATTCCAGTCCCTGATAGTACGATTGAGAAAAGAAACTTTTCCAGTGTCCGTCCTCTGTCTTCTTTCCCTCAATTTATATGAGTGGTCGTTCCTTGGCGGCTGCAACCTATTCTTTATTTCTCTCCAGGCAGGCTCACCTCTATATGTTTTGTACATTGCACATAATCGAATTCGCGTTCTTCTGTCCGTGAGTGTGTCCCATTTTAATGTTGAATTATTACGACAACGCTTGAAAGCCCGTTTATAGCAAACAACTCATGCCAGCGAAATGATCCCGGGGTCCAATGTCTAACGTTACCCAGCATTTGCTCTTAATGAGTTGAGGGAATTAATGCTATTAATGCCTGACGTGAGGAAACGGAAGAACTCCGAGAAGAACTTCAAGAGTGACCTTGTGTGCCACAAGTGTCATTATAGATTCTCCAATAAGAATCCTCGGTGTAATTGGGACTATGTATCAGACCGAAGGCCTGGAACACTCAGACACCTCAGGGACTTAGGAATTATATGTATATCGGTAAAATGTCACTTTAAACAACAGAATTTCCTTCCGACGAGTTGTAAGTTAACACAAAATTCATGTGTATGCATCGGCAAATT
This sequence comes from Periplaneta americana, assembly GCF_040183065.1. Taxonomy (NCBI): domain Eukaryota; kingdom Metazoa; phylum Arthropoda; class Insecta; order Blattodea; family Blattidae; genus Periplaneta; species Periplaneta americana. Next base: position 36,668,983 of record NC_091123.1, read on the forward strand.
ATTTTATTTTTGTATTTCTTTCAAAACGGATTTGACAAACAATCCAATCGTTGTTACTGCATTATATTTATAGAGGAAGGGGTAAATCACTACACCCATAGCTTCAATGGAAACGCGACTTTTTGTAACACAACAGGGTGAGAGAATGACAGAGGAGGGTTGGGGAGGGTACATAATGGCATAATAAAACAAGTGCATCGTTGGTGAAAGGTAAAACAGAGTAGATCAATGATTTACTGCAATGATGTTGATAATAAAGGTCCTGGGTTCCCTCATCCCTTCCTCAACCCACCCGTACTCTAATTCTACGTCTGTTTATTTCCCTCGTATATTTGCTAATTTACATGGGACACTTGATATTGACGTTAAATTATTAGGATTATTAATATTTTTACCCCTTCCCTTATCTTCATACCATAGCATGCAATTCAATGTATGTGATGCTTGCGTAGAACACAGCGTTGCAGACTGATTTGTGTTCATGTTTTTGTATCCCCTATCCAACAAATATATTTTGAAAGAGAGACACTGGCAGAGAAGGGAAGAGGGGTTGTGGTGTTTGCATATAGCCGTTGTCATGTTTACTTCCTGCGTGGATACGAAGACAAACAACATTTGGTCTGTTTGTAATAGTTATCGAGCACACACACAACTCTCTCTCTACATAGACATGTCGCTTATTGTAAGTATCCTTTTACGTACAAAAAAATAATACAGTAGCACTTCGATCGTCGTGGCCATTCACACTCGACGAATATCCAAAAGACAGCAACAAAAACATTTAAATCAAGTTAGCTGTTATGTAGATACATCTGGCTAGTCATATGGCAAGAAAAACTTTTTCCACAAAACGGAAAAATGTTCGCTGTCTTTTCCGAAAAGTTTCCAGCCTGACCAAATTGAAGACCTATCTTTTCAATAGGGCTAAGTGCCAATTTTTCTAAATTCATTTTATTAAGGGGAGTGTCTTCTTATCTCATGCAAAATAATGCTACAAATAGCCTTTCTTCAAGTAGTCAATAATTATAATACTATTTAACAGAACTCTTTCATTTTTTTATGTACGATACACATTAAGCTTTAAAATACAAAAAAGAATGGTTACTCTAGAGAAAACATTTCCCCTTCACATAACATTTTAACTTAAACTTTTTTTTAACAAATTCACTACATGCCAGCGATTAGGAGCACTGTATTCACTTATTATAGTACACATTGAATTAAAATTTTAGCCACTTATTGCTGATAGATACTAAAACACATCCTACCAAAATTATTAACATCTCTGCAATATTATAGGCATAGGGCTTATACCAATCATTACCATAAAAATACAGGGTGATTCAGACCACCAGTAACAGTAATTTATTTAGGAAATTAGTGCATTAAAATTTTCGAGACAAAACTATTTATAACTAAACCACATGTGAACTTTGATCTGAGCTTGATTTCATCAAACAGCCCTAACAGGGACGTATCACTTTAAAATTTCAAATGGGAGTCAGGGTCAAATGAGATACCATTTGGTAGAGCTCTTCAAAACAAACAACTTTCATAGGAAACTTTTTTTATTAATTCCTACTCTTCCAATTAGAAAACGTACGGAAAGGCGGTTGGTGATTTGGACCACTTGTAAATAATTTCTTTCGGAATCTAGTGCATTAAAATTTTCGAGACAAAAATATTTATAACTAAACCACATGTGAACTTTCACTTGAGCTTTATTTCATCAATTAGCCCTAACAGGATGTAGGGTCAGTGGCGTATCACTTTAAAATTTCAAATTGTAGTCAGAGTCAAATAAGGTACCATTTGATAGAGGTCTTCAAAACAAACAATTTTCATAGCAAACGTTTTTATTAATTCCTACTCTTTCAATGAGAAAACGTACAGAAAGGCAATGGGTGATTCGGACCACCTGTAAGTCATTTCTATTGGAATCTAGTGCATTAAAATTTTCGAGACAAAAAATATTTATAACTAAACCATATGTGAACTTTCACTTTAGCTTGACTTCATCAATCAGCCCTAACAGGAAGTAGGGTCAATGGCGTATCACTTTAACATTTCAAATGGGAGTCAGGGTCAAATAAGGTACCATTAGATAGAACTCTTCAAAAAAAACAACTTTCAAAGGAAACGTTTTTATTAATACCTACTCCTTCAATGAGAAAACGTACAAAAAGGCAATGCCATCAATATTGAGAAATGTTACAAGATGAAAATGTAAACAAGACAATTAATGTTGACATGTTACTGAAAGACTGGATGAAATCAAGCTCAAGTGAAAATTCACATGTGCCTTAGTTATAAATATTTTTGTCTCCAAAATTTTAATGCACTAATTTCCGAAACAAATGACTTACCGGTCGTCCAAATAACCCATTGTCTTTTCGTACATTTTTTCAATGAAAGAGTAGGAATTAATCAAAGCTTCCCCAATGAAAATTGTTCATTTTGAAGAGCTCCATCAAATGGTACCATATTTGACCCGCGTACCATTTGTAATTTGAAAGTGATACGCCACTGACCCTACTTCCTATTAGGGCTCATTCATAAAATCAAGCTCAAGTGAAAGTTCACATGTGCCTTAGTTATAAATAGTTTTGTCTCCAAAATTTTAATGCACTATTTTCCGAAATAAATGGCTTACAGGTGGTTCGAAACACCAATTGCCGTTTTGTACGTTTTCTCATTGAATGGGTATGAATTAATAAAAAACGTTTCGTATGAAAGCTAATTGCTTTGAAGAGCTCTATTAAATGGTACCCTATTTGACCCCGACTCTCATTTGAAATTTTAAAGTGATACGCCACTGAATCTACTTCCTGTTAGGGCTGAGTGAGGAAATCAAGTGAAAGTTCACATGTGGTTTAGTTATAAATATTTTTTGTCTCGAAAATTTTAATGCACTAGTTTTCGAAATAAATTACTGTTACGGGTAGTCTGAATCACCCTGTATATCCGGGACAGGGGGTCTAAATTCGGGACGGTTCCGGAAAAATCGGAATCGATGGTCACCTTAATTAAATACATTCCATAAACAAAGATACAATTTTCAGACTCACTGGCAGAATAAATTTGGAATGGCCGTGAAACTCAGTAGTCGGTCCGAAATTTCTCGACATAAGAAAAGAAAAAAAAAAGACTGTAATTCGAGTAATGTACAATGACGATGCTTATATTAGGATTACTAAGAGAGAAATTACTCGACACATAACAATGCTTTACGTCACAATTATTCTGTCCAGCGATGTCGTCTCGTAATTTTCGGAATTTCCTTTGAAAACAATCACATTAAATTGTTTGGCGAAAATCCTGTATAACTCTGTTAATTATTCCATTATCATTATTTAAGAGAGTCGCGGGGAATATATGCTAACATAATACGATTTAAACACAAACCCCTGAATTAAGTCCGCTTCAAAACCACATGCGCTTTCATAAAACACATCCAGAACCCTTTTATATTAATTAGAGATTTCTAGATAATTATAATAATCAGATTACTTATGCACAGACATCACAGTGCTGGTAGGTCGTTCCGAAATTTTCCCTCTACAACAATCCAGCCGATATTAACCATGCATTAGTTGAACAACAAACTAAATCAATGGATAAATGGCGATGAACGCGCTATGTCCATCTACAACCGCAACATCAGCAGCTTTGTTAAGCACATGCTGTCATACCTCCAGAAACACTTGGCGCTAGCTAGAACAATGCTCGACAAGCCACGGTCAGAAATTCTGCACTCAAAATTTCAACAGTTCTTCCGCTATGTAAATTCTTGTCCTCGTAATAAACAGAACTACGTCCAAACAGGTGTGTAGTCGTAAATAAAAGAGCACCAGGCGCATCGCGAAAAGATTATTATTGTTACTATTATTGTTACTATTATTATTATTATTATTATTATTATTATTATTATTATTATTATTATTATTATTACTAGCAGTACCCGTGCGCTCCGCTGCACACGTTAGAAATAAATATAAAGTAATTACATAATTAAAATAGGACATTTGATCCAGGGAACATTCGTATTTGATATAAGGATAAATCGTTTATTATGTTACTTAATTTAAATTGTATTTGCATAAGTAAAATGCTATCATTTTGATCAGAGACCACTCATTTGGTCATAAAAATTATTTTAGGAAATACAGGAAACGAATGTACAGAATAGCCTACCAAGTTTTCAGTGCATAAGAAGCTATTTTAATCTTACCTGTCCTCGATTCACTCAGAAGTTAACTGTAATAACATTATAGCATTATGTCCATCTAGAGAAACTACACTTTCCAATGGTGAATTAATAATTAATTATACAAATCGGTTAATTTAGCTTCTGATATTACTTCATATAAATACAGAAACATTATCTGTAGGCTATGTTTCATAGCTTTCGATTGTTGCTGTCCAAGGCCCCTTATATACGAAGTCATTTGTTTTTTTAATTCATTACACGGCCTTAGATGGCAGTTATTTTAATTTTAAAACTCATTTATCTCATTAAATATCAGTCCTATCAAAATTTTTCAAGGAATAAAGCTTATCGGAAATTATTTTTAAAGAAACTTTTGTTATGTAACATTTTTCACAAAAATCAATAATAAGCGAGATATTTCGATTTATTTAATTCATGCCCCCTTATAACCCCCTTTTAAATAATGTATTTTGAATGCCATATAGCCTAAAATCTAAGTTACAACGAACTTAATTTATATTCCAATTTTCATCGAAATCCGTTTAGTCATTATCGCGTGAAAAGGTAACAAACATACAGACAGACAGACAGACAGACATTCAAACAAAAATTTCAAAAAGGCGATTTGCGGTTTCAGGGTGGTTAATTGTATATGTTAGGACAAATTATATTTGGAAAATCGAAAATAACCAGAAAAATTTCGGCTACAGATTTATTATTAGTATAGATTATTATTATTATTATTAACCCCGAAGGCACTCATCATCATGGAACGCGTATTAGAGCGAAGGTCTCATTTTGGCTTGTATACAGTAGCTATTATTATTTTCTCATTGAATTACAACTTTTATGTTCAGTAGCTACAATTGAATCGGTCATTTGTAAAAACCACATGAGTCACCGAAAATAGGTTTCGAGAAAAATAGAAAAAACTATCTACAGTTAATGGATTTTCTGTTAGGTCTGTGAAATTTTTACAGGAGAAACATACATTAGTATGTCTGTTTACAAAAACATTGTACCTTAATTAACTCATTTCATATCACCTTAAATTTTTTTTTTAATTTCTTGGACTCATGTTGTTTTAACAAGTACCAATAATAACAACTCCAGTATCCTGTTACAATATGTAGTGTACTCTTTGTTGTAGTGTGAAATACATTATTACACAGTTTTCAATCAATTTATATTGTTATTTTTATTTTATATTCAAAATGATTCATATCATTCACAAATTAAATTTAAAATATCATACCCGACTTAAAAAAGAGTTATTCGCGAGTAATTAATTTTCATAGAAGTGTGTCACATGTTTAATAGCAATGTATGAGTACAGTTCATAATAAGAAAATAACATAAATTGCATATTATTCCTCTAAAAAAGACGGTGTTTCTTGCTTTGGGATCTCTCTTCGAGAACTTTTTCTCTTTATATCATGCACTTCAACAAATCCTTGAAAGTGAACAGGTACACATCTTGTTCATTTTTTGCTTTCAAATGACGAGTAGTTTTATTAAAATGTCTATTTTATCTGGTACAGGTACTTTCATAGAACACTTGATTATTTTTTCTTCTACAGAACTCTTGGAACTACACTCACTGCCCAACACCTTGACAGAGAAGTGCATGATAGTAAATGCGTCATGGCTGCACATGCGTTAAAGCCACATGAGTCCGGGACTGATGTGGTTTTGAAAGAATTCAATATTTAAAGATTTTATATAATGTTTAGTAATGATCGGACTCATATTGTTTTGGCTGGTAATGATACGTCTGTCTATAATGCTTCCTATAGTACCGGTAACTCATTTTCGTAAAAATGTGGACTCGTGTGGTTTTACAAATGACCGATTCGATTGTACATACCCCATTACGTAATACGTGAAAGACATTTACTGTACCGGTAAATACTTAATTCTTTCGAAAGACGGTATTTTATAATTGTTTACCTGGTATGTTAACCCTTACAATGAATCAATCACATTTTCAAGACGATTAAAATATGAATTTACAATGAATGACATATCAGCAAAACAAGAGCTTTCCGTTATCGTCTATTGTAATCAGAATCGCAATCACAGAGACTTCAATGCACCAAAGAAAATAAACTGACCAGCAAAAATTTCCACAACTGCGGCCGACTGAGGTAAATTGTTTGACAAGGGTGTAGAAAAAGTGTAGGGTATTGTAATAATTTGTATGTAAGCTTAAGCGCGAAGGCAAAGGGCCAAATAAGAGGTTTGGATATTGTATGTAGGCTGAAGTGCATAGGTAAATACCGTACTATTATTATTATTATTATTATTATTATTATTATTATTATTATTATTATTATTATTATTATTATTATTATTATTATAGCATATGGCATTGTGGATTTACCCTCTTTGGTGATATCTGGTATTAGTTGGCAACACTGAAAAGACGGCCAAATTAGCCTTTAGGAACTGATCTTACATGATCCTCAGTATACATAGGAATGTCATTACTGCAAATATCAGCTAGTACTGCACCTAAAACTAATTTACATGTCTATGAGTTAATTTTACACAACATGTAGAAGCTAACCTAGAGTTATTTACCAATGTTCAGTTAAACATAACCTACAATTAATTACTTTTATATAAAAAAACCAACCTTACTCATATTAAAAAGTGCATGTATGTATGTATGTATGTATTTATTTATTTATTCACACTGTAATGGGTATATACCCGGTGGCAGTGGTAACTAATTACACCCAATAAAGACAATAATAAACACAATTAATAATAATACTAATAATTAATACTAACAATAATTAATAATAATAATAATAATAACAATAATAATAATAATAATAACAGGGAACATCCTAAATTAAATGAAGCACGATCGGTTAAAATAACATTTAAATTAAATCTAATTTGTACCTTAGACCTATGTTCGAACTAAAACCCACGAGTATGATATGTTCATATCTGCACAAGTACCTTTCAACACCACACTCATTTCGCTGTCAACTCACTCACTGTACTGGAACTACGACACATTTCACTGATTCTATCCTGATTTCACTAACATTTCAAAAACATTTCACTGTTCAAATACTTTGCACTGCCACTATAAAATATAAAGCTTCATTGACAGGAACACGTTTCACTTACTCAACACACTTCACTGACACAACACACTTCACTGACACAACATAATTCTTCACTGATACAACACTTCAATAAAAAAATATCAATTACACCCTTTAAATACTGTGTATAATTATCGTCTATTAGTAAAGTCCTTAAGCCTATTTTTAAATATATTTTTGGTTGTTGGTAAAGCCTTTAGTAAGTCTGCAGGTAAAGCATTCCAGTCCCTGATAGTACGATTGAGAAAAGAAAACTTTCCAGTGTCCGTCCTCTGTCTTCTTTCCCTCAATAATATACTATACTCAATAATATACTAGAAGCGTGTATTACCACTAAGAATTGGAACGGAAGGAAATGTCTTTAGAATCTAGATGGTAAGATACTTAAAACTAGAATACATGACTGGATCTTTTCTATTATGAACAGGCTATACAGCATTCCATGTTAAGAAAGCAGCATTGGTTTCATAGGCCTTGCCAATACATTGTAGAAGCTATGTGGTAAGTAGACGTTTCTATGGCAACTGACGATTTGATGGAATAGCCACATATACTCAATGCTTTTTTCTTAACGTCAGTATAGTGCAAAGACTGGTTTACAATAAACCGGAACGGAAACGACAACGAGAACGAGAACGAAAATATTGTTAAAATAAATGTATTTAAATGTGAGCATTCACAATTATCTATTGTGAACGCTCACATTTAAAAACATTTATTTTAACATTATTTCCGTTCTCGTTGTCGTTTCAGTTTCCGGTTTATTGTGAACCGGCCTGAATCCTCTATAGCAGGCATGTCAACTGGTGCCCATACGGGCAAGCGCGCGCTTTAAAGCTCAGGAGAGTGAGCGCTTTACAACGGAAAGGAAAGAGATAGACGAGAGAGGTAGTATATACCGCTTGGTCAAGCTATATACAGAGATGGCCAGCACTGATTCAATGAATAAAGGGGCGAGAGATTATTAAAACTGTATCCATGTTAAATTTTAGATTTGTCTGAGAAGTGTAAGTGCATTAAAGAATTTCAATTTCAATTTTAATGCTCGTTTTTTCACGAGTTTCATTTATATTCAAAAGCAGTATTTTCTCAACTTTTTACAGAAAGGTGAAATTTTCAGATACGTATGTTTATTTAGTAGCCTTACAGGTACTGAAACAATGTTTTCGTAAATCTAATCGTAAATATGTATTAGTGAAGATATGCATTGAAAATTTTGAAAATATTCGCATGGAAAATGTTTGTAAGAAAATGAATTAATAAAGGAACTACTGTTACATCATAAACAAATATATGTGCCCACGTGTTGCAAAAACGTCAGGAAATTTCGAGAAAATAATTTAATATTCTGATGATAGGAAGTTGCGCACCAATATCACCTTAAAAGCATAATGCGATTTCTTATGTAATATTAGTTACAGTTGAAACACATAACCAGGTAACTTTGCATTGTACTATAATATTGTTTTGATTAATTTAATTATTACTTTTATAGGGCTAAAGATACCATCAATATCAATTCCAACTAACTATGTCGTATTTAATCTCTTTCTTGGGATATCACTTTCTTTATTAATGATGTTTCATTCACTTAATATAGTATAGTTTTACTACTATGGAATTTATGTGAATATTCCTTCTTAACTCTTTATTATGTTATTAATTGCAATATTAAGAAACTGGTGTTAGTACTTTGTTTTGCGGACAATAGGCTATAGATAATATCAAACAGCAAATAGCCATATAAAATAACGACATAATTTTTTTTTGTTTGAAGTTTGTACACCACTGTTTTCTTAATCCAACAGGCTACTTATTTATATAGGGGAGAAGTGGGTACAGTACGACAGGGAGAACATTGAGACATTTTTTTATTAGATAGTAAATTTTGATGTTGAGATGTTGGTAACAGTGGAGTTGTATGTTGCATGAGTAAAGTAACAGTATTTTCATACTAGATTTGATTCTAGTTTTACTGGTGAGTGATGAAAAAATAATTCGTAATTTTTCACTCTAGAAGTAAAATTTTGGTTTATGTTTAATTAAGGTTGTATTGGATATACAAAGGAAATAGAAATATGAATGTTTTGTTACCTAATACTATGGTATTTGAGGTTATGTTTGGCAAAGTTTCGTCTTTCTTGTTTTAATTTTGAAGTGATGGCGCCATTTTTAAACGAACTATGCGCAAAGGGAACAGTGAGACATGGCATTGAAGGGTACATTGAGACGTCTCACTGTTCCCATGTGCCAATGATTTGCAAAAACAAACTGTAATTATATTACATTTACCGGTAACTAACATTAAAAATGAACATACTAGTAACCAATTTAGGAATTATAGCTTACAATAATGGATACATTAGGTTTCAATGGTTTCATAAATAAAAAAAATATTCACAACATTTAAGAAAATGTTAAAAAATAATAAAGAATTAAATTAAATTCTTATAATTATAAGCTTTGTTGTCACCAAAAATTCATTTCAATTTTTCGCACAAGTTTGAATTGCCATGGAAAATTCACTTGTCCAAATGTCCCAGATGTTTCAATGCTTTCGAAGTCAGACATCAAAATGATTCTAAATAAGCCTAGGGAACATGGCAAGATAAAGAGACAGTAAGCTTTCCTTTCTTTTGAAATAAATGTAAATCATTTCAATGTTCGTTAATAGACACTGTGGTGTCTCACTGTACCCTCCTGAATGGGAACAGTGAGACATTTGCATTTTTTTGACAAATACGTATTGTATATTATGTACTTTATCTATTAACATTTTTGTTTATGTATTATTATACTCCATGTTTTAATGTCTATTTCTATTGCACTTGATTTTAAAAATACTTGAATTATCACTTGCATACATATGTCTTAATATTTTGTGTCTCACTGTACCCACTACTCCCCTACACAATCCTTCTTCCTTCCATACCTAGGGCTTGATGCCCGCTCACGACGTCAAGGTCAGAAAAATACGCTTGCTTTGACATCACATCTAAACGGAATAAGAAGCGTAAACGAAACGCATTTGCGTCAAAATGATTATAAAAGGAATTGATCAAATTCAATTCATCTAAGTGTAACTGATTAATAGAGTTGACACACTGTCTCTCCTGCATTATTTTAATTAAATACTTGGCCTATACAATGGCCACAGCCGATCGGCGATACGATATGACGAGTCGTAAACATTTTGCTCCGGGAATTGTTACAGAAGCGTGTAGCAGGGATGTTGAGCACTGTACTTAATTGGGTGGTGTTTTTGATTCACCCATTCACGCAAAATAAACCATTCATTGAAACTCGGCACACGCATTATTATCACATTGGGTTTGTTTTCGCTTTGATAGAGAGTTAATCCAATGTAGTATCATGTATTACTACAAACTCGGAAATGCTCTGTTATAATTGAATTGCGTTTATTTTGTAATTTAGCCTCTGATTTAGCTTCGGTATTACTAAATTATGTGCGGAAGTTGGAGTTATTAATCCTGAAATTGCTATTTATGCGGAATTATCATGCATTCAGAGCCCAAACTATTATAACAGTCATTCACAACAAGAACATTAAATTTAATCGACAGTTAATATCATTGCGAATTCCTACTAAAACTTTCAATGGTGAAGTTTCGTAACATGAAAATTACTAATATTAGTAAGAGAAATTGATGTAAAGTCAACGAAAATTATGAATCTTAAAGTACTCCTATAAAATCTATTAAAGTTAATGTAAAAATAAGTACACTTCAAGATTCAATATACATTAACCCGCCAGTACTCGCGTGGCATACATTTGTAATCCAATGCTGATTATTACGTCATCATATCTCTGCTTTTACCTTTCTCTTACAGTTTAGTTCTGATGTCTGAAGTATTTGGATGTACAGTCCGCGTCACCGTGTTTGGCGTGTGAAATAAATAATGGGAACGTTAAGTGCAAGTGTTTTACATTTGCCACAGTCAGTATGACAACTGTGTTTGGCAAATGGTTGATGTGACGTGTATAGGAAGTGGTACCATTCTCAGCTGCACTTGCAACATGCTAACAAACTGGGCATTATATATCTAGGACACACGCCAAAAACGCTGGCGCCAGCTGTAATTGTGGCTTTTTTCTGTGTAGCAATGTATGTTTTTAGAGTGGATGTACAGAATCATTTTCACGACTCCATCAATGACGAAACCTATTTCGAGAAGACGCGCATTTTAATAATCTAGGTTTCACAATCGTTATGACTGATGATATTAACAGTTAAGCAGTTACAAAATGACTGATAAATAAAATTTAAACTTGCTAACAAATTACAATGTACAAAATCTTTTTCGCAATTCAATCGATGCTGAAAACTCTTCGGACAAGAGAAGCATCGAATTTATCTTAAGTTTAACAATCGATATAACCCTGATAATATTAATGATTAAGTAGATCCGAAATGATGGATAAATTCTGTGGTCGGGAGGAAAAAGGTCTTAAGTAAAAATTTTATACTTTTCAGGAGAGCGGTAGAAAGATTGAAATTGGTGTCAATTATAGAGTTTTTTTTTTAATTAAGAGGTTTTTCCTCTATATTATTTGTTTATATTTCTTCTAAAACAGGTAGGGCCGTATTCATAGACATTTTTAGCGCGGGCTTTCGGTGGATTATCAGCGTTTTTCGTATTCATAAACCAGTGTTAGCGATAGGATATGATTTGAATTCTGTACTAGTAACCAGTGGATAGCCGGGGCTAGCTTAGTACGCTCGTAGCGCGTGCTGTGAAATGTCTATGAGTACGGCCCGTAATGTTGGTCATTTAACAATTCTCTTGAATATTTCCAAAAATAGCCACACTTAAGCCCTTTTAAGACTAGACCCCAAACTGAGTAGAAGAGACTATTTAAAAACAAGATCTTTTTCATGTCGAAATAAATGACAAATATAAGTTATTAGAAATGCAAAATGGGTCTTAACCAATTATAGGAGTGTTTACCCTTGTGCTTGAAGTTTTAAAAGGAAAGGGCAACAGTATGTGATAAAATGGCTAAAATACAAGTTAGACCTTTTTAATACGGAAGCATGGAAAGTAAACATGTGAGTGTTTGTGAGGATTAAATTTTAAATGTTCTTAAGTCCTTTATTCTGTGTCTGCTCGATTCAAAAGAACTTAGGACATTTGGTAACGCTCTATAAATCCAGTCAGGAGTCTTATTTGACTAGCCGTTTTACCAGATTATAGAGAATTGTTTCCGCTTTCTGAATATATAAAAATCTCATTTTCAGAAAAACTTGACTTAAGACCTTTTTCCTCCCGGCCACAGAATAAATCTTCGTCAAATATTACAATGGACAAAGCTTTTGACAATTCAGTGATCATGAAAAGTTCCTTGCAGAATAAACCTTTCGGTAGGCCTATACCCGTAAATTTAACAATCAATATGGCCCTTAGGATGTAACCAGTAATTAGTTACAAAACATCGGAGAAACTTAATCTCAACAGAATTTAATCACCTTAAAAACTTGAATCACTTTCTAACGTGCTGAAGTCAGTCATGTCCAGTCAGCTTTATCGTTCACGAAGTTGTCCTAGGATAATACACGCGGCGATTATATACCGGGGATATTAAATTATGCAAAAACCTATGTTTTTGTGCCTTTAATGGCTACGTGCTAGAAAAAACAACTTCATGTGCAATAATCAAGTGGCATGTACCTAATTTCAAGCACGGCACAAAAAAACAACTGCAGTTTCCTGTCTTCGAGTCTGCGATTATGCTTTTTGTCGATGTTAATCTTGTTAATGGCGAATTTAGGGCAACGCATTAAAGGGGATCGGCATCAAAATGCAGCCACACAACCGCAAGCCCAGCCCAGTTCATGCTTCGGCAACAGACCAATGCGCAACTGGGGATTTTGTGTGAAGTCACTTTGAGCTTTGATTGTGTACCGTGACGATCCTCAGATAGCGCAGCTATCGTGACGAACATCCGCACGCAACTATATGCACAAATTGTGTCAAAATATGCGATTTTTCACGAAATTACACCCAGTCTAGCAGGAAGGTTGTGCATGCAAAGGGAGACCACCGCACAGTTTATAAGTATATCGTATGAGTTGAAGCATTCACTTTGAAGATTATTTTACTCATGATAATTGATTTTAATTTGGCACAGAAACTCCGTGGAAATGAAGATTGTCTCGTCTAAAGGGCGTAGGGTTTTGCTCCCAATATTTTCTCTGTCAACTAAACATTCGAAATATGTATGATAAGAAATTTCTTGTGTTAAATATTATTAACATACCTTGTTAACATGTTTCGACCTATTTTCGGTCATCTTCGGACCGGTCGTTGTTGGTCTTGGCGCCGCTTGTTTCCTGTGTGGGTGTGTTCGAAGTATATAGTCAAAGAGTGTATGTGGTTTGAAATTGAGTTGTGTGTTGAGAATGTTGTTGGGGTGTGTTTTCGTGTGTCTGTATATTTGATATTGTTCTAGTGTATTGAGTTTATGGCTTTTTGGTTGGATGTGCAGTATTTCCATGTCTGTGTTGATGTCTCTGTAGGTGTGGTTGGCATTTGTGATATGTTCAGCATATGTGGAGGTGTTTTGTAATTTTGTCATGGCTGTGATGTGTTCTTTGTAACGTGTTTGAAATGATCTGCCTGTCTGTCCTATGTAGAAGTTGTTGCAGGTGTTACATTTGATATTTGATAATATTTGATAATATTTAGCACAAGAAAGTTCTTATCATACATATTCCGAAGTGATACAGTGTTAAAAGTTGTGTAATCAAGATGTATAAACATTCGACCTGGTATTCAGGATTCATTATTAAAAAAGAGACTACCCGTACTAGAAACAACACTAGATCAATCACAGGTCAAGAACAGAATATGAGATAATATATACTAAAATACGGTATGCAATCTGTTGTCCACGAAACCCTGGGGATTGGCGAGTGATTTCAAAGCGATCCGCGGAATCAAGAAGTGTTTTATAATTAAATTTAAATTAAACTTAATTTTATCATGCCGTACGATTCTTCTGAGTTTGCTGGTATTTCTTTTCTTTCTGAGATAATTGGGACACAGAATTTCACTGGAATTAGATGGCTTTACGTATTTCTTTTAGCGTCCACGTTTTTTCAAGTTACCTGAAATTTTCAGTATTTCAAATTCCTTATTTTCCACTCTTAGGGTTCACAGCTGAAGATAAGATCTCGCAAGCTGACAATTGAGAATTTGATCCATTTCCCATTCTCACTTGGCAACTACTTTCTAGCAACAAGTGATAATAAATTTTCCCTAATCGCTGGAAATATAAAAAACATGTTACTCCATTGAAATTAAAATTTAGAGAATATTTCAATTTTTAGTAATTAAAAATATCGGATGAAAAAATCCTTTTGGTACAAAAACTATTATCTGCGTAAAGATTATTATTTTTTGGTCCTACGGAATGAATACATCTATTTAGATTTACGTATATATATATTTTTTTCTCCCTGTAACATAGTTCTAGAAAGCTTATATTAAATTAATTTTCATCATTTTAATAGCTATCTCAAACCTAAAATTAATTATAATTGATTGAATTAAATTAGCTCATAAATTAAGTTACTACTTTACCTTATAGGTTTATCTAAATTTAAATAAACATGTAGTCTACTAGTCGTTAACTTAACTGAAGAATATTGCTGGAGAACCTTTTAAGTGTAGTGTAAATATTCGTAATTTAAATATGTATTGTATTGATTAAGGCTGGTTGAGTGGAAGAGAAGGCCTTATGGCCTTAACTCTGCCAGCGAAAATAAAACATTATTATTATTATTATTATTATTATTATTATTATTATTATTATTATTATTATTACTACTACATCTGTTATGGTAACAATTAATATCAGAGCAGAAAAATTCCAGATTACTGTGCATATTACTATGGAATCCCGGGCACCAAGTCACTCAACTGAGTGCGTTCCTTGTACAATGGCAGTTGACTTAATATAACATGTCAACATACATGCCCAACTTGGAGTCAGGCCACAAAGGGAAAAACACTGGAGGAGAGGGGTTCGATCCGATGCTGTGGATTGAACTTCGTCGTAGCTCAAGGGTTCGAGCGCTTGGTACGTAGAACTAAGGTTCGATCCCCGGCGCCGGAGCGAGTTTTTCTGCTCTAATATTAAAAACTATTATGCCCTTCAAGAAGAAGAGCAGCTCTTAGGCTTATCTTCTGAATCGAGCTTAAAATCATGTTTTCTACAATGACCCCGTTGCAAATTTTGTTGAAAGTTATGCACGATCCTGTATCCCAATGTTGCCCCAGTTATAATGCAATACTGAACGTCATTTGCATTAATATATTAGTGTGAGTGTATTTTCTACTCTAACCTTCTTAAACAAATATATAAATTAACTTAATGTTGAGCTACACTTGCGACTTAAGAGAGTCTACAACTGAGACAATCTTCGAAAACTCAGAGCTGCAAAGCAATATCATTAATCCGATTGACAACTTTTTGTTAAGTCCGATTTTTTATGGAATACATTTTTTTTTATATAAATACAATGTTTGATGCCTCTGAACTTTTTGTCTTGAAACCTACAATTAAATTTCAATTGAAATTATGCGTTACTTTTGAAAAATTCTGTAAATTCTTACGCAATACCCATACGTTTTACATTTTCGCAACAAATGGGCTAATTCTTATGCAGCAACAATACCATTACTCTTTTTTTTTTCCTGAAATATCATTCCAGAAATACACATGAGTAAGTTACATCGTACAAAAACATATTTTTTATTTCATTAGTGTCTACCTTAATAACGATAAAATTTCGTTTTTCATATTGTGTTCAAAATATACCACAGGGCTTTCATTTTAAAACTTCCAGTCTAAATAACTAATTATTTAAATTGAATTCAATTTAAATAAAAAACACATAAATTTAGATATTGAGGAGGAAGTCTGAAACTAGGTTTAATTGCATTTTAGATTTCACCCCCACCCCCAGCCACCCCCACTTTGAAATTTCAAATGGCACCCCTATATTTTTATACTTAAATATGAAAGAGCATTCAATAGTTCTTTACACCTCGTTCATTTGTTTTGGCATCTTTTGTTTTCTATCGTCGCCTGGCAACCTGGATTATTGTTATTGTTGATTAGTGCTGAAGAGAATAAAGCTACAAAAACTTATTGAGCATTTCATGAAATAGTTATGTTTGTGTATTAATAGTACATTATGCAACGAGCCTATAATGAAGGTATTAAGAAGCGAGTATGGATATTTATGAAACGAGCGCAAGCGAGTTTCATAATTTTCATATGAGCTTCTTAATTACCATTATAGGCGAGTTTCATACGACTTTTTATGCTCGACCATATTTCTAACTTGATATTCTTAATTTTCTTTGTATCTGACCTTGACCAATGTCCCGTATGTTGTGAGATGTTGGCAGACGCCAAAGTATTGATTTTTTCCGAGGAACAGATGTTCACATTGATCTTGCTAGGCCATCAGAACCTACAGAGATAACATTGAAATTAAATTAGACATTGAAAAACGAGATGACAAATTGAATTTATTTGAATATTATTTACAATTAACGCTAATTATTATAGTAACAGAACATAACCTTCTGCGACAGTATTGGATTTCCAGCCTCCGTGACTTTTCGCTAATTGTCTTTCGATTGCATATCCGAGAATAATCGATACTTGCGGTTTTATAACGATAGAAAGCTGACCTGTCATTGGCTGAACAGTTGTAACCTGAGTCGTCATTGGCTGAAATACCTGACCTTTAATGAGTAGGTGTACTTTAATGACATGCATTAAAGGTCTGCTACCAGGTGTATACTTACTACATTTCGGCATGGTCGAGCATAAATTATTTTAAAATTGTGTATACCTTTCAAGAAAGAACATAAATCATCCTTATTGATTACATTTACAAAATTACACAAAATAAGCTGTGTTTTTATTCTACAATCAACTGATAATAATCAAAATTACAGGTTGCCAGGCGACGATATAAAACAAAATATGCGAAAACGAATGAGATGTATAAACAATTGAATGTTCTTTCATATTTAAGTATAAAAAAATAGGGATACCATTTGAAATTTCAAAGTGACAGTGGCTGAGAAGTGGGGGTGAAGTCTAAAATGCAATTAAATTGACTTGTTTTTTAAGTTGAATTCCATTTAAATAATTAGTTATTTAGACTGGGAAGTTTTGAAATGAAAGGCCTGTATGTCCTGTTTGATGCGATATAATTATGTATTTAATGAACTGGAAACAGTCATGTAAGTCAGATTTTAGGGTTAAAATATTTTTTTTTAATTACGACCTTCGTCAATTTTGGCATTTTTTTATTTTCATTTTTAGAATTTCAGAAAACCGTGACGTAATACAGAAAATCTAAATACAGATTAAATTTTAGAGCACATTTAGTATTTATTTATTTAACCTGGTAGAGATAAGGCCATCAGGCCTTCTCTGCTCCTCTACCAGGGGTTTGCAACTATAATATGAAGAATAAAATTACAATTAATATTACATTACAATTACAATTACAATAAAAATTAAAGTACGACAAGATTTTCGATTATCCAACTAAATTAATTTATTTTGAATTTAATGTATTTAATATTGAACAAATTTATAAGTATACGCTGTTAAAATTTTATCATAAAAATCGTAATAAGTTTGTATTACAGACACACAATTATGACAAAAGACGAAATATTAATTCAACATTAGTAGAACCTAAATGTCTCACATCTGCTGGTCTAAAGCATAGCATAAATTTTGGCCCTCGGTTGTTCAATGCTTTAACTAAATTACACCCAGAACTTCTAACATGTAACCCACTAACATATAACAAGAAAATTAGAAACGTGTTAATATCTTCAATTTGATTAAATAAATTTATAGCATATGTGTATGAATTAATCAACCTATATCAAATTTGTATTCTATAATTTTGAAATATATATTAGTCCTACTTTTCACGTGCGAAATTATTCTTCTCTAGTGTTAATATTATATTATATAATTCCATTGCCGCTGTAATTATATTTTAGTTCCTATTTTATTTTACTTATTTATTATTATTATTATTATTATTATTATTATTATTTATTTATTTTAATATTATATCTGAACTGCGACCGAGCACGAGCGCTGCTCATTCGGTCTCAAATTTTGTTAATACTAATGTATCTTCTTTTTTTATATTGCTTGTATTATTTTATTTCTATTTCTCTTGTTTGTTTTGTAATTATATTCTTTATTCTGTATATTTAAATAAAAAAAATAAATAAATTACCTGATTAATGAAAGCTAGACAATTTATCGTAGAAGTTAAGAACAAGGAATATTTTTGTATTTACTGAATTACAAATTAAACCTAGAATAACAAAATTCTATAGTGATGAAATTACCATATATTGAGCGATTTGCCAATAAAATTCATTTTTGTTATGAAGCAGAAAAAAGTTTCAAACTGCATACAAATGATTATCTGCGGAGCCGGAAAGAATGAACTGGAACTAAAGTAGATAGAAATCCAAATGAAGTTGCAAAGTATCAACTTAAAGATGGAGCAAGCCTAGAAAAACCGTTAAGAGATGGAGTTAAGCTGTAACAGGCCACACGACCTACTACATTGCAGGTGATGGTCATAGCGATAATATTGGCACGGGTTTTGAACACAGAACCTGTAAAGCATGAAGTATTTTACTTACATGTGGTGAGCCACGTAACGGAGAAACCCTCGCCCAGACTCTGACTGGCGCTTACCTGAAACACGAAGAGGCACTGCTATACTGTGTGTTAAAATGTATATTAGATTAATTAAACTTGTTTCAGAGAAATAGTTATACCCTACAGATTTCCCTGGAAGGCCAATGGAGTAGCAACGGGATTTCGTAACATAGCACAACGACGCTCGGAGGTTGTCCTGCTCTGAAAATGCACAGCTATAATGCCTTTTATCCAGATGCCTGAGGGGTTAGGAAGGTGTCAGGGACACATAGATAATTGTTAGAACTCGCAGGTTTCTGTAACATAAGCATTGTTTGCAGCCTTCCTTGAAACAAAGTGGCAAAATTAGAACACGTCTCAAAAGCAAGAGCATGCATAGTGGTCATTCTGCTTCTGTCTAGACACATCCAATTAACAACGAAATTCGATCGAATTTTGTCGCAATATATTCGGTGAGAGAGAATTTAAAATACTGTTACGTGTTTTCGGAAGCCAAAAGGTTGAGCCTCATTTTTATGACCGTGACTAGAATAACATCATTGTTACTAGAATAACACCATTGTATAGAGCACATCTAGATCAGAAAGCATGAGTAGACATAACGGCTCGATTAGAAAAGCCAATGTACTATGGTAGGAACGATCATGATTTTAAAATCAAATGTAGGAAACATAAAACGGATGTAGGTAAATTCTCATTTTTAAATACAACTATAAATGATTGGAATGACCTACCTGCAGCGGTCTTTGAGGACTGTCTTTCCTTAAGGAGATTCAAGAATAACTGAAAAAGTTGTGTATAAAATGCAAATTAAAATTAAGGTGACATTTAACATTTTATTTCTTTAAGGTGACATGTATTTATTTAGCCTGACGAGTTACTCCCTTGGTTTGAATTGTAAATTATTTAAAAATTGCGTGTAAGAGGGTCTTAGACTAGAAATGTTTAGCTTAAATGCAGTTCTGTTTATAAGTATGCATAAGGGTGTAATTATTTGACTTATTTGAACTGTTGTATCAGTGAAGCGAGGTGAGTCAGTGAAGTTATGGTTTTACAGTGCAGTGAATAGTTCCGATCAGTGATAATTTATAGCGTCAATGAAATGTGTTATAGAGTGTCAGTGAAATGCGTCATAGTGCCACTACAGAGAGTGAGATGAGAGTAAAGTGAAAGACTATTGAAACTTATGTAGTGCCTCTACATATGTAATTATTGTGTTAAATTGTATTGTGTATTCTTATTGTATTGTGTATATAATTGTATTGTGTATTGTTTAATTGTATTGTGTATTGTAATTTTATTGTGTATTGTTTATATTGTGTATACCATTGTCAACAAATACATTAGAACAGTCAGTTCCAACTCAATGCTCTGTGACGTCATAGCGAACTACTCTCGTTCTCCGTAGTAATCCAGATAGACTCACGGAGCAGACCGGAACGCCAGACCATATCACAGCAGTGATGTAGCCTATGGGAAACCAGTTTAACTTTGCGTTTGCAGTACTTCATAATAATATATTAATGCCTTAGGAATTAGATAGGTATACGCTACTATACTTAAATAATTTTGGTATCTTTTTGATATATTTAATGTACTCGAAGTTAATGTGGACTTATTATTAGACTAAACCATAGTTCTGGGCGGCTTGGCCTTTTATTAAAAACCCATTGTGTCAACCCAAGCTAAATGCAGTTATTTAGTAGGCAGGCATATTTTACTCATGTAGAAAGTCACCTGATATAACCTAGATATCAGAACTACATGTCTTTAAATAATTTTATATCTTAATAATAATAATAATAATAATAATAATAATAATAATAATAATAATAATAATAATAATGGTTTATTTTAACTGGCAGAGTTAAGGCCATTCGGCCTTCTCTTCCACTCAACCAGTATGATAGAAAATTACTACAATGCTATGAATATAACATAATTAATACAATACAATTCAAAGCAATACAATATTACAATACAATACAATATAATACATAATTAATATAATACAATGACAATTCTTTTCATCTTCACAACACCGATAAAATAATTGTGTAATAATAATAATAATAATAATAATAATAATAATAATAATAATAATAATAATAATAATAATAATAACAGTAATAGTAATGATAGTCATACCTAAATTAAATTAAATTATTAAACTAGATCACAATTATAACTTCAATTTGACTGCGCCCGTAAGAAATCGTTTAGCCTTTTCTTGAAAGTGGTTATTGCCTGGCAGCCCCTTATCTTCTGAGGTAGAGAATTCCATTCACGGGGGACTGAGACAATAGAAGAGGATGAATAGTGGGACATTTTCTAGGTTGAAGATATATATATATATATATATATATATACACACATACATATAATGTATGTATACTATTACTATCTGGTAAGTAGAAAATAATAATACTAGCCAGAAAAATATCAATAAATAAGGTACCTAATCAAAGTATTGAATAAGAGCAAACCTAAGTATTGAAGTATCATTTTAAGACGCCAGGCCGGCGAAGTCATACATGTTTGGACGATGAGAGATACTAAACACAAAGATATCTTAATTGTTTATTGCAAGCGCTGGTAAAACTACATCAAAGTTTCCGATAATTTGGAAGATTTTCAGTGCAGTTAAATTGATAGGAAAATTGTGTAACTCGCAGTTAAATGAGTTGTACCAGAAACCGGAAATTGGTATCGTAATAATTTCTAATTCGCTTTATTAGTAACTTAATAGGCCAAGGAAACATTGAAGTTGGATACCTATACCAGACATAATCAGTTTGTACAGGACCGACCCTTGTAGCAGATTTCAGAGCCTTGTTTAACTTCAGAGCACGATAGGCTGGTAACTAAGACTTTCGTGGTTCGAATCCTCCCTGGGAAGGAAACTTTTTTTGTTCCTTATTCAAATTTATTGCCAATACTTTTCGATTGCAGCGATATTTTACTACTTAATTAACTTATTATTCCCAGAACATGAATTTTACCAGCTATCCAAAAGTACTGGGAATAAATTTGAATAAGGAACAAAAAAAAAAAAAAAAAAAAAAAGGTTTCCTTCCCAGGCAGGATTCGAACCACGAAAGTCTTAGTTACCAGTCTATCTGGAGTGCTCTGGAGTGAACAAGGCTCTGAAATCAGCTACAGGGGTCGGTCCGGTTTTTTTTGGCACTACTGTACATTTCTAGCCCGTAAACGTAGAATATCTTTTAAGCGTGTGCATGCATGCGAGTCCGACATTCTACTTCACTATTGCAACCTCGTTTAAAGGATACAAATATGCGCAAATGAACATGCTCGACTTAAACATTCACAGAGAGGAGAAAAGTATGGAGGGATTTTAAATGAATTCCTTTCCAAGAAAACAAAGGACTATCATCCCCTTCCAGTAACGGTAGCAAGCTTTATGTCCATGTTGCGATTGTAATCGGGCATACTATTATTTCATCAAGTCGTCGTCGACCACATGGGGGCAGCGTGGAGTCAGGAATGTGTTAATTACTGCCATATGGTCCAGTGAAGTGGTTGACTCATTCAGATACCATATCAGTGAGCTGAGCTTGTATTAATCAGCATTACCCATACTTAAGCCTGTTAAGTTTTGAAGGGTTTCCCAGCGCCGCATGACGGCACGCGTAGGCGTAGATGCGTGCGCTTTGAGTCCAGGTGCGTTTTACAGCACCTGGCGCTCCGATCGCTTCCACGTCAAAACAACTGAATGTCGTCGAGCGCCAGAGTGGAAATTTCTCTCGCTGGACACGTGTTCGGTTGTTATAGTTTCGGCTCGGCTGGATATTTTATTGCACCGAACAGATCGCCTTACGCTGCGGACTTTAATGGCTGTCCCTCTGATGCCAGAGATTCGCAAACTGTGCACTGTATATTCATTAATTCATTCATCATTCATTCATTCATTCACAGTGTTCTGCCCAAGGGCAGATCTTTCACTGCAAACCCAGCATTCTCCAGTCTTTTCTATTTTCTGCCTTCCTCTTTGTCTCCTCATATGATCCATATATCTTAATGTTGTCTATAATCTGATTTCTTCTGCCCCCGAACTCTTCTCCCGTTCACCATTCCTTCCAGTGCATTCTTCAGAAGGCAGTTTCTTCTCTACCACTGATCCAGTGAATTCATTTTTCTCTTTTTGATGAGTTTCAGCATCATTGTTTCTTCATCCATCCTTTCCAGCACAACTTCGTTTCTTATGCTTTCTGTCCATTTCACACGCTCCATCCTTCTCCATACCCACATTTCAAATGCTTCTATTCGCTTCTCTTCACTTCGTCGTAATGTCCATGTTTCTGCCATGTCATGTAACCATTGCTATTCTCCTTTAGACGGCCGTATATTATCTGCTACAAATACCAGGATCTTGTAAGCCTCTGCGGACGCCAGAATGTCTACTGATAACAATAACAGAATACAAATGATAACTTTAATATTATTTATATCGCTGAAGAACGATAACAGAATATAAATGATAACTTTAATATTATTTATATCGCTAAAGAACGATAACAGAATATAAATGATAACTTTAATATTATTTATATCGCTAAAGAACGATAACAGAATATAAATGATAACTTTAATATTATTTATATCGCTAAAGAACGATAACAGAATATAAATGATAACTTTAATATTATTTATATCGCTAAAGAACGATAACAGAATATAAATTATAACTTTAATATTATTTATATCGCTAAAGAACGATAACAGAATATAAATTATAACTTTAATATTATTTATATCGCTAAAGAACGATAACAGAATATAAATTATAACTTTAATATTATTTATATCGCTAAAGAACGATAACAGAATATAAATTATAACTTTAATATTATTTATATCGCTAAAGAACGATAACAGAATATAAATTATAACTTTAATATTATTTATATCGCTAAAGAACGATAACAGAATATAAATGATAGCTTTAATATTATTTGTATCGCTAAAGAACGATAACAGAATATAAATTATAACTTTAATATTATTTATATCGCTAAAGAACGATAACAGAATATAAATTATAACTTTAATATTATTTATATCGCTAAAGAATGATAACAGAACATAAATTAGCCTATAACTTTAATATTATTTATATCGCTAAAGAACGATAACAGAATATAAATGATAACTTTAATATTATTTATATCGCTAAAGAACGATAACAGAATATAAATGATAACTTTAATATTATTTATATCGCTAAAGAACGATAACAGAATATAAATGATAACTTTAATATTATTTATAACGCTAAATAACGATAACAAAATAAAATGACTTGAAGAAGGCTTGAACTCACAACCTACGAATCATTTAGCGAACACATTACCGCTGATCTACGAGACAGAGATGTGAAGAATGACACCTGCTTAAACATCTTAGTTTCGAAACTGCTTCTATAAGCGTAAGCATTATGTAACATCACCGTTGTTCGAAGTGGACTTAGAAAATATTAGCTGTTCACGAGGGCGACCACTTTCTTTTTTACAGTTGTAGGTAGAATACATCACCCAGTTTCCGGAATGAAACTATAGTTGTGTTAGATTGAAGGTTTTATTTATGTTTCGGGTTCCAAATGGAGAATATCGGTATGATAACAGAAGTGATTAATGAAGGGCATTTAATGTATTTTCTCTTCATATGAAGCGATAGTCTGAAATTAGCCCAACTCACAACACATTTTTCACTATGGCTCACTCAAAGCGTATCGTTCATTTATTCATAGTGTTCCGCCCAAGGGTAGATATTTTCACTGCAAACACAGTATTCTTTAATCCTTTCTGTTTTCCGCCTTCCTCTTAGTCTCCGCAAATGATCAATGCATCTTACTGACGTCTATCATCTGATATTATCTTCTTCTATCTGATTTTTTTTTTCCATTCACCATTCCTTCTAGTTCATCCTTCAATAGACAGTTTCTTCTTAACTAGCGACTTAGTCAATTCCTTTCTCTCTTCCTAATCTGTTTCAGCATTATTCTTCCTTTACTCACTCTTTCTGGCACAGCTTCATTTCTTATTCTCTCTGTCCATAACACATGTTCCATTCTTCTCCATATCCACATTTCAAATCGTTGTTGTTCCTGCAATAACTCCTATGAGACATATTGATCGATTTTCAGATTTTTGCTCTATTAAATAACTTAAATGGTGATACAGCAAATAATAAAATCTCCTATATGTAATTATATTTCTTTCTTTCGAAAGTGAAAGAATTCACAATCTCCTATGTACCACTGCCTTACTTACTTACTTACTTACTTACTTACTTACTTACTTACTTACTTACTTACTTACTTACTTACTGGCTTTTAAGGAACCCGGAGGTTCATTGCCGCCCTCACATAAGCCCGCCATAGTCCCTATCCTGAGCAAGAAGATCAATCCAGTCTTTATCATCATATCCCACCTCGCTCAAATCTATAGGATGAATAAATGTGTTTTTTCTTCCTATTGAAAAATTTTACGTGTTGCACATAGGAGTTATTGCAGGAACAACAACCAAATCTTTCTTTCCCCTCTCTTCACTTCGTCGTAATGTCCGAACAGTTTAAATGCAGCAACGATTGACCTAGAACAAGGGTAATCTCGTACTGACGTCAAGTGACACCTTTTGAATTGCACTATGGGTGGTCTATCCATTAGAAGCGATTTTTCGCATGGTCTAGCGGAGAAATGAAGGATTTACGACTACAGGTTTGTTAGCAAAATATGTTCCTTAGAGGACTTACTTCCTACACTGAAACGTTGTAACATGAGTTCATTATCATTCCTTATAGTCCCAGTCCTGAATGCCCAGAAAGCGGCGGTCATGGCTTCTACGAATCTGTCCTTGCTCTCGGGCCTTGAACGTGGGGAATAGATAAAAGCTTTCGCTTTCGTAAATGTTTGCCAATCAATAGCGCTCTTTTAAGGCGCGGCTCCCCTTTGCCAATACACTGCAATCCTGCCTGATTCTGTTATATTCAGTTTCTAAACGTTTAAGGTGTTAAGTTCCATCACATGGTGAAATACCAAAATATTTTCTTCAGAAATAAACATTCTTACAGACTGAATAAGCATGACATTTCCTACCTTCAACTTTATTAATGTTATGTTCACTATCACGTCCTCACGTTCACAGAAGTATAGGTCGACAACTTCAAGTGAAACCCCGTAAAACACGCCAACTTCTGGAATCTCTCTCTTTCTTTCTTCTCTCTCCCTCGCCCCACGACATTCAGTGACCAATCCCCCGTAAGTATCTGAGAGGGTGTGTGTGGGCATCGCGACCAATAAAAGAACCACTCTCCAGTATTACCACAATAACGGATTCTTCATTTTTGCCTTGACTATCGGCTAGGAAGGTTCCATTATGCTAGCATTGCAGGGAACTAGTCAACCTTTTAATACTAACCAAATTTCACGAGAAGATCCCTGCGAGGGGAGCATGATTCTCGCGGGGTAAGAGGAGAGAGTAAGCCAGTAACTCAGCGTTCTTGAAGGAGCAGGTGGATGGGAGTGATATCATTGGCCGGCTGGGACAAAAAAGGCTCGGTCAATGGCTGGCCGGTTCAGGTTATAAGAGTGGGGGAAAAACTCGCATTCCTTGATCGGATCTTCTCGTGAAATGCGGACTGTACTTTTGTTAGCAGGTTTGACAAACTGTGAGTGGACCTGCAAGTACAATGCAACTGCCATCACAACGTTGCCGATGTCAGTCTAGCTGATTGTGAGTTGTGTTGTGTCCTTGCGTGCGTGCGTGCGTGTATAAAGGTCCCTAAGCTACAGTATTATCAAATATTTAATTCACACCGATGGAGACAGGCAAGAATAAAGTTGTACAAAGTGAAGGAAGAAGTATTGTTGCCAAGGTAATTGACTTTTTGATGCTGAGAAGAACAGGAATTGAATAATTTCGAGGGAAAAATTGTTCCGGGGCCGGGTATCGAACCCGGGACCTTTGGTTAAACGTACCAACGCTCTCCCACTGAGCTACCCGGGAACTCTACCCGACACCGATCCAATTTTTCCCTCTATATCCACAGACCTCAAAGTGGGCTGACAACAGTCAAGTAACCAACATTTGAGTGCACACTAACTCTGTGTGACTTTAAATTGTGGTTTTCTGTTGCGTACAGTGACATGTATTATACAAATTAAGCTTTCAGGAATAACTCCCTGTAAAGTTAATTTGAATAATTTCGAGGGAAAAATTGTTCCGGGGCCGGGTATCGAACCCGGGACCTTTGGTTAAACGTACCAACGCTCTCCCACTGAGCTACCCGGGAACTCTACCCGACACCGATCCAATTTTTCCCTCTATATCCACAGACCTCCAAGTGGGCTGACAACAGTCAAGCAACCAACAATTTTTCCCTCGAAATTATTCAAATTAACTTTACAGGGAGTTATTCCTGAAAGCTTAATTTGCATAATACACGTCACTGTACTCAACAGAAAACCACAATTTAAAGTCACACAGAGTTAGTGTGCACTCAAATGTTGGTTGCTTGACTGTTGTCAGCCCACTTTGAGGTCTGTGGATATAGAGGGAAAAATTGGATCGGTGTCGGGTAGAGTTCCCGGGTAGCTCAGTGGGAGAGCGTTGAAACGTTTAACCAAAGGTCCCGGGTTCGATACCCGGCCCCGGAACAATTTTTCCCTCGAAATTATTCAAATTAACTTTACAGGGAGTTATTCCTGAAAGCTTAATTTGTAGAACAGGAATTGATTTAATTTGCCACTGTGTCAAGCAACAAAACGAGCTGCAACAGCCAGTTGAAAATTGAAGTCATTCATTTAAAAAAATTAGAAGAGAAACGAAAGTAGCCCACAGTAACCAAACCAAATTATCCACACTGGATAAAAACCGAAAAGCGAGCAACAAAATCATATTGGCTCACATGGATAGGTGCATTATAAGGAGAAAAATACAAGAGTACTACACACTAAAATGAAGTACCTACATTAAAGAAACTCCGCGCTACACTGCAAGATGAAATAGGTTATAAGGGTAGTCGAGAGCACCTCAGACGAGTATTGCATTTTATTGGCTTCATTCCGATAAGAAGAATAGCTCATTAATTTTCTGAGTGGCTCTCATAATAATAATAATAATAATAATAATAATAATAATAATAATAATAATAATAATAATCTTATGTATCCCTGTTACTAAATGTGGCAACGCTGAGTTCATAGTGCTCTCTCCCCGTGCTTTCTCATTTGCTCACCCCAAGACAGCCAGCGCTCACGTAGTAACTCAGAGTTTCAGTTCGATTTGTTTAATGTCCATCCTGTGTATTGGTGAACGACATACAGAAGAGTAAAGCTGATATCACTATTATCATCACTAATGCAAAACCCAGAGTTCATGACTTCACAAATTTTACTGATACCCGTGGTTTATACCAGACTTAATTACGCTGTGTCGTACGGGTTGAATAAATTAATGTACTTTTTCTATAACCACGAAAATCTCTAGTTTCTTTCACAATCAATCTTCATTACATTTCCCTCTTAATTTATTTTTCGGTTCGCTTCTACTGAGCTCGGATACCTCCATCGATCGAATCGTGCTGTTTTGTGTCTTGAATTTTTTACAGTATTTTTTAATAAATGGAATGTATTTAATGAACTCGCCCCTTCTCATCCACCCCTTCTGGTTAGCCAGTGTTTACTCTGCTCTTGATGGTTATATTAACTCTACCAAATCCGTCTCAAGTGCTGTTAGTTCGACTGAAACATTTTAATTAGTTCTGGTAAGGATTGCTGGCTGGAGCTGCTGTCAGTCCCACCTCAAGGCTTTAAAATAAGAGTAAATCCGAACCACAGCATAAAGTTACTACTGTAATTCATAAACGTCATGCGGTAACATAAAACAAAATCATCAATACCATGAGCGAATAGAAATAGATGTTCAAATTAGGTCCACACACGTATGAGACTATTAAATCATTTTTAAAAATATACGCAATAATTCTATCTCAAGGAACAAATAAAATAGACGAAATAATATTACAGTATAGGCCTAGTTTCCGAAAAGGATGACCAACCATATACTGCTTTTTACAATGAACAAATTATATAATAATATGATATACAGGGTGTTTATGGAATGGAATTTAAGTGATGAGGCCACGGATGGCCCAGCATTGCGACCTATTGAGATATATTGTGCTAACCCTCGATATAGAATGAGTTGCGTGCCATAGATCCCCTACGCGCACCAACCCAATCAAATGACTCTCTAACGACCGGTCCCTACAGTCAACAGAAATCCATATACCATTCCTGCTTCGGCAACAACCCCCAAGGCCCCCCTGTCGGTCCGAGGAGAAACTCCTCCCCCGAGTAGGTCCGCCTCGAGTGCTCGTTGCAGAAGCCATCCAACGTCGTTGAGCTACATTCCACGGAGGCCGGTCGAGAGAGCCAGCAGCTTCGGGAGGCAGCTTGCAGAGTGATTTGAAAAACCAGAAACGGGATGGTGAGGAAAGGATGATGGGGAGGAAAGAAAGTAGCGAAGATAAGTTGATTTCCAATCGCCTGATAAAGTTACCTGATATTCATTCAAAGGTGTGAGGGAAAAACCCCGAATAAACCTCACCCAGGCAACTCGTCCTGACTGAGAATCTAACCCTAACCCTCGCTAACCCCTCAGCCACAACGGTGGACTAAAGGATGTTTAAAAAAGAATATAAAAAAATTCGCGGGTGCAGGGCTGTACATTTGCAGCCATTTGAAATTGTAAGCATATAAGTGAACTGAAGTTTATATTATTATTTCTTTAGTTTATCTAATTATATTCTAATATCGATGGCCCAGAACCAGATTTTTTTTTTTTTCAGGAGAGCTATTTTAGGCTCCTGACATTCAAAGCTTCATGAAACAATTTGCAATAGCTTCATAGCAACTTTATGGAGAGGAATATTTACAATATTTGTTCGATTCACATATGCAGATAAGAACTGGAACACAATGAAGTCGACCTGGTTGGCGAGTTGGTATAGCGCTGGCCTTCTATGCCCAAGGTTGCGGGTTCGATCCCGGGCCAGATCGATGGCATTTAAGTATGCTTAAATGCGACAGGCTCATGTCAGTAGATTTACTGGCATTTAAAGAACTCCTGCGAGACAAAATTCCGGCACATCCGGCGACGCTGATATAACCTCTACAGTTGCGAGCGTCGTTAAATAAAACATAACATTTTTTTAACACAATGAAACAGATTTCTTTCTTTAAAAAAAGTTGGACTTAGAATAGTCTGGTTCTCAGCCATCGATGTTACAATGTTTGTTGTGTGTTGAATTTAATAATGTAATTTTCTTTTTATTAGATCTACATGATTTTCTTCTACAGAATGCAAGTGAAATAATCCTTCGGATTGAAAAAGACGATACTTTAATGAATAGAAAACCTATATTACGTTTCATGATTAAATACACGGTTAATTAGAAAATTGTGTTGGAAGTTTCAACAGTTTGGTAACACCATCGCTAACACATTCCTCTTACAAGAATTGAAGGACAACATCACGAGAGAAATACAGGCAATCAGTCAATATGAGCTTTTGCAAGTGAACCAGAATTGTTTTCGGAGATAGCTATAGGGAATGTATTCGAGTTGAAGGTCATCACTTTCAACATCTGTTGTGATGCAGGTAAGCCTAATGCTGGTAGAGTAGTTAGTGTTCTGTACCCATGACTTGCCGGTCGTTCACGCGGAACGGTCCGGCCGAGCTACGAACGCACTGTAGTAATACAGGTCTAACTAGTCAACGAACTACCTCCCATCTCCCTTCCTGGCTAGAATGTGGCAAGTTGGTCACGACATTCAGTGGCTTAAAATGAGTTGTTTTTAATTAAATTTACACAAAACCGTCCACGCTATTGAAATAGCCTACGCCAGAGCAATAAATTATTCTTCACTAGATATTCCATCGATATGGACAAAATCACAAACATATTAGGAATAGTTACTGAATAAAAGGGTGTTAAACATTAGGAAAAACAAAATTTTTTTTCTGTAAAAACTTTGAACTTTCCACCAATATGGTATTACACTTTTTTGTTACATACAACATAAACTATTCGCTCTGAAAATCTACAGAGTTATTTCACTTCCACCCTGCATTGCTGAACTCCCCTCATGAGCTTGCACTTTCAGGGGTGTGCTAGAAATATATTTTTAAATTTAATTAAATTTATACTTTTCTATGTAACTATTACGTATCTATATTAATTTGGTATAGCAATTAATTAAAAGATATAAAAAATTGAGATCGGGAATGCATGGCCGCTGAAGCCTCCTTTCAGATCTACGTCACTGTAAAAGTACTAACAACTGCAGGTAGGGAAGTTGCTGTCTATCTTCAACAGTTTTTGAGAAAAGTTCCTTATGTAAAACAAAATTCAATATTGTCAGGAAAGATAGCGCTTGCAATAAGTAGTTTAGATATCTTCATACCGTTTCTCAGAAAATGGAAAAATTGAAATGGGTACAATTTGGTATAGTCATATGTGATACAGCATTTTAAAGAAAGAAATCCAGTTAAGCTAGTGGAAAAATAAAAATAAATAAATAGATAAATATACATTTTCACAAAAAATCCAATTCTGTTCCTCCTTAATCTCTTTTATTTTTAAATTAACAATGTAGATAATAAAAATTCTTGAGAAACAGTAGACGGCTCAAATATATTCTTCTTTATGATTCACATAAACGAAAAGGATAAGATATTTTAAGCATACATTACATTATATTCGACATTAAGGCATATGGATCATATGAGAAAACAAAGAGTAAGGCAGAAAACAAGGAAGACTGGAGACAGCTGGGTTTGCGGTGAAAGACCTTGAGGAGAACACTAAATGAATTAATGAATGAATGACATTACATACAAATCTGGCTTTCAGGTATACGTAGTTCCCTGCAAAGACGACGTGAATAATTTCCTGGCTAGCTCAGTCGGGAAAGCGTTAGCGCGCTCAGCTAAAGGTCCCGGGTTCGATACCCGGCTCTGGAACATTTTTTCTCTTGAAATTATTCCTACATAAAGAAAGAAGACTGTTTAGTAATCTTTATATGAAACAAGAAGTCAAAGTCAGGACAGGAGAAAAAATGTCACAAGGAAGTGAAATAGAGAAAGGAGTACGTCAAGAATACCCTTTATCTCCTACACTGTTCAACATCTACTTGGAGGATTTAGTAAATAACTGTTTTCAGAACATGGGAGGAGTGATAGTAGGAGGAAGAAGAATAAAGTGCATAAGATTTGCTGATGAAATGGCATTGTTACCAGAAGAGGAGATGATACTAAGGGATATGCTACTGGAGCTAAATGACAGCTGTGAGCAGTATGGGATGAAGGCAAATGCAAATAAGACCAAGATGAAGTCATAGTATGAAAAATACAGAAGATATAAGTACGTGCGAATTATATATGAGACAGTAGAGCAAATGGACAGCTTCAAATACTTGAGGTGTACTTATAAACAGTAACATGAGCTGCTACCAGGAAGTCGAAAGAAGGATAGCAATAGCAAAGGAAGCTTTTAATAGAAAAAGGACCATCTTCTGCGGACCTCTGCAAAAAGAAATAAGGAGGAGACTAGTGAAATGCTTTGTATGGAGTGTGTACTGTATGGGGCAGAAACACGGACATTACGACGAAGTGAAGAGAAGCGAATAGAAGCATTTGGAATATGGATATGGAGAAGAATGGAACATGAAAAGTGTACAGACAGAATAATAAATGAAGCTGTATTGGAAAGAGTGGATGAAGAAAGAATGATGCTGTAACTGATTAGGAATAGGAAAAGGAATTGGTTGGGTCATTGGCTGAGAATAAACTGCCTACTGAAGGATGCACTGGAAGGAATGGTGAACGGGAGAAGAGTTCGTGGCAGAAGAAGATATCAGACGATAGACGACATTAAGATATATGGAACGTATGAGGAAACAAATAGGAAGGCAGAAAATAGGAGAGATTGGAGAAAGTTGGGTTTGCAGTAAAATACCTTCCCTTGGGCAGGATACTAAAGGAATGAATGACATAGTCTCCTGCCAAATGGCATGTCTTTCACTGCAAGCCCAGCATTACCGTATCTTTCTTATCTTCTGCCTTCCTCTTATTCTCCGAATATGATCCATATTTGTTGTTGTTTCGAAGACTGCCCGAAGATAGGTTTGAACCCATAAGCGATTGAATTAATCTACTTCATATGAATTGTACAATTTTGTATAGCTTAATGAAAGTATGCTTGTAAAATGAACTAATTTGATTGTATATGTTTGTATAGTTTGGCTGATGAATTGTATATGCTTTTAAAATGAATACTAGTCTGTTTAGCTCTACTGATGAATTGTATATGCTGTAAATTGTATAGTAGTCTGTATAGCTCAACTGATGAATTGTTTATGATTACAAATTGAATTAATCTACTTGATATTAATTGCACAAATTTGTATAACTTAATGAAAGTATGCTCGTAAATTGAATTAATCTGCTTACTTTGTATTGTATATGTTTGTATAGTTTTGGCCGATGAATTTTATATCCTTTAATTTGAATAGTAATCTGGATAGCTCTATTGATAAATTGTTTGTGTTTGTAATTTGAAGTAGTTTGCATGATATGTATTATCAATTTCTTTATATCACAACTGATTGAATTGTTTATGCCTTAAATTTAATTAACCTACTTGTTTAGTATTATACATATAGCTCAACTGATGACTGATCGTTTGCGTTCGTAAATTTAATAATCTGATTGGCTATGTATTGTATATTTTTAGTAGAGCCATCGATGTAGCTCAGTCGGCAGACTCGCTGGGCTACTGATCCGGAGCTGCGTTCGGGCTTGGGTTGGATCCCCCTTTGACAAGTTTCTTCCAAGGTTTTCGCCAGCCGTGGGACTGAAGCCGGATGGTCTATGGCGAGTCCTCGGCATCAACACCTTTGATTTGATTACCTGGTTGGGTTTTTCCGAGGTTTTCCCCAACCAAAAGGCAAATGCCGGGTAATCTTTTGGCGAATCCTCGGACCTCACCTCATCTCAAATCTCGCCAAAAAAAAATTGTAAAAAATTGCACAAAATTGTAAAAAAAATTGTAGAAAAATACTAAATTGTAAAACTGTAAAAATTTGTAAAAATTGTAATTGTAATATTGTAAAATTTTGACTTGTTCCACATCTTAAAGCTTAATTGCTCATGTAAGATCTATGGAATAATAGTACATTATGCAACGAGCCTATAATGATAGTAATTAAGACGCAAGTATGTTTGTTTATGAAACGAGCGCAAGCGAGTTTCATTATTTTCATACGAGCGTCTTAATTACCATTATAGGCAAGTTTCATACGACTTTTTATGCTCGACCATATTTCTAACTTTAAATTATTCAGAAGTATACATTTTATTTGTATCTGACAGAAGATCGGAAGTGACCTTGTTCGTAGCTCTTGAATTGTGAGATGTGCGCAGACGCAAAAGTATTGATTTTTTCCGAGGAACAATAATGTCATTGACCTTGATGTAATGCAGACAATGTATAACCTGGAAATTGATTTAGAATTGAAAAACGAGATGACAAATGGAATGTATTTGACTATTATTTACAATTAACGCTAATTATTATAGTAACAGAACATAACCTTCTGCGACAGTATTGGATTTCCAGCCTCCGTGACGTTTCCCTCGTCTTTCGATTTCATATCCGAGAATAATCGAAAACCTGAACTTTAATGAATAGGTGTAGGGGAGAGTCGGGTAGTATCGGACATCGGGTAGTATCGGACAGTGCGTTTCTTTCATTTACCACCATATGGTAGTATCTCAATGACATGGTTACGTTTCTCTATGCGACATCACAGAAACGTAACCATGTCAATCGGGTACTATCATCGTGTGGTAGATGAAAGAAACTCACTGTCCGATATTACCCGATGTCCGATACTACCCGACTCTCCCCTACTTTAATGACATGCATTAAAGGACTGCTACCAGGTGTATAATTACTACATTTCGGCATGGTCGAGCATAAAATAAATGAATGAATGACTGAATTCCAATAAGGAATCACTCATGAGGCAACTAGGCATATTTTATAGTAAATATCAAGTAGATTATGGTCTTATGGCCCTATTTTGGTAGACCCTGTCAGCGAGATGCGTATAATCGAAACGTTTTAAAATAATCAATGGCTAATGGCGGTTCGTGGCTGCGGTATTTGAGCAATGCGCCCCACACTGTATAGTAATAATTATACTGAGGGCACATTAAAATCAATCACCGTCCAGCTCACTGTTTTATCAGAGTAATTGTCCCATTCCATTTAACTCCCAATTGTCTATAAAATGTCCCGGGTCCATATTTTTCAGGCCATTAAATTGTAGGACAGCCCCTATTATATTTATGTTTCGAAAAAAAAAATGGACTACATTCAGCGGTAAGTGTAATGAATGTTAAGCTCTTGATTATAATATAGTAAAAAAACGGACAGATGTGTATTTTTTTGTTCTGTGGCCCACTTTTGTTAATGTTTGTGGGTGTATAATGATTAAAAGCACGAGGGGTTGGCCCGGGGAAAAGGGATGAAATGGACGTGTAAAAGCTGCTACCTCATGAGGCTGCAGGATAAAAAAGGAAGGGAAATGAGGCTTCCGCTGTGTCATCTGGCTGGGATATGGAAGTATGTGCGATTTTTGTTACGATGCATTAACCCGTGGCAGAAATAACAAAAAAGAACTCGGCACGGATGTGGGTCAATTCCCTTCTATCCAGAGGCAAAAATGCTTCTAAGTATATACAACTCCATTTTATGTGGGCGACAGCGATGTCTTCCTGAGTAAGAGAATACATTAGCCTGAGAAAATTCAACATTTTTTAAACATCTCAATTCAGAAGGCGTTGTTTCATGTAACTTATTTTTCACAGAGATAAAAATAAATAGATATATGTATAACGGTGCACTATTGAGGCGAATTTACATTCGTCGAGCATTTGAAACAAAGGTAGCCTACTAGCATACTTGTATTTGCTTCATATTTACCAAGTTTTTGCCTATAATCAATAACTCTAAATATTAATTACTAATACGGGATAAAGATAAAGTATATGACTATGTCTCGCGACGAGAATATTGTACGAAATGGAAATATAAAAAATTGGAAATTTATCTTTTGAAGATGTGGAGAAGTTCAAATATCTTGGAGCAACAGTAACAAATATAAATGATACTCGGGAGGAAATTAAACACAGAATAAATATGGGAAATGCCTGTTATTATTCGGTTGAGAAGCTTTTATCATCCAGTCTGCTCTCAAAAAATCTGAAAGTTAGAATTTATAGAACAGTTATATTACCGGTTGTTCTTTATGGTTGTGAAACTTGGACTCTCATTTTGAGAGAGGAACAGACATTAAGGGTGTTTGAGAATAAGGTGCTTAGGAAAATATTTGGGGCTAAGAGGGATGAAGTTACAGGAGAATGGAGAAAGTTACACAACACACAACTGCACGCATTGTATTCTTCACCTGACATAATTAGGAACATTAAATCCAGACGTTTGAGATGGGCAGGGCATGTAGCACGTATGGGCGAATCCAGAAATGTATATAGAGTGTTAATTGGGAGGCCGGAGGGAAAAAGACCTTTAGGGAGGCCGAGACGTAGATGGGAGGTTAATATTAAAATGGATTTGAGGGAGGTGGGATATGATGATAGAGACTGGATTAATCTTCCTCAGGATAGGGACCAATGGCGGGCTTATGTGAGGGCGGCAATGAACCTCCGCGTTCTTAAAAGCCAGTAAGTAAGTAAGTAAGTAAGTAAGTACGGGAGAATGATAAATGAAAACAAGACGAAGCCCATAGTTGTCGGAAGGAAAATAAAGAAGGTAAACTTGCGAATTCTAAACGAGGCAGTAGAGCAAGTGGACAGCTTTAGATACTTAGATGTACTACAAGTAATAACATGATCTGCAGCCAGGAAGTCAAAAGGATTATAGCAATAGCAAAGGAAGCTTTTAATAGAAAAAGGAGTTTCTTATACGGACCTCTGGAAAAACAGCTGAAGTCCTTTGTGTGGAGAGTGGTATTGTATGGAGCAGAAACATAGACATTAAGACGAAGTGAAAAGAAGCGAATAGAAGCATTTGAAATGTGGATATGGAGAAGGATGGAGCGTGTGAATTAGACGACAGAATAAGAAACAAAGCTGTGCTGAAAAGAGTGGGTGAAGAGAAGACGATGCCGAAACTGATCAGAATGAGAAAAAGGAATTGGTTATGTCACTAAGAAGAAACTGCCCATTGAAGGATGCAACGGAAGGAATGGTGAACGGAAGAAGAGTTCGGAGTATAAGAATATATCAAATTACAGATGACATTAAGATATATGAATCATATGCGGAGACTAAGAGAAAGGCAGAAAATAGGAAAGATTGGAGAATGCTGGGTTTGAAATGAACGACCTGCCCTTGGGAAAAACATGTATGTATGTATGTATGTATGTATGTATGTATGTATGTATGTATGTATGTATGTATGTATGTATGTATGTATGTATGTATTTTTTATTTATTAAAAACGGCATGTATGTATGTATGTAGGCTATGTATGTATGTATGTATGTATGTATTTTTTATATCAGCATGCTCCATTACATTGGAGTAATACTACACGCTTTACATAAAATATTACAATAATTAGTTACATAATTTATGATATGAGAACAAGATATTTACAATTTTGATTGAGATCTTGAAATTCTTATAGATACAAGTGTCACCTAATTGTACTTCGATGTATGTATGTATGTATGTATGTATGTATGTATGTATGTATGTATGTATGTATGTATGTATGTATGTATGTATGTATGTATGTATGCATGTATGTATGTATGTATGCATGCATGTATGAATGTATGTATTAATAACTAGGGAGCGGAGCGGATTTATAGGTTTTTACCTATTTTTTTCCTCATCTTTAAACTCATAATTTCTTAGATAATTATTCGAATCAAAGTCATAGCGATCGTCAATTATCTGAAAACTAGGTTTATGTGACTCAGATCACTTTTTACAATACCCCATTCACATATTGTCAAATTGTTAGTCAGGATTTCGTTTCTTTTAATAATATTTTATAATATAATCTCTCATGTAGATATTTGCACTGTACATAGGCCTAGGTCTAGGAAATGGGCTTCAGTTAATTTCCTCTACTCAATTTGAGAAGTGGATTTTCCACTCGTGTTCGACTGGCAACCATTGCGTAGGCAATTTCATCTGAAAGTGCCTGTGATAAACAGTCGGTGCTCCAATTTTAGGGCCCACTATAAAATAGCTCAAATATTTAATTGAATGCTGACCGATGGTAACACAGGAGACCAGCAAGTTTAATGATCTGTTCTGTACTCCCTGGTCGGGGAGAAGAGGAAATAAAGTGAAACAAGCGTGGAACCGAGTTGAGAAGGCCGATCAGTTAAATCAATGTCCTCCCCAATTGAATAATGCCCGCGATTTGTTTACCGAGATCTCCGACGAAAATTCGAACATTCCCACAGTTTGGAATGCAGCTACTATCCCGATAACCATTACGGACGCATTACACTTTGTCGAGATCAGATTCTACTGTATAATAAGTGGTGAATGATTTTACCTCTTTACAAAAATTGAAATGAAGCGTTTCCTCCGTCTCATATATGAACAACTTTACCAATGGTAATTTTTCATACATTTTATAAGTTTTTTTAAACAATTAAGTTCCTTTGCCACTTAGACCTAGAGAATGATATTATTATTAATATCAATTTTCTTAAATCACAGAAGACGCCCGATAAAGCATGGCCCAGTATACTGAGGATTCGGATATAACACAGTAAAATTATGTCCCTGAGAAAATACATCATTATGACTGAAATTCTTAACCCAATGGACTCGTGTTTAAACTCCCTCCATTCCGACTCTACCCGCATTTAATGTCCAGTTTGCACATGAGTTTGCATTGTGATGTAAAACTATAGATAGAGAAAATTACTTTGGTATTCCCAAGAAACTAGTTCGATTGATTAAAATGTGTCTCAGTGATACTTGCAGCAGAGTCCTTATAGGCCAATTTCTATCTGGTGCTTTTCCAATTCACAGCGGGCTAAAGCAAGGAGATGCACTATCACCGTTACTTTTTAACTTCGGTCTAGAATATGCCTTTCGGAAAGTTCAGGATAACAGACAGGATTTGGAATTGAACAGGTTACATCAGCTGCTTGTCTATGCGGATGACGTGAATATGTTAGGAGATAATCCACAAACGATTAGGGAAAACAGGGAAATTTTACTTGAAGCAAGTAAAGCGATAGGTTTGGAAGTAAATCCCGAAAAGACAAAATATATGATTATGTCTCGTGACCAGAACATTGTACGAAATGAAAACATAAAACTGGAGATTTATCCTTCGAAGAGGTTGAAAAATTCAAATATCTTGGAGCAACAGTAACAAATATAAATGACACTTGGGAAGAAATTAAACGCAGAATAAATGTGAGAAATGCCTCTTATTATTCGGTTGAGAAGCTTTTGCCATCTAGTTTGCTGTCAAAAAATCTGACAGACTTTATAAAAAAAGTTATATTACCGGTTTTTCTGTATGGTTGTGAAACTTGGACTCTCACTTTGAGAGAGGAGCAGAGATTAAGGGGGTTTGAGAATAAGGTGCTAGGACAAATATTTAGGGCTAAGAGGGATGAAGTTACAGGCGAATAGAGAAAGTTACACAACACAGAACTGCACGCATTGTATTCTTCACCTGACATAATTAGGAACATTAAATCCAGACGTTTGAGTTGGGCAGGGCATGTAGCACGTTTGGGCGAATCCAGAAATGCATACAGACTGTTAGTTGGGAGACCGGAGGGAAAAAGACCTTTGGGGAGGCCGAGACGTAGATGGGAGGATAATATTAAAATTTATTTGAGGGAGGTGGGATATGATGATAGAGACTGGATTAATCTTGCACAGGATAGAGACCGATGGCGGGCTTACGTGAGGGCGGCAATGAACCTGCGGGTTCCTTAAAAGCCATTTGTTAGTAAGTAAGTAAGAGAAAATAACTAAGCAAGATTTTTTATGCAGAATTTATCGGAAGTTACGCCGAAAGTATATGTTTTTACTGATTAATATGTTTTATTAAGTTATTTTGGTGTGGTAAATGTCGCGCGGTCCCGCGCCGTGGCGTCGTGGTCTAAGGCATCCTGCCTAGAACTCGCGTTACGGAATCCGCGCTGGTTCGAGTCCTCATGAGGGAAGAAATTTTTCTCATGAAATGTCGGCCGGTGTATGAGACCGGTGCCCACTCAGCATCGTGATGCGCTTGGGGAGCTACGATAGGTAGCGAAATCCGGTTACGCAAACCAGCTATAACGGCTATGGGGCACATCGTGCTAACCACACGATACCTCCATTCTGGTTGGATGACTGTCCGTCTCTGCTTCGGCATGTGAGCTGAGGCCAGCAGCCACTGGTCTGTCTTGTCCCTTCGTGGGCTGTAACGCCACGGATTATTATTAAATCTCCCGCTACCATAGGTCGTCAAATGATGCGATTGGTTATTTGCAGAGGTTCAGTGAAATAGTTTGCATAAGACTCTGTATCACAGTTTATCACTAACCCTATCTCGAGTTGACACCCGTATTACTGTAATTCCAAATGACTAAATGTTTCAGTATGAATAGTTTATAAACTACATATTCAATACATTTGCAATAATATTTGTCATATTGCCCAAAATTTAATCTCAGTACGTGTGAACATGAAGTTTATAATCAATTGAAAAGCATATTACGATAAATACTCTTCTCAAACCACCCACTATAAACATTTCATTTTTTACTCATTCTTTCATTGAATTCTTTCGTAATCGTTCGTAATTATGACCGTGGGGAACAATAGGCCTAATACAATTGTACGGTCGGAATACAATTTTAAATTATGTGTTTATTGGTTTTTTTTTTTTTACTATTGAATACTGTGAATTTACGACGTTAGAATTTTTAGAATAAACAGAATTGTTGCATTCATTTCGCTATCTCTGTCATAAAATATGCAACGTCCGAAACAATGCCGCATTTTATCTCGCGTAGTTTTGTGTTATAAATCCAAATAGTAAGAGTTTGAATACAATGGAACATTGCGAAATGAAAAAAAAATCAATGAAAATATTTGGAAATAAAAGGATATGTCCCTGCTTGCAGTTTTATGATCTCTATATAGAAGTACATTACATGCACAAAAATACGGTTTTTGTATTGTGTATGTCCTGTTAAACTTTTAATTGAATTGAAACTAGCGAACTGTGAGAGGAATTACAATGTGTTTTACCTAGCAACAAGAAATAGCAATTCGATTTTACTATACTAGAATTTGAAACAAAATCATGAAGATTATTGGTAACGCTACAAGACTGCATGCTCTTCATTAAAACCTTCTCTTGGAGAAAACCCATATTTTGCATTTGAAAGCCGAAATAAGAATTAAACATTGAAATCAAAACAGCTGTACTTAGATTCCCGAAAGTGGGTAACGTATTCTACTTGTACGCGCTGGTCTATCCCTGATAGAGTGAAGAATTTTTTAATTCGGAGAACGTAGGGGCAAAACCAGGACCCTAAAGAAAAACTTTCTTCAATTGCAGAATATTTTCGATATTTAGCTTATATTTCACTTGTTGAAAGCTAAAACAATAATAAAAACTTACAATTACAGATAATGTAACATTTTACTATCTTGTCTTCATTATCTTGATAGTTCAATAAACTCAAAATATACTGTCTTACCCACAGTTTGGGGCAAAACCAGGTATGGATTGGGGCAAAACCGAGTACTTCATTTTTTCACAAACAAAAAACAATGACACACAAAATGATACAGTTCTTCCTTCTTCCAAATTGTACAAATTTCTTGTGCTCAGTTAGGCCTAATACCTTTTAGATACTTCACCCAACCTTCTGTTTTTCTGGTGGATTCATAAGTTTCTTTGCAGTAAAAACAGGGAGTGTTCTCTTCATTTGATTTGCTGTTGTTCACCTTTTCTGATGAGAATTTTTTCTTTTTGTAACACCTCACCATATTTAAATGTTTATATGTAAAAAATTATATAGGTATATACTATTTGCAGGCCAATACAATTCTTAAAAGTTATTCCTATTATAACCTTAAAATTCACAATGTTAATTTTTATTTTTATTTTATTGGGTTATTTTACGACGCTATATCAACATCTAGGTTATTTAGCGTCTGAATGATATGAAGGTGATAATGCCGGTGAAATGAGTCCGGGGTCCAACACCGAAAGTTACCCAGCATTTGCTCGTATTGGGTTGAGGGAAAACCCCGGAAAAAACCTCAACCAGGTAACTTGCCCCGACCGGGATTCGAACCCGGGCCACCTGGTTTCGCAGCCAGACGCGCTGACCGTTACTCCACAGGTGTGGACCACAATGTTAATTAAGTGTAAAATGAAACATAGTATAAATCTGACTAGCAGGTCATCGACTTCAATCTTATCTTTGGGGCAGAACCGGGTAGAGGAAGCGCAAAGAAAGCTTGCCCATTTGACTGATGCGCAGAGAACGATATTCCGTCCTCGTGCCGCCATGCTCGTTACAGGGCTGCTATGAATCACGTAATGCTGATTACAGGGCGCATTCGAAAGCGCGGTCTTGAACTGTTCGTATCGTGGAGTGTTTCTATGCAGAGCGGGTAGAAGCCAGCGTTTGCGTTACATATTCTGCGTTTAATCCCTGATATCAGTAGTTTTATGTAGTTCAAAGTGTGTTTGTTAAATAACAGAGTTCTGTGTAACATTGTGTACTTAACAATGCCCTGTTTCACTCTAAATTAGGAAGTGCTAATAAAACGTTATACAGTCAAACTAGGGAATTATTTATTACGTCCATAAATTTATGAAAAACGAAACAGGCTCCGCTCGTAACATAAGAAATATATACAGATTAAAATAAACCGACCATAGTACCCTAGTTATCGGAACATTTGAATAAATTCACATAGTATTAGTTATTTGTAGACTTCGTGGAATTGCCACGAGATTCGCAAGGTTTACTGTGCACGCGGTATAGACTGCATGAGAAGGGGGCGTGTCTCTGATGTAAATACTGAGCAATATACTGCGGTTACAATAAAACCTGTGTCCTGCATTCAAGAAATATAATGAATGATCATTGAAGTAGCAAATGTCTAAACATGTAAATATACAATAATTTTATAGTGAGATATATTAACTCTTAAAATTTAATGTAAGATACATCATCCTTGAATATGTGCATTGCAGTGAAGAGTTACGTACATTTTGATCGACTGCAAAGTAACCTCCTCCGATGGTCATTTAAACAGTTTGTATATTGGGAACTTGTAGTTCAACATCACACGATGTAATACGTGCATTTCTTAAG
This sequence comes from Periplaneta americana, assembly GCF_040183065.1. Taxonomy (NCBI): domain Eukaryota; kingdom Metazoa; phylum Arthropoda; class Insecta; order Blattodea; family Blattidae; genus Periplaneta; species Periplaneta americana. The sequence continues at coordinate 36,712,561 of NC_091123.1, forward strand.
AACGGGAAGTCACTACTTTTTAGTACACCAACTTCAGACGTCTTGTCGTGATCTGATAGTACATAATTTATAATACGAAGTTGTGAATAGGCAGAATTTTTAGCAATAATGTTTCTCAACTTACATTTCACTTTTTCTGAAATTAATGAATTGTTATTTTGGATAACGGTTTGTGATACTTTATCCACTATATTAAGGGCTTATGAGAGTTGTAGTTTAGACGATTCTAACAGGATGATGCTTTTGGACGCGATTTTAAAATTAGAATCAATGACAGAATATCTTTCAATAGCTGTTCAGAAAGCAATGATTTTAAAGCTGCAACAGCGGAACTGTCTGTGCTATCCAATGCATGAATTAACTCTATTATTTTCCCGTAATGTTCTGCATAATAATTAACAGAATTCAACCACGTTCCCCAACGGGTCAAGACTGGCTGCGGGGGTAAGGTTATTCCAGGGGCAATTGTTTGGAACAGCAACACTCTCATTGTAGTATGTTAGATTGAATTCTTGTCTGCACTGAACAAATGTTAAACTTTGACTATTCCAACCACAGTAATGCAAAAACAAGTGCTTACATAGGTATACATTAGCTGTAGCTGCTCTATCTATTTGGACCGGTCACAACTCTTAACATGAACTGCTTATACTACGAGACCGGGCGGTCGCTCGTCTCCTCTATACTACCGTACATCGGCAACCTGATTGCTTGCTGCGTGTGGCAATTCAACGAAGTCTAGTTATTTGTGTTTTATTACAACGTCAAATATCAATAATTATTACATAATTCTTATAACACCTTTGTCATTTCATTCAGTGATTTTATATGTAAAAAAATTCGTGTTTCTGTATTTTCAACAATTACATATTTCTTATAACATCTTTGTCATTTCATTCAGTGATTTTATATGTAAAAAAATCGTGCTTCTGTATTTTCAACAATGTTATGTTATTAGTTACTCTGCAACAAGGTTTAGGTTTTTACACGCTCTGTGATAAATCTCACTCGAAACATCAAGCCAGCAGACGACTGAGAACTGCCAATCGAATCAAAGCGAGGTCGAGTGCACCCGAACGTTTCCGAAAGTTCGCGCAGCTTACCGTGGCAAGCTCTTCTTGCGTCTACTCTACCCGGTTTCGTCCCGCTACCCGGTCCCACCTCATGTTCTCCTACTGTCCGAGAATCGAACTTGGGTTCAATGTATAGTCTTGTTTGCTCCTCAGTAAAAAGCTTAATTGCATCTCGAAAAGGCTGTAAAATGCCAAACAAATTCAACCCTATTGTGTCCTTTCTGCCTTTAGTAGGTAGTTATAATTTAATAAAGTTTCATGATTTTCAGATCAACTGATACTCCAGCATGTGCAATACCGATATAGAGTTCGCTTGGAGTCCCAGATGAGGATTTCTTAGAAAGACGTTCCTTTTTATTTCTTGAAATAATAATGAGGTCGGATATTACATAGAAGAATATTTTAAGTGTTGACATTCCTGTCTGTAGTGTTTGCTTGTTAAATATAGTTCATTATCAGCTCAGTCCTCTCTGGAGTTGGTTTCAAATATACGCGTAACCTATAAGGACTCTCTCGCTTTATTTCTCAAGATGGAAACAGAGCTAGAGTACAGCACACAGTGGTAATTATATATTAACACAAAACACATCCCGAGAGGATTTTTCACGGAGTTTTACTCTACAAAGTGATTTTAGCACGGCCTGTTGGAGCATGTCACACATTTGCATGGTCGAGAGACGAACTAGTAATAAGAGATGTCTGAAATATGAAGCGCCGTGCCTATGTAAATCGTAATAGCAGGGTATTACGTCAAATGCGGGAATGTCTATGTCATTATGTACTCAGTATTTTTCCCCCTCGAGAATTTTTCAACCGGGACTATAAGAGATGGATGTTAAAATAGGATTTACTGTTTAAAGATCATAAAGAAGGTGTGGCACAACTTTGGGAAGCTGGCATTTATACAGAACTAGGTTTTATATTTTATGGTGTAATAGCGGGTAGTTGGAAAACAAGAAAGGCAGTAAGGTTGTATATACTAGAGTACACAAGACATCTTTTACGACATTGCAGCCTTCGAGGTGTCGATATAGCACGTTTATTCCCTAAAGATTCCCCACGCTTTCTTGCAAGAGTCGGTTTATTTCCTTCGACGCTCCACTGTATAACAGCTCCTATAATTATCACCCAATTCCAAGTCAAAGTATGGCTTTTATTGTAAAAACAGATTTGTTTATTCTTACGAGAATTATTATAGCATTGCATATACAGGGACATCATTTTATTTTTACTTCAATTTTCATTGTACCTGAGTTTTTGAATGTACTTCACTCCCACCCCTTCTACTAAGGAAGTTCCAACTCCACACAGAACCAAGACCGCAGATAGTAAGCAGTATTGAGTTACTCAGTATAGTACGTTCCAGAAATATGTTCGCGTTTTTCAGTGACGAAAGTGCTTTCAATATTGAATCATTTTCGCACAGGTACTGTCCGTTTGCCTACGTCGCATCCCGATTTCCCCCACCTGCTTCTGCTCGCCCCTCTGTAATAGCTGGGCTGTCTTAGCTCTTTTCTGAAACATTAATTTCTCTTAGGAATTGGAAGTTTACGTAATATTATACAGCTGTTTAATTTAACTTAAATAAAAGGGCCTCGTTAAGTAATTAACTGTCACGTGATTTCCTCCCTTTCTACAATCCTGCGGCATAACCACTTGGACGGACAGTAGATAGCATGTCTGAGTAATTTTATATTTTCGGGTCGGGCAGAAGTGAAGATTGAATTTACAGTACGTACAGTAGGTACAGAATTATTTCAACATGAGTTACTAGTACGAAGGACGAAACTGGAAATTGGAATTAGATGCAATAGTCTATAGTGCGATAATATGCACAAAAGAACTGAAGCTTGTATCGAAATGAACGGCCACCATTTTCAAAATTGTGTTTAAATATTCATATTATATTTATTTTTCAATTTAACTTCTTTCTCTATGTATATTGTACGCTAATGTACTGTAGACAGTATAATATACACTGCATAATGAATACGTTCGCATGGATAACTCACTTCGTGAGTAAAAACACTTATTCTTAATACAGTACTGTACTTTGATTAAAGAAAAACCTAATGAAAATTATCAAACTCAAAATCGCGATATTTCCTAGTTTACGTAAATGGATGAACTACTTTTCTTCCTTCCTATACCTAGTAGAGTGATTTGTGTTTTACGCCAGTATCATCGAACTCCAGTCTTGGAGGGGGGAGCAAGCGGTGTTTCCGGTTCTCTAAAGGTATAGACAGGTTAATATTAAAAATGTTAGTAAAAATAAAATGATGTCCCTGTACATATATTTATTAGGGAGCATCCTAAATTAAATGAAGCGTGGTCACTTCAAATAACATTTAAAGTAAATCTAATTTGTATCTTAACCCTAAGTTCGAACTAAGACCCACGAGTGTGATAGGTTCATACCTGCACAAGTACCTTTCGGCACTACACTTATTTCGTTGTCAACTCACTCACTGCACTGATTTTACATGATTTCACTAACACTTCTAACCATTTCACTGTTCAAATACTTTGCACAGCCACTTCACTGACACCAACACACTTCACTTACACAATAGACTTCACTGACACTACACACTTCACTGACACAACACATTTCCTCACTGATAGAACACTTCAAATAACAAGATATCAATTGAGGAGCGTTTTTTCAAAACTCAACATTTTCAAAATCGAAAATTTTCAGGAAACACATTTTATTGTTTACATTCTTCCCTTAACATATAAACAAAAATTAAAAGATACGTATGATTTAAGTATTCCAAGTTGAATAATGATAATTACATCTTATATCAACTACTCAGTTTAAGAGCTCAGAAAATAGCATTGAATTTGGTGAGTTTTTATGAAAACTGAACATCTTCAAATTGAAATATACAACTTTATGAAAAAACATACCTAATTTTTTTAATAAATAATTTTTCTTCTGTTTTCTTGAGAACACAAGGCGTCCTATTAATACCAAAGCTCTTCAGAGTATTCTGCTTTATTGTTTTCTTGGTTCGATTCCAGAAAATCTTGTAATACCTGTAAGTAGAATGTTTTTGCTTTCTCGGTTGATGTATCGAAATATTTCATTAGTTTTTTCACATCATCCCTATTCTTCGTATTCACGTGATTTTTAGGCTTGGCTGGAAGAGATTTGTCCATTTCCTTGAAATAACTGATGCCACGTGTTAGTACTTCAACAGCAGACGATCTTTACTTCACAGTCGATTCCTCCATCTCCCATTCTTCTCATATGTGATTTGCTTCACTTCTGTCATCTTAAATGGCAGCTTCCGTTTAAGAATTTCATTTGCACTTGATTTTTGATCATAAACTTCCCAATCTTTACTCAGAACCATGCACTGTCCCTATTGATTCAATATTCATGGTACTGCGATGGCATTGTGATTTCTTCTGTTCTTCTCAAAGACACCAGATACCCTATTGGGTTGCAGGAAGCTGTGCCCTCTAACAGGAAAGTAATGTTTTATTTTAGTGAATACCTTGGAAGATCACAAAATCTCAATAACATACTCATCATTACTGAAATTTTGTTTTGTGATACGCATGAATCTGAAAAAAATCTCAAAGTATATTTCACAGTAGATTTTTCCAGTTTCTCTTCTAGTTTCTTAATATAGTCCAGAACTGCAGAAGAAACTTCATTAGCATCTCGTGCCATTTCTGTTTCAAGCCATGTGTGATGGTGGATATCACCTCCTTCATTGACTTCCATAACAGTATGATGAAGCCAAACTTGGCGGGAGTAAAATATATCCCCCACTGATAATTTCGGTGGAGGATGATTCTGTTGACAATCAAAGCACACGGTGATATTGTTATTTTCTTTGATCTTGGGAGTTTCAAAAAAATTTTCAGCCATCTTTTTATGTAATCTGTAGTCAGTTCTCAAGTCGTTTTTTCATTTAGCATCTCGTGTAAACAACCCAGAGAAAGAAACTGATGATAAGCAAGCTAAGTATGGCAGAGATATTTCACTAAGTTATTTTGTACCAAAGGAGAATGGGGAAGAAGTCCAAGTGTGTGCACCCACATTTAGAAAAATTACAGGAATGTCAGGTGACATGTTGAGACGAATAGGTAGGTAAAAAATATCTAAAAGGTGAAATGCTAAAAGAAAATAGACGTGGAAGGAGGATTAATGAGCGGGATAAAGAAATGACAAGTGCTATAAAGAGGGGCATACTTAACTATCGATGTACAACAACTATTTTTAACAAAATAATCTGCCCTCAATGAGGGTGACCATAAAGATCCAGAATAAAAGCACTACAGAAATAATTTAGAAAGACAAAAGGATTAAATACGGGAATTGTTTAGTAAAACATCCAGAGAAATGCAAACCCAAAAGAATCGTCAATGGCCAAAATATAAATGGTAATGCAATATTTGGATTGAATCCTTAAGAATATCCAATAAATTTTTTTGAATTTCAAAAAATCGGATTCCGAGTGCTTTTAAAATATTCCATGTGAACTTAGGCAGAGTGCCACGCGCACCAAACAAAAGACCAGAAACACTCCACTGACTAGTGGGAAGGTTATATTTCTCACTTAGGTATGGGATGCAGGACTCATAAATGGACTTCTTCTCCTCATCAACGTGTTGTGCCTGCAGGGCATCCCTCTCAAACCGGATTGTAGGATCAAGGACTAATCCCTTAGATTGAGTCCTGTGGATGGCTACAATATCTGCTCTTCTGTTCGAATCTAAGGATGAAACGCAGTGGATCTCCTCGTGTACTTCCCATCCGCGACGCTTGAGGACATCAGCAATACTATCAGCTATTATGCTCGTAAGAAATGCTCTAGAACATACTTGTTTCCAGAACTAAGTATTAAGAAACTTTGGGAGAAATTCTGTCAATGTCTTATGAAGAAACGGGTTTTTAAGATGTTCCCTATCCAAACATGAGTTCATTTTTACAAGTGCTTCAATCTGGGTTTTGTAAATTCGCGCTCTGACACTTGTTCTAAATGTGCAGGGCTTCTTGCCATTATCATACAGCTTTGAATAGAATTCCAGCATATCATTTCTGATTAGATTTGCTGCTTCACATTTAGTTTTCTTAGAACTTCTGCTCTCATCAAACCAAGAAAACAATCTATATCTGGCTCACCTGCTGCTTCGAGTATATTTTAGTGCGGAATTCATAGTTGTCACTTATAAATGAGTGAACCCTTAAGTGGTTACTTATACTCATTTCTAATTCATAGTTGTCCCTCCTTCACATAATGAGTGATTACTTAAGTGAGCTGATCTGTACCGTTAAGTGACCACTCATTTTCAAAATGGATACCGAGAATGATTTTGAGGATTATGTGGAGTTTCCTGAACGAAATGAGGAAAATATACGTGTCCCAAAAAGTATATTAGAGACATGGAGAATCCTCTGGAAATGTATAGTGAACTGGAATTTAAGAAGAGATATCGTTTTCGCAAGACCACAGTTGTTGATATTTTAGTGCCTTTAATAGACCAATATGTTGCCAACAAAAGAGGATTACCAGTCCCAACGCTGTTGAAAATGTTGATACCACCACCAGTTTTCAGTAAGCTTCTCTTTCCTGCCGCGAATTCTGCCTTCCTACGAAATTTTATATTTTCCCATAGTTTCTTCAACGTTTCTTGCAATAGTTTCGGAGTTGGAATTGAATTCTGGCACAATAGCTTCCCAAGCAGATTTCTTTCTTCGAACAGAGACACAATCAGATTGCCTGTTTTCTACGATGCCTTTATGCCTTAAAACAAGCTCTCGAAGCCGAAGTCGTTCTTCTTCAGAAAAATTCTTTCCTTTCGGCATACTTACTTTCAGCCAAATTGATCGTTATTTTTTTTTATGTCTATAACAGGGCAAAGCCCCAATTACAATAGACAGTACAGATATTTGTTAAAAAAACATATAATTGCATATAACATGAAAGAAGAGATAAAACAGATACAAATGCAAGATACAAGTGTAGTTACAAATTAAAAATGAAAAAAACAAACAGATACTACCTAAATAAAAGATACAGCTATAGATATAAATGCAAAATACCAAATAAAAATAAATTAAAAAGAGTTAAGTACAGATATCATAGCCAAAAATGTAAAATGTAGCTGTAATTGGCAAATTACAGAGTAAATATAAAACTACGTTAATAAATTCAACATACAGTATTATATAGTAGGCATAATAGGCTTAATTTATTTATTTAAGAAATTCACTACTACAGAACATGTGTTCCAATTAGTAGGATATCTGATTATAGGCCTAACTATAACTACCACGCAACTAGAATTTTAACATATCATGAAACTATTGCTGCATATAACTTATTCAGTACAATAATATTGATAACTCGTTGTTATAGCAACACCACATGTAGAGCTGCTTTCGATTAGTTCAATGAGAGTCAGCTTTTGTTATGACGTCATGTCCGGCAGCTGTAAGTGAGCACTCATTACGTGAAAATAAGTGTTTTCTATGAATTAGGAATTGACTTAAGGGTTCCCTTATTATAAGCAAACACTTATTGCTTAAGGGTTCACTCATTTTATAAGTGACGACTATGAATTCCACCCTTAGACTCTTATTTTTGCTTGAACTATTTACATCATTTTGCCTTTTCTTTTTGACCACGTTCTATTTCTTGAATAGGAGAGGAATACTCACTACTACTATCTTGCAGTACTGCTTCTGTACTATAATGAGCAGACAAACAGTATTGTAGTCCAGAATGTTCACAGTCAACAGTGGAAATAATAAAGGGAAGTGAGAGATATTGAAGCTGAACATTGTAGCCAATCTTTAAAATTTAATACCGTAATAAAATTTCAAGGAAAAAAAAAAAATCTTTGTTCTACTTTTTTGTAACCAGTGGAAACAATGTTTCAAAATAAAGTTGAGTTTTGAAAAAACTCGCTGTCACAATATGTTGAGTTTTGTAAAAACCCTCAACATTTAATGCCTTATTAATGTGTGAAATGTTGAGATTTGACTAATTCTGTGTAGTGCAATCGATTCGTCTACATTTAAACTATACGAAACTATATACAACTCATTTTTCAAAATTTTGAAGTCGTTGAGTTTTGGAAAAACGCTCCTCAATTACACCCTTTAAGTAGTGTGTATAATATACTACCGTCTATTAGTAAAAGTCCTTAAGCCTATTTTAAATACATTTTTGGTTATTGGTAAAGCCTTTAGTACGTACGTCTGCAGGTAAAGCATTCCAGTCCCTGATAGTACGATAGAGAAAAGAAAACTTTCCAGTGTCCGTCCTCTGTCTTCTTTCCCTCAATTTATCTGAGTGGTCGTTCCTTGAAGAGTAATTTGGAGGCTGCAACCTATTTTTTATTTCTCTCCAGGCAGGCTCACCTCTGTATGTTTTGAACATTGCGCATAATCGAATTCGCGTTCTCCGGTCCGTGAGTGTGTCCCATTTTAATGGTGAATTATTACGACAACACTTGAGAGCCCGTTTTTTAATATTTTCCAGTGTATTTATATGCTCTAATCTGTAAGGATCCCAACATCCGGCACCATATTCCATTACTGGACGAACTAGTGATTTACATGCAATCTCTTTGGATTTATCAGAGCCTTTCCTTAGTAGGTACCCTTATCACAAAGTGTAACGCCCTCCATGGTGGAAAACTTTTAATTCTCATTTTCTTGACGCAAAAACAAAGCCTCAACATATATATTATTTTAATGTACCGAAGTACATATGATATTTCCATGCAGATATTCTGCGTCATCATACGATGAAAGAGTAATGGAACGGAGAAAAATTTTCTCCGGCGCCGGGATTTGAACCCGGGTTTTCAGCTCTACGTGCTGATGCTTTATCCACTAAGCCACACCGGATACAACTCCGACGACGGTTAAAATCGTCTCAGATTAAGCTCCAACTCTTGGGTTCCCTCTAGTGGCCGCCCTCTGCACTACGTCATAGATGTCTATGAACGCAGGACCGAAGTCCACACATGTGCTGAGGTGCACTCGATATGAGTGACTAGTTGGCCGGGAACCGACGGAATAAGCGCCGTCTTAAATCACGAAGTGATTTACGCATATCATATATATTATTTTAATGTACCGAAGTACATATGATATTTCCATGCGTCGGAGTTGTATCCGGTGTGGCTTAGTGGATAAAGCATCAGCACGTAGAGCTGAAAACCCGGGTTCAAATCCCGGCGCCGGAGAGAATTTTTCTCCGTTCCATTACTCTTTCATCGAAAGCCTCAACAGTTGATTAAAGACCGTAGAAACCAGCACCCTAAAGATCAAAGTTCCTTGATAAGAGTGTCGTTTCTTTATTGTCTGATCTTTGGTCCCATGACACAGCCTAGAGCTCTGACTGGGAATTAAAAAACGACGTAAAAGACATGTAACCTAACAATCCCTTAATGACCGGAGTATATAAGGAACCTGCTATAAATTATTTAGATTGAGAAGGACATGAAAGCAATGTCAGGGCTACAGTAAATTCCCATACCCTGTAACAGTGCTGCCTTGCCACAAACCAGCAGGAAAGGAAGCGAATTCAATTTCGCAAATTAAAAGCAGGACTTAATGAAACGATATGTACAAACATTTTCAGTTCATTACAGAAAGGTAAATAAAACGTCAGTCATACAGTAGACACAGGATCAGGTCAGTGAAGGGTCAGTTACGATATTTACAGATCAGTCCGCTTTGCTGAAACCAGTGATTTATACCACAAAAATTAACGCATAAATATATATAGCAAAAAATTGAAGCATATTTTCAATTTAAACACGTTATTGAAAATGGGACATGTGATTAATACGTCATTATGTAGGTAAATATGGAGAATATTGATTTTGTTCGTAAAATGCGCTCTGTGAATTGGATGAAAAATCAGCGAAATTCTCTGTTTACGAGCGAAGCTTCCATTTGAAGCGAAAAGGGAGAAGAGAGCAAAAAGCTTTGCTCACAGGGGACGCAAATAAATAAGCGAAGCAGTACAGCAGTAGTTTAGACACAACACAACGATCAAATGTCTTAATGACTCTCATATATTCCTGCAATCTAACACATGTTTAATTATGAAAATATAATTTAAGATCTGCTATAATCTAAACTCCCAAATCCTAGCAATTCCTCCTCATAGAAAATCTACTATTCACCCTCTTTTACTGTCTCGGTCCCCCATGAATGGAGTTCTCTACCTCAGAAGATTAAGGGCTGCCAGACAATTACTACTTTCAAGAATAGGCTTGAGGATATCTTACGGCTACAGTCAAATGGAATTACAACCATGACTGAGTTTAATAATTCCATTATATTTAGGTATAATTATTAATAATATTAATATTAATATTATTATTATCATTATTATATTATTATTTCATTTGTGTGTTGGGATGACAAAAGGAATTGTTACTATATTATATTAATGAAGTATTATGTGTTGTATTATATTATATTAATAATTACATTTTGTTTATAGCAATGTAGTAATTTTCTGTCATACTGGTTGGATGGAAGAGAAGGCCGAATGGCCTTAACTTTCTCATTTAAAATAAACCATTATTATTATTATTATTATTATTATTATTATTATTATTATTATTATTATTATTATTATTATAAGAGGTATAATCAACATAGAGAAAGAAGTAATAAGTGAGGTCAATAAGCGTAAAGAGTGAAATATTAAAAACAACTGCACAATGAAACGCTCTAAAAAGGTCAGGAATTATAGCGGAAATAATGTGAACCTGATAATGAAAGTGAAACAGTGTAGGAGAGAGTTGGGTAGTATCGGACATCGGGTAATATCGGACAGTGAGTTTCTTTCATCTACCACCAGATAATAGTACCTGAATGACATGATTACGTTTCTGTGATGTCGCATACAGAAACGTAACCATGTCATTCAGGTACTACCATCTGGTGGTAGATGAAAGAAACGCTTTGTCCGATATTACCCGATGTCCGATACTACCCAACTCTCCCCTAGTGTCGAGAGTAGAAATGTAGGAACCACAAGTTCATGGGTTTAGGGAGACAGAGAGCAAAACATTAATATAAGAGGGAGAGAATTCGTTAAGCAGAGAAATGGAGAAAAAGTAGATGTGCGGAAATGAAGTCGAGGAAGATGATAGAGTATACGCTTGTATTAAAACATAGAAGGAAGGGACAGTGAGGCAGATGAATACAGTACGACTCCAATTCTATGATCGGTTGTGAGCGTACCGTACAGATGACAGCACTGTTCGTTTTAACAAGTGAAGAATCTTTCGGACAATTTTTGAACTTAACATTACGCTTAAAATGTTACATTTTCTCACAGAACAAAAATGTATTACGTCAAAATATGTAAACCTTTTGTTTGTTCGTGTTTTGCTTTTTACAGCATGAGGTAATTGCGGAAATGTTCGGGGAACGTACCATCTTCATCATCAGGGAAGGCAATCAAATGGGAACCTATCTGTTCAATCCATTAGAAGGAGTTCCAACTCCAAAAAAATGCAGAAATCCTTAGTCATGCTTAGTACACATATTACCTTACCATAATGGATATAAACCCTGTGGCGCAAAAAAAAAAAAAAAAACAGTATCTTCAGAAAAGAATCAAAACCTGAGCACGATTTAATACTCGAGACAACAACACAATTAAAAACAACGACGGAAGGGGATTGGAGATTTTTATTTCATCTCAAAGCAATTACGGTGAAAGTCTTTTACCGTTGTGGAGAAAGTTATGACGTGAAGGGATGAGCCGAGAGTAGTGACGTAATCCTGTTATAGAACTTAATGATTTTCAAATCGTGCAACGACAACTTGTACTTCAATCTCACCGATCTTAAATTCCATTAAAATTCTGGTTATCGTTTAGTAATTTTGATATATATAACGACCGAAATTATTCGTTAAGCTATATATAGGCCACCTAATCGTAAATTCATACCCACTTTATATTCAAAGTAGGTTTCAGTAACGTACGTATTAGCTTGGTATCAGCTTTCGGGAGGAATTTCATTTCCCTTCTTTTGCTCCAGGAATAACTTAAGGGATTGCGCCCGGGTGTAATGCCATTCTGTCGATTACCTGCTGCATAATCAATAGAAATATGCGAGATAGCGGCAAAAGGGGATTATATCTCCATTTCACGTTTTTCTGCCAAGAGATGTGCACGTCAGAGTAAGCACTTACTATGCTCCACATGCAGTTACCAAGTCAGTAAATATCTCTGAGGAAGCGGGTGGTTGGTGTCTTAGTTTGTTTGTTGACTTGTTTGTTTGCTGATGGATGGATGGATGGATGGATGGATGGATGGATGGATGGATGGATGGATGGATGGATGGATGGATGGATGGCTGGATGGATGGATGGATGGATGGATGGATGGATGATTTGATTAGCAGTTTCAATGCATGGTGGTAGATTGATAGAATGAATATTACTGAGGTTGAATGGTTTGGCTTTTGATTGGATAGTTGTTTTGTTGTTTAGTACGATCAGGGATGGAGAAAAGCCGCTCACGGAGCGCACTTGCATTTCGTTACCTACAATGACAGTGAACAGTGCTGGATCACGTGCAACATAAGTTCATACAGGAGTCCTGTGTTTAATTCTAAATGGGAGGAAAAATATTTTTGTATTGGGAATGGGCATTGTTTAATGTGTGGAACAATTAGCCCTAATTATTAAATACACATCACAATATAACTTTAGATGACATTTTACGAACATACAGTACTTATTGAAGATTATGGTATCGATGAATTATCCGGGAAGGCCTGAGTGAAGGAAAAATTATTTATACAGGCTGTTTCAGAATTCCTATTACAAACTTCTAGGAGTTGTGGAGGGAATTAAGTAAGGTAGGTGTCCCTGATATGGCCATGCTAAGGTTTCAGAATTTTTCTAGCCGCCATTTTGAAAAAAAAAATGTAAACCACTCTTTTCTTACTTGTTCTCAGTCTAATGGACTTTCTTAAAACAATTTCCTTTCCCCTTTAATTGTCCAAAAAGTCCCAAATTCCAAAAGTCTACCTAGTGGCCATATCAGAAACATGTACACATGATATGGCCACCCTTGTTCCATGTTCTACAAATCGTGATTGTTTTCAGTTTGATAGCGCAGTTGTGCTAAAATTAAATAATTTTGGTGTAAAATGAATGAAAATGACACTTAATAATCTTTTTTATAATTCAAAAGTGTAGTCAAAACAGGTTTTTCCATAAAAAATAAAGCTGTTTTTCTTAAAATACAAAATTTTTGCGTAACCCCAGCTATAAGACATGTAAATTTGTGAGGTGAAAAAATAAAGGTGAAATGAACTTGATATGGCGATGGTGCATTTGATATGGCCATATCAGGAGCAGGTAAGCTTTCACGAAAATCGTTTGATTATGAACAACTCGTAAAAGATACGCCATCAACGACAACACCAATCAACTGAACATTAAAAACTGAATGGTTTTCATGAAACAAGTCTTTGAAAAACATGCATAAAACAAAGGAGACTTACCAGAGAAAAATAAGAAGAGGTCACATGAAAACCGCAAAACAGGCAACTGACGCCATATTGCTCAACCTGACTGGATGGAAAACGATCAAGTGACATACCAGGATGCCCTTTCACTGGATGCTGCTGCAATTTAGCGGATTTTTTGGTTAACTAACTCAAAATAGGGGGGTGGCAATATCAGGAACATGGCCATAACAGGAGCACCCACCTTAGATAAGATTTTGATTAGAAACCCATGTCCGGAAATGTATCGTTTCGATGCAAAATAAGTTTGAAGATCGATTCGATTTAAAATCTCTCGCTTCCCGGTACGCAAATAAAACGAGCTGAGGGCAACTTCTGCAGTCCCCTGATATCGTGTATCTTATGTTTACGATCTCTACGGAGTCGGCTTTCACATCAGTTGTGATTCAGTCATTGAACAGTACAGGACGAGACAGACGATGTCAGAGGACTGCTGCAGTCTCATCCTCTACTGCCTAGTCTTAGTCTTTCCGGCGTTTCCCAGCCTGATTGATGAATAAGTAAGTAATAGCAACTTTTTCGTTCATGTCGTCTGGAGTTTCATTCCAAAATTTGGATTCTTGCCGGCCTGCCTAACCATATGTCTCCAATTTGTGTACTGTTTAACTCGTTCAGGCCTGATGTACATTATAGTGTACATTTTTTCTTTTTTTTTTTTTTAGAATATCTTCGATACTTTTAAATATGTTGAAAAATTCAGTGTCATAGAAATGGAGAATATTATTTTTGAAACATTTCTATACCTGAATTAAAAATAATATTTAAAATTTTGGGGTCCCAGGGGTCAAAATTGTCTCAAAATTTTGACTATCTGTGAAAAATTGATTTGGGAATTTTGGATCCCCAGAATGACCTTGTGACCAGTTATTTTTTTTTTTTTTCAATTTTTTAAAATATAAATTCAGGTCTGAGAGGTTAAGCACGAGTATATTATCACATTTTGATTATTACTGTATTTCAATATCTGCTCTTCTGGTATTTTGATAAGTATACTATGCCTTTACTGTGAAATTGTCGTTCATTCAATATCTAAAATAAATGAGACCAAGGATATTTCCTTGGTACCAAAGTGGCCAGAACGTAGGCCTGACACCCCTACTGCTACTCAGAATGATTTTCTCGTGAGAAGACAGCTTTTATATTTCTTCACCCTAAGGACTTCTCGGAACCTGAAATGAATAGTTTCATTATTATACCTAGGCCAGATTAATTTAATTGTTTTACAGTTATTTTTGCAGGTTATCTTGTACAAGCCTACGCTAAACTGTTTTTTTTTTTTTTCATTATTTGAAACAGCAAGGATTAATCTATTTAGGGCATGCACTGATATCCTGGATAGTAAATTACAGCTGCATTTCTATTTAATTCAATTGCGGGAAAGGGCGTTCCTCTTTTTGCCCCATTACAGTTACAAAAAGAGAGCGCAATCTCTCTGATAGCTGATCCAATACATTGTCACCAAACTGTCGGTATTCTATTAGATACACATTAACACGATCAGATTTCGGTGGACGTCTCGACGAGATTCTACGGCTTTCACTCAATTTAACAGATCGCTTCACCTGAATGGGAAGAATTGCTATTAGCAACACATTCTACGTTAAGGATAATACTTTAGATTACGCAGTAAAACTGCTGCAAAACTGTGATTCAGATAGTGCTCTGGTATTTTCTTCCCCTTTCAAACTGGTCTCTAATACGTTCGTCGATGTTTCCGCTTTTCCCCTTAAAATATCTCTGTTCTTTGAGCGAAACGGCGAATCATGGGGTCAGAGAAGTGGTCTAGAGCAGAGTTTCTCAAACTATGGTCCTCGAGGTCTGTCCTTGTGGTCCTTCAAAAAAGACAGAAGAAAAAATAAAATTCAAACGAATTGCGTATCACACTATAGCTGAAAATCTCAGAGTTTGTAAATGACACATGGCAATCGCGTTTCACCTTTTCTCCCAGTACTGACATTTTGCGAAATTGATTTATCCTACCCGTCTATTGACTTCACTCTACTCTCGGCAACAAAAGAGGGATTTAAAGCACTATGAACGTGGTGTTTCTAGCTATCTTTTCCCTGCACATCTGGCACCGTGCCTATAACTCAGCTAGGGACTACCCGAATTCATAACAGGACCAAAGTACCGAACCTCTTCACGTATTTATGACTTTCTTAATAATTTGGTGACACCCAGTCTACACATTGAAATGGTCACGTACCGTACGTCATACACCAATAATAGAACATGCAAAATTGCCTCTCTATATTGTAACTTTTAGTACAAATCAAGAATGTAATTTTTATTCAAAACAACAATAATTCCTTTCTACAATTCACTTTAAACGCTCTCGTCAACAATGGGATTTTGGGATTTGCACTCTACACAGCAACACAGTATTCATTATTGCACTCCACAGACGATAATGACAATTTACTTGGATTATTGAGAACAACAATGAACTGTTAATCTTAACTAATGTTCACAGAGCACTATTTACAAATCAGAACTGTCAGTTCTCAGTTCACAGTTCGTTTGCCTTGGCTAATTCTTCTAGCTCAGTCACTCGAGTTCACAGTATCTCGAACCCCAGACCTTCAGAAGCAGTCCACTAAACTTCGAACTCAGGTCCCCCAACTGCGGTCCACTGCACTAAAACTCAGGACTTCGGACGCTCATACAACTGCGGACACACTCAAGTCGAACTCCGGTCTCGAAGCTGGCTTCACTGCTACACAAGACTGGCTGGCTTGCTGTCCACTGACTGTAACAACACTGCTCAAGTTCACTCGCGTGTCGTAATTTATAACCACACCATAGTTACGAGAAAGTACGATTGCTCGAAATTTCCAGAAGATTGCACTCTCGAATTCTCTGGATTTCTCCCCTCAGTCACCAGCTGCTTACTTTCCCCTCTCTCCCGCGGCCCAGCATGCCGCCGTTTCTCCTCTCCTCTCTACACCACAGCACATCCCCCAGGAAGCAGATGCGCACGCAACTTCCGCTCCGAACCACGGCCGACCTTGCCCTTCTTCTGCCGGTCGTGAGATCGAATCTCACGTGGCTGTCACAATATGTTGAAAATCGGGCATGTTTCTGCATCTTTTTTTTTTTATTTCTGTTTTTACAGATGACGATATAAGAAGTTTTCTTCTATAAATATTAAGTTAATTATTTAATACTAATATAAAATTAATTGAATTAAATTAATTTAATTAATTATTTCTACATTAAAATGTTAGTATACTGGCATTAAAATATGCTACATAAATGATAAATTTGCTTTCGAAGGGAACAAGAGTAAGGTGGTCCGCGGAACTATTCTGATTCAAAAAAGTTGTCCCCACTTCAGAAAAGTTTGAGACACGCTGGTCTAGGGGATTGAGCTCACACAGTTTCATCCTTGCAGCCCCAATCCGTATGTAAAATAGAGCGATCTCTTTTTCGTTTCATCCTCATCCTCCTTTTTTTCTTTATCATCATCAACATCATCGTGAACACCAGATGAGTATCAATTAAACAACAAATAACTTCATATTGTTTACACAAAAGGCCATTACATTATTCATCACTAATAAATTGCCCCTTAGGGAGACAAAGATTAAAAAAAAAAACTATTTTATGTTCTCTTTGGTGAACGTTTCTTCTTTGACAACAATTTTTTTTTCCGAATATAAACGTGTAGGAAAATAGATCAAGATTCCAGAAATGTTATTGAAGTAGCCTATATTGAAATATTTAAGGTTTCAAGTATTTTCCAACAAGTCTTTGAAGTTAATGAACGCAGGAACATATAATAATATTGTCGGGCATCTCTTCACATCAACCGACAGTATGGGGGTATGCAATAACCTCGGGCGATGAGTTCGGATATTACATGTAATAAATTCATCTTATGTTATTATTGACTTCAAGCAATTCATTACAAGCTGAAACAGCAATTCAGCTGAAACTCAGTTGTTTGACAGAAATTTCTGTAGCCAGATTTGCGTCCGCTTCTACCAGTCGGGAGTCCATTGCTGTTTAGCAATGCTTTATCTAGTCTCATTACTACTGCCGCGGTAATGCAATAACACAGAAGTCACTGACTGACTCTACTACTGATTTATTTACAATAGCAACAATTTTTTTCTCTCTTACAACACCCGGGTATGCAATCAGCACAGAGTTTGTGTGTATGTATGTATGCGAATAAACAATTTTATACCACATAGACACACACGCACAAAAAAAAAGAGACTTTTCCAATATCAATAACTCAAAACCTAATCTCCACGAATTTCAATTTATCGAAAACGAGGGCTGGATATAAAACGTTTAATCTCAGAGATATGATCTGTGCTGGTGTGTCACTAACCGTTCATCGAATCACGTTACAAGGGAGGGGAGGTAGAGAAAAAATCAGACTCCCCATTTGTATGTTTTCATTGTATTTGGAGCATTTGTGACTTTTACTTCAAAATGTACACTAATAAAAAGCTCTGCAGCAAATATGCTTTAAATGATATATCCAAACACAATGCTCGTGAAACATTCCATTAGCTTTGCTTTCGAAAATGTTCATAGCTTAGGGTAATAAACTTCGTTCACGTAGCGCCAAGCGATGTAGGAACTGATATTCATGAGTACACAGCAACTTTTGATATAGTTACATCTCACCATATAATTTCAACATCATAATCATCATCATCGTAATCACCACCCTCTCCAGAGTAGTAGTGGGGTGTGATTTAAAGGGGTCTAGGACGTTTCGTCACCGGTTAGTTCAGTCACTGTCGTTTCGCCACAATAAAAATTTTGTCACAACACCTGTCGGCCATAATGATAAGTTGGTCACAAGCATTTTTTCGTAACGTGTGACATGTTCGTTACAATGACAATTTGGTCACAGTACTACTTGCTGCCAATATGAATGAATGAATGAACGAACGAATGAATAGTGTAATCTTAAAAAAATTATTAATTGTATTATGTTTTGAATATATAAAAGTCAAAAATTTCCTGCTACGTTATGTCCAAGAGACTGTAAGTAACCCAATATATTATCATTATCCTTGTATTCCCTATATTGGTCAATAATCCTCTAATTTCTTTTATCCGTACTTCCCACATTTTTCAACAATTCTCTGAATTCTTTTATCCGTACTCCCCATATTTTTCAACAATTCTCTGAATCCTTTCATCCGTACTCGCCATATTTTTCACCAATTCTCTGAATCCTTTTATCCGTACTCCCCATATTTTTCACCAATTCTCTGAATCCTTTTATCCGTACTCCCCATATTTTTCAACAATTCTCTGAATTATTTTATCCGTACTCCCCATATTTTTCAACAATTCTCTGAATTATTTTATCCGTACTCCCCATATTTTTCAACAATTCTCTGAATTATTTTATCCGTACTCCCCATATTTTTAAACAATTCTCTGAATTATTTTATCCGTACTCCCCATATTTTTCACCAATTCTCTGAATTATTTTATCCGTACTCCCCATATTTTTCAACAATTCTCTGAATTATTTTATCCGTACTCCCCATATTTTTCAACAATTCTCTGAATTCTTTTATCCACACTCCCCATATTTTTCAACAATTCTTTAAATTCTTTTATCCGTACTCTCCATATCTTTCAACAATTCTCTGAATTCTTTTATCCGTACTCTCCATATTTTTCAACAATTCTCTGAATTATTTTATCCGTACTCCCCATATTTTCAACAATTCTCTGAATTATTTTATCCGTACTCCCCATATTTTTCAACAATTCTCTGAATTATTTTATCCGTACTCCCCATATTTTTAAACAATTCTCTGAATTATTTTATCCGTACTCCCCATATTTTTCACCAATTCTCTGAATTATTTTATCCGTACTCCCCATATTTTTCAACAATTCTCTGAATTATTTTATCCGTACTCCCCATATTTTTCAACAATTCTCTGAATTCTTTTATCCACACTCCCCATATTTTTCAACAATTCTTTAAATTCTTTTATCCGTACTCTCCATATCTTTCAACAATTCTCTGAATTCTTTTATCCGTACTCTCCATATTTTTCAACAATTCTCTGAATTATTTTATCCGTACTCCCCATATTTTCAACAATTCTCTGAATTCTTTTATCCGTACTCCCCATATTTTTCAACAATTCTCTGAATTCTTTTATCCGTACTCTCCATATTTTTCAACAATTCTCTGAATTATTTTATCCGTACTCCCCATATTTTTCACCAATTCTCTGAATCCTTTTATCCGTACTCCCCATATTTTTCAACAATTCTCTGTATTATTTTATCCGTACTCCCCATATTTTCAACAATTCTCTGAATTCTTTTATCCCCATATTTTTCACCAATTCTCTGAATCCTTTTATCCGTACTCCCCATATTTTTCACCAATTCTCTGAATCCTTTTATCCGTACTCCCCATATTTTTCAACAATTCTCTGAATTATTTTATCCGTCCTCCCCGTATTTTTCAACAATTCTCTGAATTATTTTATCCGTACTCCCCATATTTTTCAACAATTCTCTGAATTCTTTTATCCGTACTCCCCATATTTTTCAACAATTATCTGAATTCTTTTATCTGTACTCCCCATATTTGAAAGTATGAAATAATAATTTCTAGTACAGGTGTTTAATACTACTTGTACCTATCTGCTTCACTTTTTTCACTCCACCCAATGTCTTTGTCATGTGTTTATCTCGCCCTTCCTTACTGAATTAGATTCCAATGTAGCGTAAGGGAATGTACTGCACATAGCGTATATTAAATGATCAACACTAGAACACTAGACAGTCACACATTAGGGGTCTCCCTTGTCGTGTGGTCAACAAGACACAGGGTCGCTGTTGAGACAACACAGGACACCACATGAGAAACACACCCATTCCATATCTTCCATTACAACACAGTGGGCATCGAGCCACGGACCACTTGGGTGGGAAGAGTATAGTTACGGTTCCCAAAGAACAAGTGCTGTTTGCGATGTCCAATAATTTCCAGTCTTTCGTTGCAGAGAAGCACGAGTTGAAAAATTCCTTGCAGTTCACGAATCTGCTGACAGACCACAAATTCATTGGCTGGCAATTAGTACAGCTTTCTGCTTAGTACGCGACATTGAGCGATCCAGAGCTTCAAACTGGATGATCCACGGCTTCAAACGTCTGGTATCCACACAGAGTATGCAATCGAAGGTACTGCCTTTAACAAAATGATATAAAATAAAATTCACAGCGTCAAATTACTTCTTCCCACTCTTCTTCTGCGGCTCAAAAGCTAACGCGTTGTCTTCTATCCAGTGGACCTAGAGTCGATTCTCGGCAAGAATGTGATAGCATTCGCTATCACGAATCCCATCGACGCTAAATAACCCAGTAGTTTGGAGAGCGTAGTTAAATAACAAAGAAAAAACAAAAATAAAACGAAAAGGCAAACAAAAAAGCACTATCAACTTCCTAAGTGCCCAAGGAATATTTTCCTACAAAAAACCGGAAATTTAATTTTGAACAGTTTTTTGTAAAGCTCAGCCCTATAGTTGCCCCTTCACTAATAATAATAGTAATAATAATAATAATAATAATAATAATAATAATGGTCACACCCGACCTCAAGCATCTTGCTTTTCCGGTTGGCCCAGTTACATTGTGTTTATACAACAATTTGTAATATATGGAGAGTCCACTGCAAGAATGAAGGATGTCATTTGGAATACATTTTGCAGGAGAAGCAATTGAAAGTTTGAAATGCTTAGCGCTCAAAGCTTAACTGTGATTTTCCGATCATTACTGGACAATGACTATCAGTGTTAATGCCATATAACTCTGTATGTACATTTTATATGTCCTAAGCTATGCATTGACAGTCTTGGTTCATTTTCGACAAGAAAGTGACATCCATCATTCTTGTAGTGGACTCTTCATATATTTGAATATGAGATTGGTAATCAATTTTGAATTTTGAAGAATATTCATATATGAGTATTGCAATAGTATTGTAAAATCCTTCGTTAATGTATGTATGTACTTTTTTTTTCTTGCAATAAATTGTCAATAAATTGTCAAATATCAATAATAATAATAATAATAATAATAATAATAATAATAATAATAATAATAATCTGTGGCGCTAAAGTCCTTTAAGGGCCCAGACCGACCAACCGGCTGCTGGCTTCACGTAAACATCCCGAAGCAATGGTGGACGATCACACAACCAGAATGGAGGATGATTCCCTAAACCGTTACAGCTGATTTTCGTAACCGGTTTTCCATACCTATCTTAGCTCCCCAAATACATCGCGATGCTGTATCCCTTCACTGGGTAGCCTATATTGAATCTAAATGCAATAATTGCATAATTACAGTCAATATGTAATAGTACATTATGCAACGAACCTATAATGGTAGTAATTAATATGCGAGGATGTTTATGAAACGAGCGCAAGCGAGTTTCATAATTTTCATACGAACGTCTTAATTACCATTATAGGCAAATTTCATACGACTTTTTATACTCGACCATATTTCTAACTTGAAATTATTCACAAGTATTCATGTTATTCTTATCTGACTGGGGAGCGGAACTGACCTTGTGCGAAAGTATTGATTTTTTTCCGAGAAAGAAATGTCATTGGCCTTGATATAATCTAGAGTGTAAAATAAACAATCTAGATATAATCTTGAAATTGATTTAGACATTGAAAAACGAGATGACAAATTGAATTTATTTGAAAATTCTTTACAATTAACGCTAACTATTATAGTAACAGAACATAACTTTCTGCAACAGTATTGGATTTCCTGCCTCCGTGACGTTTCGCTAGTTGTCTTTCGATTGCATATCCGAGAATAATCGATACTTGCACTTTCATATTGCTACAATGGTGCTTTCTGATCGGTGGAACACCTGAACTTTAATGAATAGGAGTACTTTAATGAGGTCCATTAAAGGGCTGCTACCAGGTGTATAATTACTACATTTCGGCATGGTCGAGCATAAAATTATTTACGTTTTTATAGATAATTAAGATTGTTTCACTTAGAAGTTGTGATTGGATAAAATTTTGACATTAAATATTGTTTTACCAGTAGTGCGTAAATTGATTGAGCACGGTTGCTTTTTTGCACATGTACTGTAAATAATTATTTATAACATTGATATCGGTGCGTGAAATACAACTTTATCCACTATTGTATAGAAATGTAAATTTGTTCATTCATTACTTTAAAATGTTAAAGATTTTAACTACTTTCATATTCAGTAGGTTCTGGTGTATGAACCTGCGGGTTTTATAACAGCATTATATTACGTAATTACTCATTCATATCACTAATCATGGATGCATGAAAAATTGAAGAAAATTCAGGCATCAGAAACAAACAGAATCGCTGAAAGTTCAAACGGTGCTGTTTGGAGTAACAGGTAACTTGACATAGAAGTGAAAAATATCGCATGAGCAAAAGCGTCGTCAGACCGGTATTCATGCAAGCTACGTTGTATTGATGTTTTCATAGTACAAATGCACATCATCAATTTTTCAAACACAATTGTAAACAGACACGCCCTCTTTATCAGTGGCGGACTGCTTCAAAGTCTTACAAGTGAAGTGCTTTATAGTTATAAGGTTTATTGCCGTCCTCACATAAGCCCTCCAAAGGTCCCTATCCTGAGCAAGATTAATCCATTCTCTATCATCATATCCCACCTCCCTCAAATCCATTTTAATATTATCTTCCCATCTATGTCTCGGCCTCCTCAAAGGTCATTTTCCCGCCGGCCTCCCAACTAACACTCTATATGCATTTCTAGATTCGCACATACGTGCTACATGCCCTGCCCATCTCAAACGTCTGGATTTAATGTTCCTAATTGTGTCAGGTGAAGAATACAATGCGTGCAGTTCTGTGTTGTGTAACTTTCTCCATTCTCTTGTAACTTCATCCCTCTTAGCACTAAATATTTTCCGAAGCACCTTATTCTCAAACACCCTTAATCTATGTTCCTCTCTCAAAGTGAGAGTCCAAGTTTCACATCCATACAGAACAACTGGTAGTATAACTGTTTTATAAATTCTAACTTTCAGATTTTTTGACAGCAGACTGGATGATAAAAGCTTCTCAACCGAATAATAACAGGCATTTCCCATATTTATTCTGTGTTTAACTTCCTCCCGAGTATCATTTATATTTGTTACTGTTGCTCCCAGATATTTGAATTTTTCCACCTCTTCAAAGTATAAATTTCCAATTTTTATATTTCCATTTCGTACAATATTCTAGTCACGAGACATAATCATATACTTTGTCTTTTCGGAATTTACTTCCAAATCTATCTCTTTACTTGCTTTAAGTAAAATTTCCGTATTTTCCCTAATCGTTTGTGGATTGTCTCCTAATATATTCACGTTATCAAAGGCCCGCGTAAAAAAACTTTTAAAAATATTTTAGCCCTTCTTTGTGTATTTTTGTGTGCTGAATTCAGATATGAGAAAAAAATAGCACATGACGTACCATTTTTACACAGAACTATATTCTATGTTCTATAATAAGCTTATTAGACTAATACACTGGCGATTTTGCTGCATCCATAACCCAGTGGTCTAATGTCAAATGTTGTACTAGTCTGTTGGTGGGTATCAGAAACATAACCTATAAGGCTGTGTGATGTAGAAAGTGAAAGTCATGAAGAGTTTACCAGTTTGAACTCAATGAATTAATAAGAGGTTTAGGATTACCCAATGAAGAAGCTGAATGTTACGTCTAGATTATAAGAAAGGAATTTGCTGACACCAGGAACTTTTCTTCATTAGAGGAATTTACGACCTATTTTTCACAAAAGGGTGTCTTAGCATATTGCAGTGATATTCCTGGTTTGATACAAAAGTGTAATGTTCAGTATGAAGTGGATGAATGAAGACTTTGATAGATTCCTCCAAAAGAAGTCTTAAAGCAGTGATTAGTCCTTTTGCATAATGACAAAAAGTATGCTTCGTTACCTTTTGGTCATTCGGTACACTTTAAAGAAACTTATGAGAATCTTGAACTGGTTCTTAAAAAGATAAAATATAAAGATCATAACATTGGGAACAAAAGCACTTGCCAGAAAGAACATCTCTTGAACCTCATACAAGAAGAAACGCAACAAACTCTACTTTATCATGAAGAAAAAAGGCGGTAAGGCTATAAAGCATTTGACTAAATGTGAATGATGAAGGATCGGCGGAGTGGAGAAAAATTCTTTCCGGCACCGGGATCCGAAGCCGGGTTTTCAGCTCTACGTGCTGACGCTCTATCCACTAAGCCACACCGGATTCCAATTCCGATGCCGGATTGAATCCTCTCAGTTTAAGCTCCACCCCTTAGTTTCCCTTTAGTGACCAAGCCTCATGCACCGTGTCACAGATGTGGTGACCGTGGCACATTGCCCAACATACTAATATGTAGAGGTGCACTCATTACGAGTGACTAAGTGGCCGGGATCCGACGGAATGAGCGCTGTCTTAAATCACTAAGTGATTATAAACTGAGAGGATTCAATCCGGCATCGGAATTGGAATCCGGTGTGGCTTAGTGGATAGAGTGTCAGCACGTAGAGCTGAAAACCCGAGTTCGGATCCCGGTGCCGGAGAGAATTTTTCTCCGCTCCACCGCTCCTTCATCATATGATAACGCAGATTTCCTGCATGGAAATATCATATGTACCTCGATACATCGCAGTAATAAATGTGAATGGTTAATTATGACAATCTAATAGTTTTTGTAAAATATAGTTTATCTTTAATATTTGCCACAGGACATGTTTCACTTCGTCCTTTTCCATATTAAATTCAGTAACGCTACATTCACATTGCTAAAAGTGCCAATGCGTGTTGCGGAAAAATGGTACGTGACAGAGAAAATCTGAGCTCAGTTTTGGAATCAGCACCCCAAGAAAATACAGGGACATCATTTTATTTTTACTAACATTTTTAATATTAACTTGCCTATACCTCTGGAACAACGGCGTTTGCTATTCCCCTTCCACGACTGGAGTTCGATGATACTGGCGTAATATACAAACAAATCACTTTACTAGGTATAGGAGGGAAGAAAAGTAGTTCATCCATTTACGTAAACTGGGAAATATTGCGCTTTTGAGTTTGATCATTTTCATTAGGTTTTTGTTTAATCAAAATACAGTACAGTATTAACAATGAGTGTTTTTACTCAGGAACTGAGTTTCCCATGTGGATGTATTCATTATGCAGTGTATATTATACTGTCTACAGCATATGAGCGTACAATATAGAGAATGAAGTTAAATTGAAAAATAATCATAATATGGATATTTAAACATTTTTTTAAATGGTTGCCGTTCATTTCGATACATGCTTCAGTTCTATGTGCATATTATAGCACTATAGACTATTGTACCTAATCCCAATTACCGGTTTCGTTTTTCGTACCAGTAACTCATATTGAAATAATTCTGTACCTACTCTATAAAAGAGTACCTTACGTAGGCCTACTGTAAATTCAATCTTCACTTCTGCCCGATCCGAAAAGATAAAATTACTCAGATATGCTATCTTCTGTCCGTCCAAGTGGCTATGTCGTAGGGTCGTAAAAAAGGAGGGAAATCACGTGACAGTTAATTACTTAACGAGGCCCTTTTATTTAAGTTATTTTAAACAGTTGTATAATATTACGTAGACGTCCAATTCCTAACATAAATTAATGTTCTCAGAAAAGAGCTAAGACAGCCCAGCCACTAGCTGGCGAATAAAAGCAGGTGGGGGAAACCGGGATACGACGTAGGCAAATGGACGACAGTACCTGTGCGAAAATGATTCAATATTGAAAGCTCTTTTGTCACAGGAAAACGCGAACATATTTTTGGTTTACTATGACCGTAAGGCTACTATGACTGTATATGCGGTCTTGGATCTATGTGGAGGACGATTGAACTTCATTAGTAGAAGGGGTGAGAGTGAAGTACATTCAAAAACTCGGGTACAATAAAAATTGAAGTAAAAATAAAATGATGTCCCTGTATAAATGTAGCATAAATTTATAGAAAAGTTTTTACGACCCTTAATTTTGCATGCCTGTGTTATTAAAAAAACTAAAGCACTATTAGAGGAAGAAAAGTCTATGATCCTTTGAGAATTTGGAGAGTGACAAACATTTTGGGAGTGGACAATATGAAGACTTACTGTTTGGACTTGTGTGACACCGTGAAGTGAGCGCGAAGAAACTTGAATAGCTTACAGTTATTAAATATTAATTATGGAACTCGAACTAAACTAAACCTGTAGTATAATTCACTTATGATTCAGAAAGATAGTTCACAAATATATTAGTATGAACTTTCTGCATGAAACTTTGTTTCTACGTCTAGCTTTAAAAGTTCATTGAAAGTAGGCCAACTTTATCGATAACGAGTAATGCATATTTTACGATCACATTTCTTTGCCGTAAAGAAAATATGAGCTTTTATGTAATAAATTACTACTAATAAATGTATCGTAAACCTTCAAGTAAACTTTAAAAAGTCACACATAGACCTAGATGATATTAGAATAGTAATAAAATAAGAGTGTACCATTCGTGTGAAGGTCAGATAATGTGATATTTTCTATATAATTTTGAAATTAGAAATCATGGTGTTTTGTCAGAACATGATAGTTAACAACAAAGCTGTTTTGAGATACAAACATTTCTATATTCACTTTTCCTTTAAAAATCATAATTCTATAATGCAAATCAAGCTTTCAGGTATAACTCCCTGTAGAGTTGATTTGAATAATTTCGAGGGAAAATTGTTCCGAGGCCGGGCATCGAACCCGGAACCTTTGGTTAAACGTACCAACGCTCTACCCGGGAACTCTACCAGACACCGATCCAATTTTTCCCTCTATATCCACAGATCTCAAATTGGGCTCACAACCATCAAGCAACCAACATTGAGTGCACACTAACTCTGTGTGACTTACATTGTGTTTTTTTCTGTTAAAGAACAATGTCGTGTATTATGCAAATTAAGCTTTCAGGTATAACTCCATGTGGAGGTGATTTCAATAATTTCGAGGGGAAAATTGTTCCAGGGCCGGGCATCGAACCCGGAATCTTTGGTTAAACGTACCAATTCTCTACACGGGAACTCTACCAGTCACCGATCTATTCTAGTTTATCATACATACAAATGTGAATGAATAGTAAATTATGCAACGAGCCTATAATAATAGTAATTAAGAAGCGAGTTTCATAATTTTCATAAGAGCTTCTTAATTACCATTATAGGCGAGTTTCATACGACTTTTTATGCTCGACCATATTTCTAACTTGAAATTACCGGTATTCAGATGTATACATTTTATTTGTAGGTATCTGACAAGATCGGAAGTGACCTTGTTCTAGGTCGTGAATTGTGAGATGTGCGCAGACGCGAAAGTATTGATTTTTTCCGAGTAACAATAATGTCACTGACCTTGTGTAATCCCATTAAACTTGATAATATTATAATATTATAACCTTGATTATTGAATTCGACATTGAAAAACGAGATGACAAATTGAATTTATTTGAATATTATTTACAATTAACGCTAATTATTATAGTAACAGAACATAACCTTCTGCGACAGTATTGGATTTCCAGCCTCCGTGACTTTTCGCTAATTCTCTTTCGATTGCATATCCGAGAATAAATCGATACTTGCGGTTTTATAACGGTACAAAGCTGACTTTTCATTGTCTGAACACATGTAAGCTGAGTTATCATTGGCTGAAGACATGTATTTTAATGAGTAGGTGTACTTTAATGACATGCATTAAAGGACTGCTACCACGTGTATAATTAATACATTTCGGCATGGTCGAGCATAAAATAACATAGATTAGGGCACTGTTTAAATATATGCACATGCTCATGCTTTTCTGTAGCTTTTCTGTAGCTTTTAAGTAGCCTACCGGTAGGTGTAGATAGCAGGAAATGGTCGTTTTGCAGTTATCGTGTTCCAACCAATCACCACAGAACTGTTACAATTTGAACTCGAAAGACATTTAGGTTAGGCGACATAAGTTAACAATGGAAGGTTTATTGGGTATAATGTGACGATATTTGGTCAGACAAAACCGAGGATTCATCATCGGTTTACTTGGTAGTCGTCTTACATTTGGGGAAAATCTTTAATAAGGCTCAACAAGGTGAACAACATAAACGAGATTTGAATTCTCATCAGATCGCATCCTCAAATCTCGAGTCCAACCTTCGGAGGTGCACTGAGGCTTTCCAGTTGCTCCTCGATGTAATTCTCGCAAACGAGGAAAGTGACATTTAATTCATAATTTAATCTTAACTAATTGTACCCAATCTATATGCTCCGAAGAATCTCCGTGGCCTTGGTTTATTTAATGCTGAATGGGAAGTATACCTTCAACACTACAACACTGCCAGAAGTCTTCTAAATATAAATGACGAACATCTCCATTTCTGAAGGAATCTTTAAGCAGAAAAAGAAGCTCTTGCACAATTAAACATTTCCAACAACGCAGAAGCACATTCGATGACAGGACGAAGTTTAAGTTCTGAGTTACGGCGGAGGTCGTTTGATAAATAATTGGTGTTGTCTTCCACAAAAAGATAAAGGAGTGGCGACTTACAGTGAAAAAAAAAAAACAACTCTTGGATTAGTAATGGAAAAGGGATATCATCCTCAGAGTGGACCAATGCTATAAAGATGTCCACAAACATCGCAGCAATACGATCTATGCCAGGTCGTTCCGACCATGTATTCATGAAAATTTCACTTGTCATGAAGCTATAAAGGATTATTCGTATACTTCATAAGCAGTTTTTCACTTCCGTTTTTAATGAAGACATGTTGTGATTTGTTTGTAAATTAAAGAGCGTGTATTAGGAGAGACTAGTCTACATCTATGAGTAGTATTTCATGCTCTTTTGATAAGATCTTGTCGTGTTGAATAGATTCCATTCCAACTGTAAAAAAATATAGGCCTAATGCTTTTTTTAATTTTTTTTTTATTTTAGTAGGTTATTTTACGACGCTTTATCAACAGCTTAGGTTATTTAGCGTCTGAATGAAATGAAGGTGATAATGCCGGTGAAATGAGTCCGGGGTCCAGCACCGAAAGTTATAGGGCGCGCCACCGATTTTGGCATGTGAAATAAGTAATGGGAAACTAAAGTGCGAGTATCTTACTTTTGTAGCAATTTATAGGCGATAAAGCTGGCACTTGTGATTGGCAGATTGTTGATGTGACGTGTATTTAGGAGGAGGTACCGTTCTCAGCTGCAGTGGCAACAGAAACTCACTGACTGGACACTGTACTCAAGGACACACCGCAGGAAAGTTAAGTGCGAGTATCTTACTTTTGTAGCAATTTATAGGCGATAAAGCTGGCACTTGTGATTGGCAGATTGTTGATGTGACGTGTATTTAGGAGGAGGTACCGTTCTCAGCTGCAGTGGCAACAGAAACTCACTGACTGGACACTGTACTCAAGGACACACCGCAGGAAAGTTAAGTGCGAGTATCTTACTTTTGTAGCAATTTATAGGCGATAAAGCTGGCACTTGTGATTGGTAGATTGTTGATGTGACGCGTATTTAGGAGGAGATACCGTTCCCAGCTGCAGTGGCAACAGAAACTCTCTGACTGGACACTGTACTCAAGGACACACCGCAGGAAAGTTAAGTGCGAGTATCTTACTTTTGTAGCAATTTATAGGCGATAAAGCTGGCACTTGTGATTGGTAGATTGTTGATGTGACGTGTATTTAGGAGGAGGTACCGTTCTCAGCTGCAGTGGCAACAGAAACTCACTGACTGGACACTGTACTCAAGGACACACCGCAGGAAAGTTAAGTGCGAGTATCTTACTTTTGTAGCAATTTATAGGCCATAAAGCTGGCACTTGTGATTGGCAGATTGTTGATGTGACGCGTATTTAGGAGGAGGTACCGTTCTCAGCTGCAGTGGCAACAGAAACTCACTGACTGGACACTGTACTCAAGGACACACCGCAGGAAAGTTAAGTGCGAGTATCTTACTTTTGTAGCAATTTATAGGCGATAAAGCTGACACTTGTGATTGGTAGATTGTTGATGTGACGCGTATTTAGGAGGAGGTACCGTTCCCAGCTGCAGTGGTAACAGAAACTCACTGACTGGACACTGTACTCAAGGACACACCGCAGGAAAGTTAAGTGCGAGTATCTTACTTTTGTAGCAATTTATAGGCGATAAAGCTGGCACTTGTGATTGGTAGATTGTTGATGTGACGCGTATTTAGGAGGAGGTACCGTTCTCAGCTGCAGTGGCAACAGAAACTCTCTGACTGGACACTGTACTCAAGGACACACCGCAGGAAAGTTAAGTGCGAGTATCTTACTTTTGTAGCAATTTATAGGCGATAAAGCTGGCACTTGTGATTGGTAGATTGTTGATGTGACGTGTATTGAGGAGGAGGTACCGTTCTCAGCTGCAGTGGCAACAGAAACTCACTGACTGGACACTGTACTCAAGGACACACCGCAGGAAAGTTAAGTGCGAGTATCTTACTTTTGTAGCAATTTATAGGCCATAAAGCTGGCACTTGTGATTGGCAGATTGTTGATGTGACGCGTATTTAGGAGGAGGTACCGTTCTCAGCTGCAGTGGCAACAGAAACTCACTGACTGGACACTGTACTCAAGGACACACCGCAGGAAAGTTAAGTGCGAGTATCTTACTTTTGTAGCAATTTATAGGCGATAAAGCTGGCACTTGTGATTGGCAGATTGTTGATGTGACGTGTATTTAGGGGGAGGTACCGTTCTCAGC
Organism: Periplaneta americana; assembly: GCF_040183065.1. NCBI lineage: Eukaryota > Metazoa > Arthropoda > Insecta > Blattodea > Blattidae > Periplaneta > Periplaneta americana. The sequence goes on from NC_091123.1 coordinate 36,743,993, forward strand.
TGCAGTGCAACAGAAACTCACTGACTGGACACTGTACTCAAGGACACACCGCAGGAAAGTTAAGTGCGAGTATCTAACTTTTGTAGCAATTTATAGGCGATAAAGCTGGCACTTGTGATTGGTAGATTGTTGATGTGACGTGTATTTAGGGGGAGGTACCGTTCTCAGCTGCAGTGGCAACAGAAACTCACTGACTGGACACTGTACTCAAGGACACACCGCAGGAAAGTTAAGTGCGAGTATCTAACTTTTGTAGCAATTTATAGGCGATAAAGCTGGCACTTGTGATTGGTAGATTGTTGATGTGACGTGTATTTAGGAGGAGGTACCGTTCTCAGCTGCAGTGCAACAGAAACTCACTGACTGGACACTGTACTCAAGGACACACCGCAGGAAAGTTAAGTGCGAGTATCTAACTTTTGTAGCAATTTATAGGCGATAAAGCTGGCACTTGTGATTGGTAGATTGTTGATGTGACGTGTATTTAGGGGGAGGTACCGTTCTCAGCTGCAGTGGCAACAGAAACTCACTGACTGGACACTGTACTCAAGGACACACCGCAGGAAAGTTAAGTGCGAGTATCTTACTTTTGTAGCAATTTATAGGCGATAAAGCTGGCACTTGTGATTGGTAGATTGTTGATGTGACGTGTATTTAGGGGGAGGTACCGTTCTCAGCTGCAGTGGCAACAGAAACTCACTGACTGGACACTGTACTCAAGGACACACCGCAGGAAAGTTAAGTGCGAGTATCTTACTTTTGTAGCAATTTATAGGCGATAAAGCTGGCACTTGTGATTGGTAGATTGTTGATGTGACGTGTATTTAGGGGGAGGTACCGTTCTCAGCTGCAGTGGCAACAGAAACTCACTGACTGGACACTGTACTCTAGGATACACCGCAGGAAAGTTAAGTGCGAGTATCTTACTTTTGCCGCAGTCTGGGCAGCAAGACTGACAGCTGTGGTTGGCAGATTGTTGAAGTGACATGTGTAGGAGGTGGTACCATTTTCAGCTACACATCAATAGATGCTCGCAGACTGTGCATTGCACTCAAGGACACGTGCCAAAAACCCTGGCGTCAGCAATACCCAGCACTTGCTCTTAGGGCCTAATGTGGAAGTAGTGAATTATACTAGGTGATCCACGAGGATTTACCATCCCTTAGGGAGCTCATTTCCGATTCTGATCAAATAATTTCATATAAACATTTGTCCTAATCTCAATATTTTCAAAGTTACACTAATTTGAAATTGTTTGCAAAATACTTTATTTCTTTAGATTTAAGGGTAAAAGAATATTACAAATAGACAATGAACTACTCAGAAGTATCATTTATTTAATTAGCTAGTGTTCTGAAGCTTAAACATATATAATTTCGGTTGCTTTGTACAGATTTTGTTTTTCAATTTTTAACTAAAAATTACATCATTCTTACGCAATTATGACAAAAATTGTTACAAATCATACGACTTTAGGAACTTGATTCTTTACAGTTTAATTATGCATCCTAATGTACAGTCTTGAAGAATTTGCAAGAGTGGCGTGATTTGAAACAATTGTTGTGATAAATGCGTAAGAAAATGTAATTTGTAGTTAAAAATCGAAAAAAAAATCTGTACGAAGCAACTATGGAATTCACAACATATTTTTAGCTTCAGGATACTAGCAAATTAAGGAAATGATACTACTGAATAGTTCATTCTTTATCTATAATATACTTTTACGCTTAAAACTAAAGAATAATGATATTGTAAATTTTTATACTGAACAACAATGTAATTTTATCTCAACAATAATTATCACTCTCTACAATTAGTTTCACTTCCGTCAAAAATAGAATTTGCTCTCCGCACAGCAACACAGCGTTCGTTATTGCACTCCACAAACGACAATGACAATTTACTTGGACTATTACGAACAACAATGAACTGTTAATCTTAACTAATATTCACAAAGCACTATTTAAAACACAGAACTGTCAGTTCTCAGTTCACAGCTCGTTCGTCTTGGCTAGTTCTTCTAGCTCAGTCACTCGCGTTCACAGAATCTCGAACCCCAGACCTTCGGAGACGATCCGCTGAACTTCGAACTCAGGACCCCCAACTGCGGTCCACTGCACTCGAACTCCGGGTTTCAGGCTCCACAGTTGCGGACAGAACTCAAGTCGCACTCTGGTCTCGAAGCTGGCTCCACTGCTACACAAGACTAACTCGCTTACTGTCCAAAATCTGCCTGGCTTACTGACGGGCTGACTGACTTTCACTTGCGTCTTCTCTTTTATATAACCAAACCATAGTTACGAGAAAGTTCGCGGTCAGAATGAATAATCTGGATATTTCCACTTTGACGGACTTCTGGACGATTCGGGAGGGTCCGTCCCCCCCTTCACTCCGCACGTAGCAGTTTGCTTCCTTCCCCACTCGGCAAGTAGCAGATGCGCGCGCAATCTCCCCTCGCCGCGTCGCCGTAATACACCCCCTCTGCCCTCTCAGCATGCAGATGCTCCCCGTACCAGCTTTTTGTCTGCCGCGCGCCCTGTCGGACACGCGTTCGAACCCCGGTGCAGCTGTCACAATATTTTACAAACGTTTTCATCTTCAGGAGTAATGTTAAAGCTGTCCTCTTATATGGATCTGAAACCTGGCTATCAAACAATACAATTATAATAAAGTTGCAATCCTTTATGAACAGGTGTCTGAGGAAGATTTTAAATATCTACTGGCCAATGATAGTAAGTAACGAAAATTTATGGAGACTAACAGAAGAAGAACCAATAGAGATTCAAATTAAAAGACGGAAATGGAGGTGGATAGGACATACCCTGAGAAAACCTGATGAGGCTATAGAAAGACAAGCATTAGAATGGAATCCCCAAGGAGCTAGGAAGGTGGGGCGACCAAGAGGGACATGGAGAAGAACGGTTAATGAAGAGGTGGGAAAGTTTGGAGAAAAGTGAAAGCTACGGCAGCAAATCGTGTCCGTTGGAAGGTTCTCACTGAGGCCCTATGCTCCACATAAGGAGTGAAAGGATATACTACTACTACTACTACTACTACTACTACTACTACAAACGATTTCAAATTAATGTAACAATGAAAATATTGAGATAGAACAAATGTTTATATGACATTATTTGCTCAGAATGTCTTCGGAAATAAGCTGCGTAAGGGACGGTAAATCCTTGTGAATCACCCTGTATATCTGATTCGGGTTCCTTAAAGGCCAGTAAGTAAGTAAGTAAGTAAGTAAGTAAGTAAGTAAGTAAGTAAGTAAGTATGTATGTAAGTAAGGCCTTTGGTAAATTATTTGTTTATGAAATCGGAAGCAATGTATTCCAAAATATGAACAGCGAAAATTACACACACACCTTTCCAACATAAACGATAGTTTAATAATAATTATGTTTTACATATTTAACAACGCTCGCAACTGCCGAGGTTATATTAGCGATGGTGTGTCGGAATTTTGTCCCGCAGGAGTTTTTTTACATGCTAGTAAATCTACCGATATTAACCTGTCGCATTTAAGAACACTTCAATGCCATTGATCTGGGCCGGGATCGAACCTGTAACCTCGAGCACAGAAGACCAGAACTCTACCGACTGCGCCACCCAGACCGACACAACCGATAGACTACGCTGTAGCATAGCAGTAGCCGACGGAGTTGTCCGGAGCCCTGTTCTTGCGCTGGCTTCTGTTGGGCTGAAAATATCCAGATGCACAGGTAGACAATTTCCCCTCTATGTTTGCCGATGTGATATCCGAAGGGCTCAATGCTAATCGTTTGATTTGAAAGGTCAACTACACGGGATGATGGGGCGGAGAGAGAGGAAGTCAACTGAAAGCCACAATACATTTTATCTCCGGTGCATAACTGACGCATGAACAAAACCACATGACAGTACAAACATTTGAAACTCCGCATTTGCCTCCCTCCATCCCTTCCCGTGCTATATCCCTTCGAAAATGGTTTGCCGTTTGGTTTCAGTATGGACAGGTAGACTAGTCAGGTGGACAGTTGGTAATGAGCAAATACTCCCATGCTGAATGAATATTAATTTTATTACCTAGTTAGGTTTCCCTCTGAAATTTATAGCGTGTTCACTTAATCGTATACATGACCGTAAATGTTGCGCCTTCAATCCACTAGACAGAATCAATAAATTATTCTACGTAAAACAGCAGTTAAACGGTTGCTAGGTATTTACAATTCTTTCTTGCTTTCCATATTTTATGTCGTGAAAAAAGCTCATTTTACGTTGTATAAAAATGTCTCTTAACGAAACAAGTAAGACAGTGAACCTCTCTTCACTTCAACGTAGCTGTGTTAATGGATACAGTTCCAGAATTTTGTCTGAAACTTTCGTGCCAATAAATTAGTTGTCATACGTATTTGGCAATTTTCTAGGCGTATACTTTTGAACGGTGGTCCTCCAGCTTGGGGGTTGGGCGAAGGGCTAACAACCCATCATCATAAAAAATAGCTTGTTACGAATCCCTACAATAAGCCTCGGAATGGGACTGATTCTTTGGCACGACCACAGCAAAGGAATAAGGTTATGAGTTGGGAGGCCGGAGGGAAAAAGACCTTTGGGGAGGTTGAGACTTAGATGGGAGGATAATATTAAAATGGATTTGAGGGAGATGGGATATGATGATAGAGAGTGGATTAATCTCGCACAGGATAGGGACCGATGGCGGACTTATGTGAAGGCGGCAATGAACCTTCGGGTTCCTTAAAAGCCATTTGTAAGTATAAGTAAGTAAGTAGGCCTATACTTTTGAATGAAGTGTTTAAAATGTGGATTCTCAAGTGTATGGAACCGAATATTCACACATATTAGCATCAGACACAAGTTACAATAAACGTGGACTGATACAAAATCGAATCACTAAACAATTTTAGATGTTCGATGTGTCGTTAATGTATAGTCACTATGTTTTTGTAAACTATGTTGCTTATTAACTTTCATGTTTAACTTACAAACTTTACGCCATAACATATTTTCGTCCTTGACTAAAAAAACAGTCATCTCCGAAGTTTTTTTACAAGCACAGGCAAAGTTGCAGATTATATTGAAGACATTTTAATACACCTTCACAGTACCTTTACTAGATCATAACAGAACTCCTTACGAGAAATTTACTTTTTAAATAGAAATTACACTTCAAATGAACAGAGCTCTCTTCACGCAACCTGAAGGTACATAAGTAAAGTAAACAACTAACGTCATCCTATATCCAGTGTTCCTTAAACCTGTAGCCGCCTCGAGGCGAAGTTTTGTTATCCAAACTTCGTTTCCTAGTCATTAATAATTATTGCTGCTATTCTGAAAAATATGCAACTTCTTTATCTGTATTTATTGACAGTCACTTTAACCCTTAGTTCATCCTATCCCGAATGCGAATCCAAAATATCATCTGAGATACCTTGCTCAGTCATTGAAATTTTATTACGTCTTTTTTTGTAAACACTTAAATGAGCTGGTTTATTATATTTAAATTTAATATTGAAAACTGCTCTGGATGAAATGGTTTTATATCTTTTTATTTATTTTATTGGTAGTAAGTTTGAAGTGAATACAAGTTAATACAATTTAAGATAAACTAGCCCACTCCTGAATGAGTAAGACTCGTACTCAGGAGGGGATTCCAATACAGACAAAAATAAAATTAAAAATTGAGAGTGAATACAGATTAAAAAGTGTTTAATGTGTTTAAACCCAAACTATAAATCCAATACATTTTTTTAATTTTTTTTATTATTAATTTGGAGAGGATTCGTGGTTAAAATAATATTAGAATAAAATTTGTTTAATAATCTGGGACAAGTTATTTCACGATACTATGTCAACTAGGAGGTTATTTTGTCCCTATACTTTCTGATAACTATATTATATTTTCGCGAGATAATACCGAGGATTTACCATCTGACAAACCCTTGGATTTGGGAAAGACCTAGCTGAAAAATCCAAACGGGCAATGAGCCCAAGTGGGTTTCGAACCCACTTCCGAGCGTGGCGTCGAATAAAAAATGAGACTCGACATTCCTCAGCTACGCTAGAAATCTTAACTGAGTGGAAAGCGGGTGAAGTGTTACGGAATCTAGACTGAATTAAAGCAATTTTAAATTGATTTTACATACAAAAGCTTTTGTTTATCTCTGCAGGATAATTTCTTCCCATTCTTCACCTCTTATTGTCTCTGAACGGATTCCATGCAGCAGAAAATGACGATTGTTTCAATGCAAACTGGCAATCAAGTTTGCATTTCGGTTTCGTCTCTGCCATTAATTCACTTGGAACGAACCACTGGTGGAAGTTTAATGGTTTAATTGACAGCTTCGTTGTATTTTGACAACTAATGGTCGATTACTTCAACGACAAATGCACGTCCGTGAACGGCATTCCAGTCAACTCTTCGACCTAAACACCATATTACAACGCACTTCCTTGTTTATTTATGTGCTGCTGATTGCCTTAAAACAGGCGCAGAATGCAAGATAATTAAATGGCGTGTGTACTTTTTGAAATTCAATTAACGAACCAAGTCCAAATAGAGAATTCCGTATTCTCTCGATGGTATGTAGAGCTATTTTGAAGTAAAGGGACATAAGGGACATAATTCATATAATAATGTTTTAACCCAAAGAAGTAAGTTTTCAGGAAGACTTTCCTGTGGTGGTGGTGGTGGTGGTGGTGGTGGTGGTGGTGATGGTGCTGGTGGTAGTTTTTTATTTTACTTGGTTATTTAAGGATGCTGTATCAAATACGAGGTTATTTAGCGTCGATGGGTAATAGCGAGATGGTATTTGGCGAGATGAGGCCGAGAATTCGCCATAGATTACCAGACATTTGTCTTACGGTTGGAGAAAATCTCGGAAAAAACCCAACCAGGTAATCAGCCCAAGCGGGAATCGAACCTGCGCCCGAATGCAATTCCGGATCGGTAGGCAAGCGCCTTAGTCGACAGAGCTACGCCGGTGGCTTAGAAGTAGTAGTAGTAGTAGTAGTAGTAGTAGTAGTAGTAGTAGTAGTAGTAGTAGTAGTAGTAGTAGTAGTAGTAGTAGTAGTAGTAGTAGTAGTAGTAGTAGTAGTAGTAGTAGTAGTAGTAGTAGTAGTAGTAGTAGTAGTAGTAGTAGTAGTAGTAGTAGTAGTAGTAGTCTAATGAAATTTAGGCCTATTATTAATAAGTTATGGTACTAGATGTGTCGATTACAGCCACTGTATAATCACTTATTATTGTATTTCTTGTTTACATTATTAATTATCCTTCCTTGTTTAGTTATTTAGACTTAATATTAATACAGATCTTAAGCTTTGTGTAATAGTATACAAATTTAAAATGTTTCATGTTTTCGCATTATCTTTTTCTGTTTTGTGTTACTATCATTGTAAACGTTCTTGTTTTGTTCTAATGAAAGTTATTAATTTGTTTTTTCACTGTATGTATATATATAGGTTATTTCTGATGGCGTGGAAGAGAGACCTGATTAAATAAATTTATTATTATTATTATTATTATTATTATTATTATTATTATTATTATTATTTCACGTATTACCACAGTCTAGTATATACAGTCACGAAGCAGAATACGTAGTAAATATGCACCCATAGACAGTTGCTAACCACTAGGATCGCTAATATCGCCTCATTACAGACAATGCGAAATAGTACCGGCACAGTCTCTTGTCCCTAGCACCCTCAAAACTCAAGTTTCGTATATACTAGACTGTGATATAACTGTGTTCTGTATCTGATCCCATTTTGATTTTCTCGCTGCCCTTGTCCAGAAGTCCATCTCAGTGGCTAATAGAATCTATGTAAACATTATTTTTTGATCCTATAGAATACATCTGTTATGTTAACAATTAATTTCAGAGGAAAAAAATTCGCTCCGGTCGGCGGGACCTCTGTTAATTTTTCTCCTCTAAAATTAATTGTTACCATAACAAATGTATTCTATAGGGTCAAAAAATAACAATCTTTACGTAGATTCTTCTAGTAATAGTGCATATTATTGTACAGATTACTGTGCATATTACTGTGGAATCCCGGCCACCAAGTCACTCAACTGAGTGCGCTCCTTGTATAATGGCAGTTGACAACATAAAATGTCAACATACATGCTCAACTTGGAGTCAGGCCACGAAGGGAAAAAACACTGGAGGAGAGGGGGTCGATCCGGGTGCTGTGGATTGAACTTAGGCGTAGCTCAATGATGAGAACGCTTGGTACGTAGAACCAAGGACCCGGGTTCGAATCTCGGCGCCGGAGCGAATTTTTCTCCTCTAAAATTAATCACTGGCTAATAGTTTTCTCACTTGTTGAAAATTAATTGCCCATATTTCTACTTCACATATAAGAATGCTTTGGACAAGGGTCTAGTGAACATGTCAATAAATTAACAATAATAATAATAATAATAATAATAATAATAATAATAATAATAATAATAATAATAATAATAATAATCTGCGGGCTAAAGCAGGGAGATGCACTATCACCTTTACTTTTTAATTTCGCTCTAGAATATGCCATTAGGAAAGTTCAGGATAACGCAGAGGGTTCAGAGGGTTTGGAATTGAACTGGTTACATCAGCTTCTTGTCTATGCGGATGACGTGAATATGTTAGGAGAAAATCCACAAACGATTAGGGAAAACACGGAAATTCTACTTGAAGCAAGTAAAGCGATAGGGTTGGAAGTAAATCCCGAAAAGACAAAGCATATGATTATGTCTCGTGACCAGAATATTGTACGAAATGGAACTATAAAAATTGGAGATTTATCCTTCGAAGAGGTGGAAAAATTCATATACCTTGGAGCAACTGTAACAAATATAAATGATACTCGGGAGAAAATTAAACGCAGAATAAATATGGGAAATGCCTGTTATTATTCGGTTGAGAAGCTTTTGTCATCTAGTCTGCTGTCAAAAAATCTGAAAGTTAGAATTTATAAAACAGTTAAATTACCGGTTGTTCTGTATGGTTGTGAAACTTAGACTCTCACTTTGAGAGAGGAACAGAGATTAAGGGTGTTTGAGAATAAGGTTCTTAGGAAAATATTTGGGGCTAAGAGGGATGAAGTTACAGGAGAATGGAGAAAGTTACACAACGCAGAACTGCACGCGTTGTATACTTCACCTGACATAATTAGGAACATTATATCCAGACGTTTGAGATGGGCAGGGCATGTAGCACGTATGGGCGAATCCACAAATGCATATAGAGTGTTAGTTGGGAGGCCGGAGGGAAAAAGACCTTTGGGGAGGCCGAGAAGTAAATCGGAAGATAATATTAAAATGGAATTGAGGGAGCTGGGATATGATGATAGAGACTGGATTAATCTTGCTCAGGATAGGGACCAATGGCGGGCTTATATGAGGGCGGCAATGAACCTCCGGGTTCCTTAAAAGCCAGTAAGTAGTAGTAGTAGTAGTAGTAGTAGTAGTAGTAGTAGTAGTAGTAGTTGTAGTAGTAGTAGTAGTGGTAATAATAATAATTGTTTTGAAACCTCACCAAATGATTTGGGACAAACTGTAATTATAAAATGGAGTGCAGCTGTATCCCTCTTGCTATGAGGACAAATGAAGTTACGATATAGCTTGGGAAAAGTCAAGTAAGCTTCGAAATCAGGCCCCAGTGTAGCTCCGGAAGTAGAAAGCAAAAGGACCTACCGCATGATATACGCTCAGTACTAACCTAAGCTCTAAACTACGTTAAGCACTGGGTAAGCTTAGATGAAATCGGTTGGACAGACGCGATAACATTACGTTGCTATAGTCTAATAATGTAGAATATTACATTATATAATATGATGTCACATAGGTATGTGGAATGTTAAGTATGTAGGCATGCAGGTGAGTAGTAAATAATTGAAACATAACTCTCACAATATCAATATAAAAAGCTGAAAGGTTACACGTTTTGATGACAAAGGTATCTACGCTAATCGTGGAGATATTCATGTGCGGGCCATAATAACCAATCGGCAGCGGCACTCGTGAGGAAGGTACTTGTACAAACGGGAATATCGATCAAGTTCCTGACCCCAATACATTCCGTGTACCTCCCTCGCTTGAGTGCTTTATTCTCAGTAATTTCTAACGCAGATCAATACAGTCCAGTGTTCGAGCTCTGGCAGAGCCATATTGTCTGAAGATGATTGGATTCCCAGCGGCATGCCAGACTACTTGACCCGTAACCTGAGGATTGTTTCAGTTGGACGGGCCGTGTATCATGTCCTCCCCTGCAAAACACACAATTCCGTCCAGACATATTTATGGCCTGGAGTATATTGCATAGATCTGCCAGGAACGCCGCGTCCAGATCAATATTAAAGGTACAATTTTAACAAAAAATTTTATCTTTCTACTGAAAAATACATATAGGGTGTAAACGATACAAACTGACAAAAGAAATACTAATGGTAGAGTACAAATAACTGAAGAAAAAAGTAAAATAATGTTTTTCTATAACTGTCAAGGTTTTCCCACAAAAATGAGAATAAACAGTCATTATTTACATTGCCCGATACGTACGCTGAAGCAGTCGTGTTGGGTGCAAAGTCATTGGCAATGACATTTACGTTCAGTCGAAATGTAAACAAATAATAGACTATTATGGATCTTAAAAAATAATATATTACATTTTAAAAATAAGATTTAAAAAATAATTAAATTTCATTAATAATTTTGCTCAGTAGACCGATATGTACTGCCTACATCAGGCCTGGACTCTAATAACTCAATTGAGTCACTGCAGACTACCTCTTAACTCCCCACTCCACCTTCCCCGGCTGAGTCAGTTATGTTTTGGTGCGGTGCGAGCAGACAGGAAGGTCAGTGACGGATTGTATCAGGCGGGCATCATAGCTTTTACAAACTTTGGTTTTCGCTGGTCGCCTGATATCCACAACTGACGCACAGGGTCTTAATGTGCGTTTGTTTATAAGGTGGTGTAAGCGAAAAGGACATGGGCGGGGGTTTCTCCGTCCCTTTCACTTCCCTTCTTATGCCCAGATAGTTATCCGTATATCTTCGTTATAAAAAAGCAAAGGAAAGGTCAAATGTTTTTTTTTATAAATGGATACTCCATGTTTAATAATAAAAGGTTGTTAATATTTAAATCATGTTTAATAGGTAAAAATTAAATTTTGATAAATTTTTGTATTGTTCGCTGAAAAGTACCTATTTTTGAAAGGTTTATCCGGCAAGAAATTTTACGGACGTACGGTAGATACTTATACTGAGAGATCATTGTTCTTCGTATATAACCATAAAAAAATTGAAATTCGGAATTTAATAGAGGAAGAAAGTAGATTAACTCTTTGTTGGAAGATAAGTCATCATTCCGAAACATACAGAATGTTAAAATATCATTCAATATTCTGAGAGGTGCTTAAAAGATAACCTTCTTAGCCTTTCACTCCAATCATACTGACTTAGCCTAAACTATCACTGTCTACGTTGTTACTCCTTCCTTTAGACATGCATCCTGATAGTGCTGTATTTTCCAAATTGTCTCATAATAATCTCTTTCTATTATCTAAGATTATTTGAAATATATTAACATTCTATGTATTTTAGCTTAATTCTGCAACATAGTTTGTATTTCATTGTTTAATTAATAGTTCATAGTATTTTGTTGTTTAATTCGTAAATAACTCTTGTATACATGTAGCTTTCATCTAAATCAAATTGTTGAGTTCTTTGTAAGTTTATACACATGTATGTATACTTTTTGCTGGTTGAGTGGAAGAGAAGGCCTTACGGCCTTAACTCTGCCAGCTGAAATAAATTATTATTATTATTATTATTATTATTATTATTATTATTATTATTATTAAAAAAACAAGAAAATAAAATCTGTACTACTCGGAATGGAATGATGTGCCCCCCCCCGCATTACAAATTCCTCTGCGGTCCGCCCCCGAACTCCCCTACAGACTGCAAAATCCCTTTTATTTTTCCACATAAACATCGCCGCGGTTCCTCAACCCTCGTTCCACGAGATATCACAAGATCCAGGAGAGAACCCACGCAACATAGCACTACCACCAGCAACTAATAACCACTACGACCGAGCAAACCCGAAATATTCGGAGAGAAACGATGATGATGAAAGAGAACAAGTGTAATTATGATGGCGAAATGAGCCCAATTGTGTTTCTGATTGAAGTGGTTGAGGAAAAACTTAAAAAAAAATCCGCAACCAGGTAGCTTGTCCCAACCAGAATTTGAATCCTGGTCAGCTCGTTCACAACGATCAGACATGCTAACCCTTACTCCACAGAGTTGGATATCTATTAGATTAAATGAATATAGACGTTTCGAGAGACAGAAAGAATATTGAATATCCTATGATACGGTGGAAGGTTTGTTTAAAGTATGGAGGCCAAACAGACTAAAGGCCCATTCACAATGAAAATTAAACATAACCGTAACATAAACACAGAAGTTTGCGGTTAGGTTACCAAATGGGATCATTCACAATGATTCACATAGACATTAAAATTGTCGTTAGATGTTAACATAAAAATTTGCGAACTCCAAACTTTCATGCTTATGCTTACGTGATTTGCAAACAGTACACAATCGTGGAGCGCTGAAGTATACGACAGAATATCAGGAAATCGCGTCGTTGTTACGTTTCCATGGTTACCAAGTATCTATGCGGTTATGTTTATGTCCCCATCATGAATGATGTGATTTTACCGTAACGTTTACATTCTTAAGTTAACGCTTACGTTATGTTTAATTTTCATTGTGAATGGGCCTTAAAACCTTTCACGTGGCTTTTGCCGATGGTGGCAATGGTGATTGCAATCCTCATGATTATGACGTAAGTTCACAAATTAATTACATCCTGAGTGCAAACAATTTAATTCAACGTTTGCAACTCTTTTTTAACCCAGATTGTATTGGTCACATCCATCACGTTCTTATCTGGTTCCGTCCATCTTTCCCACAGCTTTTGTATGATTTTTCTGCCATGATAAACATTTTGATTTGTATCGGACAGGACTGTGAAATATTCTGACAAGTCAACTATGGTGAAATTTTGGGGTGAAGGAAGGGAAAAATTTTACTCAATTTACTTCGTAGTATCATCAGACTTTGGAGAAATGTCTAAGAGACAATAACAATTTCCAAGCATGGATCGTCATTTCGTGAATTTATTTTTCAGTTTCGTAGTAAAATGACAGTCGCGGCCGCAATTGAATTGAAAGAGGAGAAGTGGGAGGAGAAATTTAAAAAGTACGCAAAACGCAAGGGGCTGAAAGAAACTGAATATGTGAGCTCCAAGCCTGTTGGCCACTTGTCTCACTCTGGGTTACGCTGCTCCACTGAAGGAGCTCTAGAAAATTTTGAAGGGGAAAAACCGAAAATGGACGTAACCCAATCATGGGGAAAAATGGCTCCGAAGGGCCACTGCACTCAAAGCTTCCTTACCTCACTCCACCGACCACCCCCTCCACCGATCATCTCCTCCGCCTGGTGCTTCGTAAAGACACGCTTCATTCAGTGGCGGGTAGGCTTCGATCTCGGGACGTCAGTTGCAGGAAGAGTGGCAGAAATAATTTTTGTTACTTACAAAAAGAAGAAAGTCTGATGCTTAATATGTGGGTTTAAAATTGCGCATATAAAACGCTTCAATATTAAACGCCACTTTGATCGGAAGCGTAAAGCGAATGATTTACACGTATTTATTTACAATTTTAAAAGATATTTTCGTAATATCTGTGAAAAGATACAAAACAAGGTATGTTTATGGTATTTTCGGGGTTTAGTTATTATTTTATTAAGTATCTGGAACTGAACTTACTTATTTAAAACTATGAGTGCATATTAGGCCTACTTGATGCGATTTCATCAGTTCTGTAATATATTTTTAAATCTATTTCTCTTAGGATTGGAGAGAGAATGTAGACTTAATGAACTGAAATCGAAGTCAAATGCACCCCAGAATGAAACCTCTCGACAGAAAATATTACGTGCAAGTTATCGAATATCCTGGCTTATAACTAAAAGAAACAGCTTTTTTTCAGATGAGGAATTCGTTAAAGATTGCTTAGTGACTGCTGCCGAAGAGGCCGAGAAGTTAATAACAAGAAACTCCAAGAGGCATCAAAAACAACAAAATTAAAACTAGCAGTATAGGCCTACAGTAGTATTTCGTTTCGTTCACATCTCATATTTTGTTTATTATTTTTTAAAGTTAAATGACAATGGAGCTTAATTACTTTCCTCGGTGTTCTTACAAGAAAATAATTGATTATGTTGATCATCATATTGTGTTTAATATGTTTTCAAGTTAAATGACAATGGAGCTTAGTTACTTTCTTTATTGGTTTTAAAAGGCAACAATTTATTATGTTGATCATTATATTCTTTTAATATGTTGTACAGTTACATGGCAATGCAGCTTTGTTTTTCCTTTATTGTTTTTAAAAATAATCAATTTATTATGTCCATCACAAGGCAGTTCAAGAATTTTTCGTGCACATGTAAAGGAATGGTTATACAATTGAAGAATATATAATTTGCCTAATCACAGTAGGTTCCTGTAATAATTATTGTATGACACATGTACTTCATATAAACAAAAGACTGTAAAGATTTAGAAACAAGAGATAACAGCGGAGAAATTACTGATACGCAAGGTGTGTCGAATCCACCACTGCACTTGACTTAGCAAAACAACTGCGTTACCCCTCGTCTGCCAATCAAATGAATGTGGGGTGAATAGGACACGTTCCCTCCCTACTTTGCTGATAGTCCCCATACCTGACGTAACCTCTTAGGTACCACATACGCGAGGGCAATTAAATTGATCCTGTAGAAGCGGAATAAAAACAAATCTGTCCAATAGATTAGCCTACAGTCTGTGCACAAGTCGTAACACTCGACATGACCAGAACCACATTCCAAGTGTCAGGGAACGGAATATTTTGTATCTTCATGAACTGTTCGGATTTTATTATTCGCAACATCACTATGCTCTCACTTTATATATTTTCTGTAAACTGGGCAAGTAAAGACAGTTAAATCACAGAAAAAGAGTTACAGTCCATAACATTCAACAAATATATTATGCGCATCTTAATTTTTTTTTTTTTTAAGATGAACTTTACGAAAACGTTTCTAGGGCCCTTTGTTTGTCTGCAATATTTTAACAATTCCTTGTTACTAACGTCATCGAAGCATGAAACAATGCGATATTGCTTGCACTCCAACACAACATTCGCAAGACAATCGTTATCACAGACTTCTACAGTTAAAAATATGGAGTAACAAGTAAAGGGAAGTCAATGTGTAAGGAAAATGCAACTAAACTGCTTATCAATTGAAAATTCTCCTCGAGACAAGTCCAAAAATACAGATTTTGAATTTCACGGCCTGTGATTAACTTGTGAACGAGTGAAAGTGAAATAAATTTTTATAGAATGAATCAATTAGAAGGAATTGGAAGTAGCAACGAGACAGGTAAGAAGTAAAAGTAAAGGTAAAAGTAGTAGTAGTAGTAGAACTAGTAGTAAAAATAATAATAGTAGTAGTAGTAGTGGTATTGGTGGTAGTGATAGTAATAAGTAGTAGAAAACGTAGTAATAGTAGTATTAGAAATAGAACTAGTCATAATAGTAGTAGAAGAATTAGTAGTAGAAAAATTAGTAGTAGTAGAACTAGTAGTACAAATTAATAGTAGTGGTAGTGGTGGTAGTGATAGTAATTAGTAGAAAACGTAGTAGTAGTAGTAGTAGTAGAAAAAATAGAAGTAGTCACAATAGTAGTAGAAGAATTAGTAGTTGAAAAAATAGTAGTAGTAGTAGAACTAGTAGTAAAAATTACAATAGTGGTAGTAGTGTTAGTGGTGGTAGTGATAGTAATAAGTAGTAGAAAACAGTAGTGATAGTAATAAGTAGTAGAAAATGTAGTAGTAGTAATAGTAGAAGAAATAGAAGTAATCATAATAGTAGTAGGAAAAGTAGTAGTAGTAGTAGTAGTAGTAGTAGTAGAACTAGTAGTAAAAATAATAGTAGTAGTAGTGGTGGTAGTGGTAGTAATAAGTAGTAGAAAACGTAGTAGTAGTAGTAGTAGCAGTAGTAGTGATAGTAGTAGTAGAACTAGTAGTAAAAATAATAGTAGTAGTAGTGGTGGTAGTGGTAGTAATAAATAGTAGAAAACGTAGTAGTAGTAGTAGTAGAAGAAATAGAAGTAGTCATAATAGTAGTAGAAGAATTAGTAGTAGTAGTAGTAGTAGTAGTAGTAGTAGTAGTAGTAGTAGTAGTAGTAGTAATAGTAGTGTGGTATTTTATTTAACGTCGCTTTTCAACTACAGACAATACTTATTGTAGAGATTCAATGTGCATAAGAAATGCAGTCAAATTTTGTCTGAAATGTGTACGCCTACTTTACCAAAAACAAGTTTCTTCCATTGTAATAAACCCTACAGCACGAGTCCACCATTTTTACTTTCCTCCAGAAGAAAGTCAAGCATATTACCACTAGGCCTCAGAGAACAACGAAATCTACCATCTGTAATAAAACTTAACTTCTACAAGAAGCTTCTGTGTTTCCATTACTTTTTTTTTCTTTAATATAATACAAACAATAATTTTTGCATGAATTTCAGTGTCTATTATTTGCACATAGATTAGCAAGTATTTTCATGATATATCAAGTATTTAACCTCCATCCACTAAAAGAATCGGTCTAAAATAATGAAATAAACTTTATAATAACTTAGGAGCATAGAACTGTGTGCACTTGACAACATCTAATTTATAGATGGGCAACTTCCTTTTATAATTGAATTTCAATATTATATCCCATGCCTATGGCTTTTTCATCCGTCATATGCCTTCATGTATTTCGTGGCCGGACTCCTTTTTGTTATTTTGAGAAATTAAATAGAAATATTGTGTTTAACTGTTAATTCTCTTCCTCTTACAAAAATGTTTATCATAGAACGTCAAATTTGGAGCTTCGAACAATGGTTTCAAAGAATACTAAAAATCAATTAGATTTGGTTTATTTATCTGTAGGTTTCCCCTCTCCATTCAAGGTGGTGTTGTAGAATAATGACGGAGATGTAAGAATAGTAAATTAAACAACAGTATTTGAAATATAACCGGAAATTTGAACATTAGACTGTATGTTTCCCGAGATGTTACGAAAACCTAAGATTGTCCTGGAGAAGCTCTTGAAGACATCACCATCGCGTTAGGGTTAGAAGTGTTAGTGAGGTGATCGGGAAGCACATGAATGCAACTTGGTATGAATTTTGAAACTAGTGTTAACCATACATCGTCTCTAAACCAATTCCTCGAGAGTTCCATTAAAGGCAAACGTAGGTTTATTACTGCGTTAAAGCCAGACTGGAAAAATCTCACAAATTGAGCTAAATAAACTCTGAAAGGGCGTACATCTCCAGAAATGCGAAGGAAGTTAATCATCTGACCCATTTTACATCCGAATATCTCTAAAAAAGGTTTCGAGCACAGCAGAGTGTTAGCAAATCAGGTTTACTGTATCACCGCTTCGGCCAATTGCCCGTTAGTGTACCCGTCCACACAAGTTCCCTGTTAACAAAGTTTAGTGAGGCGTATCAACGCTGACCAAGAGTACATTCACCCACCCTCCCACCTCCGCTACCGGAAGGCTAAACCTCTTACTTCCGGTTGGTCACTTCGCGGCCCATTGAGACCTCATGACCCGGAACTTTGTAGTAGATCCCCTCTCAAGAGAAAGCTTTACTCCGAAATCTCTGAGAGTATTGACCATCATAATGGAGGCAATATATAAAGTGTAACGCGGCGGACCCTGTATCGGATAAGATTATGTAATGGACTGGGGCTTCAAGTTGACTCCAATTTTCACTCAAAAAGATGGAGAGTGTCTCTTGTTTGGACATGTTGCAACTTGTAGTTCGGGCTTATCCTTACATCCAGCCAGTAGTCTTCTGGGAGATAGCGAATTACCTTAACTACGCTTCAAGCTCTAGCCATATTTAACAATCGAAAGGCGAAATATATGAAGGATTGGAGTTTAAAACATAAAGCTCCATACAAAACACATAAAAACAGAGAACTTTTAATTGTACATAGAATTTCAAAAGAGAAGGGTGACACATTTTGACAATGTCGGCCAAGTACTGTCATCCTCTGAGGAGTTTAGTGCTGAGAGGAATGCGGTTCCGACTAGTCTAGCGCGGTACTGGAGTGGGAGGGAACAGTGACAGCGGCAGCGTGGAAGGAAGTACAGTCATACTGAAAACATTCGCCCAATTTACGAGAGCAGTATGCGTATTAGTTTTTTAGCGTATTTTTGGCGAGATAGGGATACAACCATTCGTATTTATGTATTCAGAGAAGGAAAGAATTGTAGAACATTTTATTTATTTATTTATTTATTTATTTATTTATTTATTTATTTATTTATTTATTTATTTATTTATTTATTTATTTATTTATTTATTTATTTATTTATTTATTTATTTATTTATTTATTCCGGTGAAGTTAAAGCCATCACACCACCAGAAATACAAATACAATAAAATAAATAAACATAAAAATCATAATAAAACTACAATCATATAAATGAAAAGAAGAATCATACTATAAAATTTAGTGATTAGTAGAATTGAATTAAATTTGTAAAGTAATCAATTTAAATATACTGTACTGCTGAACTCACTTGAGAAGTAAAACTACTTGATTTGTATTTTAAGATATCACCAACAAATGATATTCGCATGACATTATAGGAATCTGTTTTTCACGATACCAATCACACATATCCTATAATTCCAATAGAATAAAACCAAAAACTTTTCCACAGCATGTTTTCTTAAAAATGACTTGTAACGGTGAAATATTTAATATAAGTAATTCATATAATATTAACATACCTAACATCAGGAAGATGTTTGAGCAAAAATTGCAACAATATATTTAATATATTAATAACAAAACAATATAGGCCTGGGTAAACAATATGTATGAGCGTATTCCGAATCTCACCGGTGAGCAATCCGATGGCATCACGGTGTTCCGAATTCCACCGATGACGTCATTGATGCTCCACCGGTGTCGCACCGGTGCCATCAACTTGCAGAGGTGGTGGCAGGCTCCATCAGCCGTCATCAGTGAATCTGATTGGTTCTTGTATAGGGCGGGAATTAGCAGACGAATGACATCGTGCACTGTTGTGTCATGGCGGTGTGTTCTGTTTTAGTTCTGCTGTATTGTTTGTAATGAGCACAATGTAAAAACAATATGTTAATGGCTTATGAGCGAACATGTCAACCGACCAGTTATTACTACCGGTTCAAGAAATGAGTTGTTTATGATCTCTTTTCTTTGAACGAGATGGCAGTACGGAAATTTCGCAAAATTTTGCTAGCGTAGCACAGATAACCACTTACACAGTCGCCATGACAGCATCGATTCTTCCAGCAGTTATGTTCCTTATTTTCGTTGCAACGTGACGTCATTGATGCCACCGGATCGGCGAGATTCGGAATACGCTGTATATGAAATATTCACACAGTACGTCAAACCGAAGGCTGCATATTTTTGGACGATTAATACCTCCCACTCCGCTCGGCTCGGCTTGGCTGTAGCAACAAAAGAATCTACCTGCAACCCCCCGCACCGATGGCAAGAATACCTCAGGTCCCTGCGCGAAACTCGACGGAGGAAGACAGTAGCTGAGTTGGTAGAACAACAGGCTATGTATTGGAAGGCCCAGGTTCAGTCCCAGATGGTGGTGTGATGTTTCTTGTTTCCAACTTTCCAAAACGGCCTCCTGTCAATTTCTTCTTCTTCTTCTTCTTCTTCTTCTTCTTCTTCTTCTTGCTAGACATTCCCCTTTAGGAGTTAGTCTTTTGTTTCCAAAGTTGCCGGTTATTCCAGTCTCCTATTTGTAGTTCACTTCTTCCATAGCATTAGCTATGTGCGATTTCCATTTCATAGCTGATCTTCCTCTTCTTCTCTTACCTCTCGGAGAGTGCTGTAAAATGCATTCTTGGACCGTGACTCAGTGCGTGCGTGCGTGTCCAGAAACAAATCACATCATTGCCCTCTTTACAGCTGGCATTCTTTCCATTCTCATGATCACGTGGAAGCTGAACGCAGGTGCTCGCACAATCCCAGTGTTTTGTTTTGTGGCGCACACTCGCTTTGTGTTTCTTTCTAGACACGCACGATGTGGTCTACGGCAGATCAGGTTAAGTAGATACTTAACAGAATTTGCACAGTTCAATAGGGGTGACCATGAAAGGAGATCCTGAATACATTGTTGTGACGGCTAACAAAGAGTCTGACGTTTTGGTCAAATCATTAGCTCCAGCTTTCCTTACAAGATCAACATTCTCTATTGTGCTTGCCGTAAGTGCTGTGTTCTATACTCTGACAGCTTATTTTCAGGAATTCAGTAGATTTTACAGTTCAAGGTGTGGCTTCGCACCCCAGATGACAGAGTTTAGTGTCTTGACTAGAAAGGGAGAATCATCCTTCAACAATAAACTACACTTCCACATAAACTTTCATATTTATTTCACACTTGGATCGTGAACTGCAGAAAACCCACATGTCATTTGAGTATTTTTTTTTCAGGAAGCAAAAAAAAAAAAAAAGATTAGGGCTATCTGTAGTAATGCACGAGTGCAATTTAATAAGATTATTCAACGAATTAAATTAAATGACTTGCAAAACTGAATTACTTACGTAAATGATAATAATTATTATAAAACACAGCAATAAGACATTATTATGTTTCCTTGTAACTTAATGAAGTTCAAAAACCAAATGCTATCTATCACGGCTTACTGTACTAAATACTGTTGGTAACTAATGAGAGCGGAAATACGAGACAACAATACTTAACCTCAAAAGTAAGATAAGCTAAAATATCACATTAACAAGAATAAAAACACAAAACGTTTTTACATACATTTATTTATTACATGAAGTTACAGTTATTGAAAACGCAATTTTCAAAGTTAATTTTATTGGCATTTCTTGATTTTCTGTGACTGACGTTGAACTATTGCACGAGGCGATTTATCAGATAAGACGCTTCCTTATAAAGCGTCTTAACAAGAAACACAACTGTAATTGGTCGATTTTTAAGGCGGTTCTGAAACGTTATTGACAAATATCGCAAATTCATCCTATACGTTGAATAGTCTTCAAAATCCTTTGGTATTGTGACTTTTATTCTTAATAATTCACCCTACTCTCTCGAAGACTGACTTGTAGACTGACTTCCGAAGACTGACTCTAGCGCTTTTGTTTATTACAACATAACTACTGGAATCTTCGATTCGCGTGGCTTTCAGAATCTTCGAGAGAGATCCGCATCTCGACGCTTCCTTACTTCCGCCCAATCATATTTAGCTTTTCTCTCCCCCCCCCCCCTCCCCCTCGCTCCAAACCGCGGCTAGCGTCAGGGGTTCGTGTTTCCCAGCACCTCCTTCTAGCTAGATGCGCGCGCAACTCCCTGACGCAACGAGAATATTCCAGCATGGTGCCACAGTATATTGAAGTGGCTATTTTTTATTAAAGCATAACAATAAGTTCTAGTTCTCGACACAATTTTTTTCTCTATCATTTTCTGAAAAAAAAAAATCTCAATAGCCTGAAAATGTAGGTTTTCTGCAATTCACGACTAGTAATATTTGTATTTCTTTAAAGCAATTTTTAGGTGAAAAAGACGGAGAAGAAACACTTTTTTATCTTATAAAGGACTTTAAATGTATATTTATGCCAATAAATTGAAGAAAACATACCAACTACAAAAATGCAAAATTATGTGAATAACATATTCTATTCTTCATGTTTCTTTAATTCTATATAAAACAGAAAAGTAAGCTGATTTCTTTTTAGTTTCTAAAAAATTCCACATCTCCCGGATTTGTGGTGTTTCTACAATTTCCTGTAATTCATTGTAACTTATTGTCGCTGTGAAATGTACACCGAACATTGGAATGTTATAATCGTACAAGAAACTGAATTTGAGAAGAATTGTGAATTGTGAGGTTTCTGTAACTCACGATTCAATTGCGGAACATGTTGCATTGTGGGTTTCTGGGCACGCTTGTATCTTAACTAATGAAATACACATGTCTTTATCATAAAGGAAACTTCAACCTCCCACACTAGCTAGAGCTCTTCATCAGACTTCATAGTCTCCGAAACATTAAGGGGATTCCTGGGCACGTTGATGTCGTAGGTAACGAAGATGGAACATGGATAATATCTAGTCTGTGGATTGGAGAAAAAAAGTCACATACTGCAAGTTCATATGAAGATAAATCATTCAGTCAACTAAATGTTCGTAAGTATATGCCTATTTTTATTGCTCATGTTATGCGCCAAGCAGTCACAACAATTATTATTTATTATTCATTAAACACTTAATATACCAAGTTAATTGTTCCTCCGTACAGATATTAGCACGCAAAACAGTCATTTTTATCAGACAATGCAGACACATAGATTTCGCGTGAAAGATGTAATTAGCTACAATCATCAGATAATAAATCGATAGTGAATTCTTCCAACAATCATAAATCAAACATAACTACATGAAAAGTCGTAGGTAGGCTATAGTGGGTACCGAGTAATTCGACATTGTATAATTAAAAGTTAGCTATAATTTCCCTTAAAGTTTACGTTCAAATGAATGTTAAAATTCTGATAAAAATTCGAATTTTCAGAGGGAAAACTTGTATACACAGAAATGGAATACATGTGAATATCAAACTTGGTCAATGAACTGTTTTCTTCCAATTTTCACTATGGTTCTGCCAAGAATTTGGCTTCTGTAGGTGAGCAGACAAAAGAGAAGCTGGTGGTATGGACAGTACTGCCTATCGTTAACACATTTATGCAATATGCATGTAGCATATTTAAAGAGTTTCAGTTATTAATTGTTTCAGTCACTGACACATACATAAAATGAAAGAAAGTCAATGCCTTGTATTATTCTTTACAGAAATATCTCAAGTGTACATGCTACCTATTTTCCACCTTCAAGTATTTTATCATCACGAGTCACAAAATTAAATAAAAGTGACTAACTTCTTGAAATGAGTGGTTTCAATTCTATTCTATACAATTACGTACTTACAAATGGCTTTTAGGCAACCTACAGGTTCATTGCCGCCCTCACATAAGCCCGCCATCGTCCCTATCCTGTGCAAGATTAATCCATTCTCTATCTTCATATCCTACCTCCCTCAAATCCATTTTAATTTTATCCTCCCATCTACGTCTCGGCCTCCCCAAACGTCTTTTTCCCTCCAGCCTCCAAACTAACACTCTATATGCATTTCTGGATTCGCCCATACGTGCTACATGGCCTGCCCAACTCAAACGTCTTGATTTAATGTTCCTAATTATGTCAGTGAAGAATACAATGTGTGCAGTTTTGCGTTGTGCAACTTTCTCCATTCTCCTGTAGCTTCATCCCCTTTCTATATAATACAGTATAAATGTATTTAGCAAGAGCTTTTTTATTTGTCGATGACTTAGTTTGTGAAAGAACAATGTTTTTAACATTTTCTTCAACAGATAGAGCCAAGGTACGTTTAATTCCATGTTAATGATGTAACTGAAAGGTCAAAGGATATAGGGTAAAGGCTGGTAATATTGTGATACTAATAATATTATGATAGCTCTTTTTGAGAATTTTTTTACAATTTTACTGAGCAAGAGGAAGATCGGTTTTTTGTGTCAACGTATTAAGGGAATGTTCATGGACAAGTTTCTGCACAAAACCGGTCTTTCTCTCGTTCAGTAAAATTGTAATAAATTCTCAAAAGAATCATCACAATATTATTAGTATCACAATATCACCAACTTTTACCCTACAGTATCTCGCTTACACTAAAATTTTGCTTTATGTTCGTATTGAAGGCAGAGGTGAATAAAAGGAAGGCAATTATAAAGAATGGGAGAAAGAAAGGGAAAAAAGGAGGAAAGACAGACGAAAAAGGAAGATGATAGAAGAAGGGAGAAGAAAAAAGATCCAGAAGAATAAAGAAAAAGAGAAGAAAGAAAGAGAGAATAAAAATAAAAAGAAAAGAAAAGAAAAGAAAAACAGGAAAAGGGAAGGGAGAATAAATAAAAAAAGAAAAAGAGAAAAAGAAAGAAGGAAAAAGAGAGAAAAAGAAAGAAGGAAAAAGAGAGAAAAAGAGAGAAAAAGAAAGAGCGAAGGAAAAGGAAAAAGATAACAATAATAGAAGAAAGAGGAGAAAAAATAAATCGAGAAGAAAAAGAAAACGAGGAGACAAAGAGAAAGATAGAAGAGAAAGAAAAAGAGGAGACAAAGAGAAAGAGAGAAGTTAAAGATAAAGAGAGAAGAGAAAGAGAGCATAAAAAGAGAAAGAGAAGGAAAGAAAAACATAATACGAAAAGAAAGTGAGAATAAGGAAAGACAGAGAAAAGGAAAGAAGGAATAATAAGGACAGAAAGAATGGATGAAAAGACAAAAGTAGGAAAAGAAGGAACAAACAAACAAACAAACAAAAAAGAAAGAAAAATGGTACGAAGAAAAATGGAATAAATTATGAGTACCGGTACTTCATGTTTTTGCCTCTCTGTGAATAGGGTAGCCAGCAGTCGTGAGAAAGTTCGGATTTTTTGCGTCAACGTATTAAGGGAATGTTCGTGGACAAGTTTCTACACAAAACCGGTTTTTCCCTCGTTCAGTAATATTGTAAAAAATTCTCAAAAGTACTATCACAATATTATTAGTATCACAATATTACTTACCTTTACCCTACAGTATCTCGCTTAGACACTGAAATTTTACTTTATGTCCGTATTGAAGGACGAGGTGAATAAAAGGAAGACAGTTATAAATAATGAAAGTAAAAAAGGAAAAAAGAAAGAAGGAGGAAAGAGAGAAGAAAAAGATGATAAAAGAAGGGAAATGAAAAAAGATGTCAGAAGAATAAAGAAAATGAGAAGAAAGAAAGAAAGAATAAAAATAAAAAGAGAATAAAATGAAAACAGAAAAAGAAAAGAGAATAAATAAAAAAAGAAAAAGAGAAAAAGAAAGAAGGAAAATGAGAGAAAAAGAAAGATCGAAGGAAAAGGAAAAAGATAACAAAAATAGAAGAAACATGAGAAAAAAGAAAGCGAGAAGAAAAAGAAAGAGATAAGACAAAGAGAAAGCTAGAAAAGGAAGAAAAAGAGAAAGCGAAAGAGAGAAGTTAAAGATAAAGAGAGAAGGGAAAGAGAGCATAAAAAGAGAAAGAGAAAGAAAGAAAAACATAATACGAAAAGAAAGTGAGAATGAGGAAAGACAGAGAAAAGGAAAGAAGGAATGGATGAAAAGACAAAAGTAGGAAAAGAAGAAAGAAAGAAAGAAACAAACAAACAAGCAAAAAAGAAAAAAAAATGATGGAAAAGTGGAATAAATTATGAGTACCGGTACTTCATGTCTTTGGCTGTGTGTGAAAAGGGGTCGCGAGCAGTCGTACTGACAAACGTTGATGAAATGCACACATAGGGGTTCGAGGGCCGGAAAGACACGCGACATTCCTAATTTCCTTACCTCTACGGAAATCTGCGGATAACCGCTCAGCACGAGGGTCTGCCGACACACGCCGCGCCGGGCCACTCCAGTCTGGTACTGATTTGTTAGTTCAAAACAACGCCGGAGTGTGTACGTCTGCAAGTGGGGTGGTCGGGTGATCCTTGGGGGGAGGCTGCCTGCACTTCTTGGAATAAAGATTTTGTTTGCTAACACTAGACTCGAGTTGTCGACATAAGGGATTTCAGTGCGGGAACCAGGGCTGCACTGTATCCGATTATCGTGAAATGTTATTTTATTTTCTACATTTTCCCCCACCGGCCAAGTTTAGACCACTACATGTTCCCGTCACTGCTCCGCAACGGAGGAACCATGAGTAGAGAACAGCCACGCTGATTTTTGTAAATTGTTCCAACGCACGGCACACCGACTACATGTTCCTGACACATACTGTACATAAAGAGTGAACCGTACGTAATGTCACTAATTTCAGAAGGTTATTTTTTTTAGATATTTCAAACAAAAAAGTTTAATAAAATTTTGTTCGTTTTCGCTTCCTTTTCGAGATAAAAATTGTTTTATTTGAAACATTACATAGCGTGTTTTGGAAAAGCCATTGATTGAATTCCCAATATCCTCAGTCAATTTAAGAGAACAATGTACAGTGAAACTTTCCAATAGCGGACATCGCCGGGGAAAAATTAAATGTCCGTTATTGAGAAGTGTCCGCTATTTAGAAAATCGTTAGTATTTATACAGTACATTAAAATTTCTCATACATATTCAACACTATATTTTACAGTATACTCTATTTTTTTTTTTTTTTTTTTTTTTCATGGAGTGCAGTTTCATAGAAAGGACTTTGCCGACAGACCTTCTACTGCCCCCTACTAATTGGTTGTCATAAATAAATGTCTTCCTTACTGTGACGGAAATCTTGTCTTCTCTTGTTAGTAACCAATCACAACCCTCGTTCAGAAGAATTGACAGGTGCCCGTCAAATCCACGTGGAGGCAGAGTTGCCGCATCTTTTCCGAATTCCAAGAATTCCGTCAGTTTTACTGCATAATATCCTCAGTCAATTTAAGAGAACAATGTACAGTGAAACTTCCCAATAGCGGACATCGCCGGGGAAAAATTAAATGTCCGTTATTGAGAAGTGTCCGCTATTTAGAAAATCGTTAGTATTTATACAGGACATTAAAATTTCTCATACATATTCAACACTATATTTTACAGTATACTCTATTTTTTTTTTTTTTCATGGAGTGCAGTTTCATAGAAAGGACTTTGCCGACAGACCTTCTACTGCCCCCTACTAATTGGTTGTCATAAATAAATGTCTTCCTTACTGTGACGGAAATCTTGTCTTCTCTTGTTAGTAACCAATCACAACCCTCGTTCAGAAGAATTGACAGGTGCCCGTCAAATCCACGTGGAGGCAGAGTTGCCGCATCTTTTCCGAATTCCAAGAATTCCGTCAGTTTTACTGCATAATTTCGAAGGTCATCAGGATTGTGACAACTGTGCAATGTTGGGACTAGGGGACAGGATGGAATTGTCAGAGGTGTTTGTGTAGGAAGTCATAAATCTGTAAATGGGTGTTCAAAGGAGCCACCGAACTGCACTCCTTGAAATAAAATAAGGTATACAGTACAGTAGACAATGAGATTGTGAGATTGTTTACAGTATTCATCCAGAGAGAAATCATACCAATAAATGTTTTGTAAATGAAATAAACATCAGTCACTGTACCACTTCACCTTACACAAAGAAATCTAGAATTGCATTCTCAGTGTATGATTTTAAAATAACATCATTGTTTTTTCAAAATTTCACTAACCTGAGTTTTCCGCACATTAAACTTTGTGGCCAGCTCACGAACACTTAATTTCTCCTTCTCACTATGTTTTACAATATCCACTTTCTCTTTTAGTGACAAACGTTTACGTTTTTGTGACATTTTTAATGTGACTGTACTTCCGAACACTCAACTTGACAAACTAAGAAAGTACGGACTGCTCACGCACAGTATCACAACTATTTGTGCTGCTTACCTTCAATAAAGTACAAGAACGCATGATAATGGTTGTTGCAAAGAATTCCGTTAGAATTCCGTTTAATTTACAACCGTCTTTTTATATTTTTCTTTCACGCTGTCCGATATTTGGAAGTTTTCATTGTTGTTGGGAGATACATTTCAGTGTCCGCGTCCGTTATTGAGAATGTCCACTATTTGGAAGAATTTTATCATAGGGGTCAATGTTATTTTTCAAGGGGAATTTTAAAATGTCCTTAATTCGGAAGTGTCCGTTAAGGGAAGTTTCACTGTATTATGATATACTACTGGATTCAAAAAGTTCCCGGAATTTTACTACCATTTTTCATATAAATATATAACAGGGGATATTATACATTTGTTTTGTTGGTAACATTCATGATGTCATTTCCTTAAAGTTTGTTGATAATGGCGATTGTTGGTTTTAAGTTGTAGGCAATTGTTTATCATAGTGTTTTGTTTGTTCGTCGCATTTTGTAATTATGTCCACAGAGCAACATACAAACATCAAGTTCTGTGTTTTGTTACACAAAACTCCTGCAGAGACATAAGATTGTTGGAAGAAGCATATGGCGAAGCAGCAATGGAAAAAACTCAAGTGTACGCCTGGCATAAACGCTTTTCTGGTGGCCGCGATAGCATCAAAGATGACGTACGCAGCGGCCGACCAACAACTGCAACAAATGAAGCAATCGCTCAGCGTGTGCGTAATGTTGTGAGGGACGACCGACGTAAAACCATAAAAGAGATAGCAGCAGAGGTCGGAATATCAGTCGGAAGTGTACACAATGTTCTTCACAAGCATCTCAACATGCATTACGTGTCTCAGAAGTTAGTTCCGAAAATGTTGTCGGCAGAACAGAAAGAAACAAGAATGACTCTTGCTGGGGACATGATTAGTATGGCTGATGAAGATGGTGATTTCTTAAACAAAATTATTGCTGGTGATGAAACTTGGTGCTACTTGTACGACCCAGTCCCTAAACGACAGTCATCTGAGTGGAAATCGAAAACATCTCCTCGGAAGCAAACATTTCCTAGGGACACTTCCAAAGGCAAAGTTATGTTGGAAGTTTTCTTCGACTCTCAGGGTCTCATCCACCATGAGTTCATTCCAGAAGGTCGTACTGTAACGAAAGAATTGTACGTAGAAATCCTCCGTCGCCTCCGGGACGCAGTGAGAAGGAAACGTCCAGAAAAGTGGGTAGAAAACAACTGGTTCCTTATGCATGACAATGCACCTGCTCATCGCGCAATTATTCTAAGAATTTTCTTGCCAGGCACAACATAAGTGCTTTGGATCACCCACCATACTCTCCTGAGCTCTCACCACCTGATTACTTTCTGTTTCCCCGTCTGAAAAGTCATCTGAAAGGACGGAGATTCAATGCTGAAGAGGTTATCGCAAACGCGACGAGAGCACTAAGACGGTTTCACAAAATGGCTTCCAGGCCTGCTTCCAGGAACTCTACACCCGTTGGCAAAAGTGTGTTGTTGCGGAAGGCAACTATTTTGAAGGGAATGTTGTAGAATAGTGTTTAAGGTACGTTGTTTCTATGATATTAGCAAATTCCGGGAACTTTTTGAACCTAGTATGTAATTTGATTGCTAGAATTTTAGTTTTGTACTTTAAATGTGCAGAAATTTGATACAAACGAATGTAACATTGAAAAATTCCTTCGCAGAGGAAAAGTTATTCCCCTTGCTTTTTTGTATTCTATAACATTAGCAAGAACTACTGACGTAGTTATGGAATCCAAACAGAAACATCTGATTTTCCAGTGCGTTTAAGCAGAGGCCACCTTCAGACTTGTCACATTACGTACAAAATAAATTGTAATATTAAAGAATTCCCATTTGTTTACCTTCATGTGTTTCCTTTTAGTTGGTTATTTAACGACGCTGTATCAACTACGAGGTTATTTAGCGTCGATGAGATTGGTGATAGCGAGATGGTATTTGGCGAGACGCGGTCGAGGATTCACCATAGATTACCTGGCATTCACCTCATGGTTGGGGAAAACCTCGGGAAAAACCCAACCAGGTAATCAGCCCTAGCGGGGATCGAACCCGCGCCCGAGCACAACTTCAGACCGGCAGGCAAGCGCCTTAACCGACTGAGCCACGCCGGTGGCTACGTTCATGTGTTTGACATAGAACTTCAAACATCACAAAGATCATGAAGTAAAGTTGTCATAAAGTACATTTACCTACAAACTTTTTATTTACTACCGGCGGGTACTTAACTGTTTGTCATTCACCAATATGAAGCCAGTTGATTACTCCAATTTATCTGCTACCAACGCCATATCATCAGCAAATCTTATGCACTTTATTTTTCTTCCTCCTACTACTGACATAATTAGGAACGTTAACTCCAGACATTTGAGATGGGCAGCGCATGCACGTATGGGCGAATACAGAAATACATATAGAGTGTTAGTTGGGAGGCCGGAGGGAATAAGACCTTTGGAGAGGCCGAAATAGATGGGAGGATAATATTAAGGGCAAATCGCAATATAGCGAACGTAGAAGCTCCGCCCACGACCCCTTCCACTTTCCCCCTACTAGCTCATCAGACACTCTACGTGATAGGCGAGTGTTGTGTCGAATGCACATTTCATGTGGATGGGGATAACTTCCAATACTGGCGTTTCGTTATATTGCGATTTATCCAATATTATAATGGATTTGAGGGAGGTGGGATATGTTGGTAGACACTGGATTAATCTTGCTCAGAATAGGGACAAATGGTGAGCTTACGTGAGG
Source organism: Periplaneta americana (assembly GCF_040183065.1). Classification (NCBI taxonomy): domain Eukaryota; kingdom Metazoa; phylum Arthropoda; class Insecta; order Blattodea; family Blattidae; genus Periplaneta; species Periplaneta americana. The sequence continues at coordinate 36,774,380 of NC_091123.1, forward strand.
GCAGCAATGAACCTCCGGGTCCCTTAAAAGCCATAAGTAAGTAAATTACGTCATTAGCTCTTGACAATGGTATAAAATATCCAATATTTCTTTCTGACAACTCGAGTACTTTCCTTGTTAGCCCAAAATGTTTCTTTTGACATCCGTGGAAAACATTTTGCTTAGAACTTGAAAAATAGGACAAGGACTGGATGGTGCACGGGTTTGCAATTATGTGCAACTTCTTGGGTTTATTTATTTGAAAGCAGATAGGGACTATATTACAGGTTGGCAAAGCACTCCATCCCACATATTACCGTTTCTATTGTGGGCAGCATTTCTACTACATAATGTGTAAGGCTTGTAATAGACCTTTGTACAAAGAATACGTGTTAACATAATGTAAAATACCTCATTTTTTCTTCAGCAAGAAAAAGCGAGAGAAAGACAAGCGGACAATCCGCCATAGAGTAATAGGGTGATGGAAAATCGAGGTTCTACTGTATAAGGGGAATAAGGGAAAACCTGTTGCTTCTATGGTCCGCCCCAGGAATCTGTGGTGTTGAAAGACGAAATAAGATCTCTGCGCATGTGGTACGTGAAAGAGCTAGGACCAATAACCGCTCTGTGGGAAGCATCGTTTGAACGAAACTACCAATCCCTTGCAGAGAGGGGATCAATTCTATCTGAACACCCTACTACGAGTATCTTACCCCTTAGCGGCCTCAAGCTGATGCTGCCCGCAATACATTCGGGCACATAGGCTCCTCCCCCACATGCGGCAAGATTCCCGGGACAGACCATAGGTCACATCTTTCCGAATACTACCTCGTTCTCGCTATCACTATTATTCATCGACACTAAATAACCTAGTAGGTGATATAGCGTCCTTAAATAACCAACTAAAATACTATTATCATTATTATCATCATCGTCTTCCTGACAAGTTTTACGCCATTGATATCACTATTTTAATGTGCAATATTATTGAAGGGGAGAGGATGGTATTTTTTTGCTAAAAAATGAGTACATTTTCAAAAAAAAATCTTTCAAATAATCAGTTCTATGTGTGGAATGCATAGCATAACATTTTTTGAGTATTTGTGCCCTTAACGCGTGATGAGTCGCTATTTTTAAATTTCCTGAGTTATGGATTTTTAAATCACTCGCCAACTTTTATTGTTGTTTCCGGTAAATTAAATTTTCAAATTTTTTTTTCCTTATAATACTCTTTGATATGTGTGGAATGCACTGCATAACACTTTGTGGGTATTTGTGCCCTTATCGGATGTTGAGACGTCATTTTTAAACTTCCTGCGCTATGGATTTTTAAATCACACGCCCACTTTTATCGTTTTTTTTTTCGCTACATTGCCAGACAAAAACGTATATAATTTCTGAACTATTAAAGATACATACATGAAATTTAGAACACACATTCTTTAGACAATTACGAAACTTTTCTCTGTAACAGAATTTTGTTAATTGATTTCATTTTAAAATTACGTCCGTTTTTTACAAGAAAGGAAATCAGAAAATTGTTACTAAATTTTAATTGTTTATTTTACAAACGTAGGAACTAATATGAAAATTCTGTTACAGATAGTTTGTAGAACATGCCATTGCAAATACACTGCAAAAAACCGTTTGAATATATCTTTAAAAACGGTTTAGATATATCGATTTTAGTACAATCCGCATTGGGTATTTTTTTTCAAATGTGGGCCCCCCCCCAATAATTTTTTTCAAAATATTTATATTTGGTTGAGTTGCTACAGCTATGAGCTCTCTACATACAAAAAATTAATATTTTACACCAAATAGGAAAAAAGTTAAAAAAAAAACACCATCCTCTCCCCTTAAGAATACAAAATATAGTCTAACACAAAACAATGTTCGGTCATTTAATGTCTGTGGAAATAAGATAAACCTTCATTGAGATATGTTTATATGCCTATTCTAAACTATTTCATTTAATAATATTGCTCTCACAAATGGCAGCATGAGTGTTTTAAAATGATGGCACTAATTTTACATTTCCTGTGGCATTGGTACAATAATAGCATGGAAATTATTTCGTGTATTTAAAACAACATTCGCCGCAAATCACTGGAGGCGACTGAGTTTGTATTCTGAAACACAAAAAACACGTTCCACCACATTACTATTGTTTTACGCCAGGGTTAGAGGCCTTGTTTTCTTTTGCTTTTAAAAGCATACAGACGTATTTTATTTGAAATGTGCTTATGTTCTTTTACTATGATTTGATTCGAAATAAAATATTCCATACGACATGTCTCTCCTTTTCATAGCTTCTATGAATATGAAAACTTCATATGGCGTAAGAAACTTTTCCGTGACGTGAGATACTGTCAACTGTTTTTTATGTTTAACTTCGTCTATCTTGATTTCTTTAGATATTCTAAGATGTGTACGAGTTTAGAACAGTCCAATGTGTGAGGTACCTGTATAAACTTGTATTACATTCTACAGATTTTAAGATTCTGAAGAAAGGATTTCAGATCACGCAAATAACAAGTTCTGCTCTCTGAAAATATGTGAAAGAGATAGAAAAAAGAAACTTTTCTCTCGAACAGTCAGTACATCGCTATACTCTTGAAAGCAGGAAACTTAGGTCTATTTCTTCGCAATCATAATCATCATTATAGTCGGTTATTTCAGCCCCTTAGTACAAGAAAATGGTAACCATCAATTGGCCTTCAGCATAAACTTAGGGATGGAAGTTCGGACACCAAACTTATGAAGTTAACTATGTCGCGTGTTATACAAGTCATGTTGTTTACATCTACTCACAGTGGTACAGGAACTTGTGCTATCTTGATTCAAAACATTGCTCAGTATAGTCAGATAACTAAACCAAATGGGTTGGGGACAACTGGCCACAGAAAATTGGCCACAGAGGCAACTCGCCACATAATTGAAATTCGTATCAAAGACAATTAGCCACACATTAAAATTCAAGGCAATACTGAAATTCGCAACAATTTATAACATATTTCTATGGTAACACAAGACAAATCCAGAAGCTGTAAACTAATTAGGAACTATGGCGGGAGAAATTCGCTTCACAAAATCAGAAAGAGGCTCTGACAAATTAATATATCTTGGTTATATGTACACGAGACTTAGAGAAAATAAGAATGGAGTTGTTTGGCGCTGTGACATGCGTGGCGGGTGTAATGCAACAGTCACGTTATCAGAAGATGGAAGCAGTGTCGTCAAAGAACCGTCTGAACACAAGAATCATTCTGCAGACTGGGGAAGGATTAAGGCAAAGGAATGTGTAGAGAACATGAAGGCAAGGGCGGGGACTTCCCGAGAACCAACGTCTTTCATTATTCAAAATGAGTTACAGCGTATTGCAAACGAAGCCAATGTGAAGATACCGAAGAAACCATCTATTAAAAAACTGCGCCGTGCCAGGAAGCTGCACCTATCACCTTAACCAAGGAATATTGACGAACTGAACGTTATAGCCGACAGATACACTAAGACCGTACAAGGAGAAAGGTGGTTGTATTTTGAACCGGACGACAACGTCAAAGTTATCATATATGTCACTAATTCACATTTAAATAAACTGTTACGGTCCCATATTTGGATAATGGACGGTGTGGTAAATTGTCTATTTGTGGCAAATTGTCTGTCTGTGGCAAATGGTCTATGTGTGGCAAATTGTCTATCTGTGGCGAATTGTCCGTATTACCAATTTTCTGTGGCCAATTGTCCCAGTTACCAATTTTCTGTGGTCAATTGTCCGGAACCGAAACCAAATACCTACAGTGTAACACACACTTACGTAGGCGACTTACATCATTCTTTTCTCTGTAGAAAATTGTGATACATTTTAAATAAAAATGAATTATGTATTTTAAGTGTCACTAATTGTGTTGCAATGTACAATTTTATGTTAGCCAGCCCTTTTCAATGTTTCTTTAGCTTTTCACTTCTTATGTCGCTACGGCTTACACAACGTGTTATGAAAGTAGTGTGAACATTCTATATGATGACAATGATTAATTTTTTTTAGCTTAATGGACACAGATATTATCTTATCCGTGATTAAGTGTTGGCTTTGTGTTCGTGGAGTCTCGAGTTCGATATGAGATAAAGGTATTATGATTGTCAGTAAATCACCTCATTCTTCTCAATGCTAATGAAGATATATAATCTTCAACAATGTCGTAACTACAATAACAAGCCTCTTCTTTTATGTTGCAGTTATCTTTCTAAATCTAAGGATTACTAACTGATAACTTCTTTAAGTAGGTCAATAAATGTTATCATAAACTTGAGAAAAAAACTGCTCTAAAAGCTTCCGTTGCAATTAGTTTTACACAGATGTAAGCGAGGCGGGTTGCGTGCCATGCTAACATTGCTCAGTTCATGCAGTCAGGAAAGAAAGGCGGGATTAAGTGAAGATGGCGATGACCTTTCTGGTGCTCTGGAAGTAGATTTTGTTACATCGTGGAATGTGAATGTAGTAATGTGGATTCCATTTCCATTTTTTCGTAATTGGAAAACAATCATTAATCAATTTCAGCTTCAATACAAAATGTGAAGTTTCTAACACTATTTCTAAGATAATTTAAGTCAAACGAACTTAGTGTCTTAATTGTTTTCTAGACACTACACTGAGAACTGGTGTTCTTATCAGGGGCGTATTTTGCGGGCTACCGGCGGTAGCCCAAGGAAATTACAAAACAAAAAGTTTATAATATAACATAATGTAATAATTTTGTATTATTAGTTTTACCATAGTAATTAAAATTAAAGTAATTGTTAGATATATTTTGTGTAATAATAGGGTCAGCGGTAGCCCAAACCCTTTAACCAGTATACGCCACTGGTTCTTATAAATAATAGCTCGAAAACTAATAAACTGATTAGCTAATTAACTTCATAGTAAGTTTGTAGATCTCCGCTAGATGTTGGCCTTTCATCCAGGCGGCCCGGGTTCGATTCCCAGTGAGGTCTGGGTGGAATTTGTGGTGGACAAAATAAACGTAGTAGAGGGTTTTCTGTGGGTACTCCCATTTTCCTCGTACATTCCACCAACACTCCCCACTGTCCCTCATGTCATCTATCAACTGTAATAGTAAACATATTGGAGGAGGTGTGACTACATAAATTCTTGTAACAAAGACAGTAGATCAGGTTTAGCATGGCTAAGATTGGGGGCATGGAAGGGTAATAAAATCGTCACCGAAGGAGAGCGCCTCTGTCCTGTGTGTGAGGAAAAGGATTCCCGGAGACACATTTTATCCCAGTGTGACGAAACGGAACATATTCGGAGAAAATATCTGCCACCCTCGATGCTAAACCAGAATAGGAGTTCGCTTGCATGTCTTGACCTCATAGGGAATAGGGAATACGAACAAAAGACTGGATTGTTCCTCTTGAAGGCGAGACAGCTTCAGCTGTTGAAGTTTATGATACGAACTGACGAAGGGATAATGGTAACCATTCAATTATACACTTTCATGCCTGTTTGTATGTTAGTTTAGGATATATTATATAGTGTCAAAATGCCGTGTCTCTCCAGAGGATTCTAAAAAGGACAACACATTTTCTGTTTTCTCTTTCAATATTTTCCTTTGTGAACAGGAATTCTTCGGTCAACGGATAGAGGAAAATAAAGGAAGTTGACATTACACCCAAAAACACTATTCACAGTTATAATGAGTTCGACAATAATATAAAAACAAAATATTCATAAACCGGTGAGAAACTTGGGAAACAATGACAATGCATATGATGAAAACCGATGGCAGTCTTTGTTGGGATCTGTACCGGGGCGGCGAGTAGCTAAGGAACACGGGGAAACACTGTTAATATAAGACAGGATTAATGTAATTAGTGTATCCCATTCCCAGTCACTTGTACTCCCTGTGACGTGTGCCATCAGTTTGTTTCGAGAATATCTATGATGTCCCCGTTCCTGCATCACCAGAGCCTCTAGTGCGGCATTCAATATTGCACGAAATGCTCGAGATCTGGTGATGCACCAAGCCATTCCGCGTTTCCGAAGAAATTGATGCCGCTATTGTACTGTGTTTTCTTCAGCGGGTGCTTCATCGCGCAGAAAACAAACATCCTGAGGATTAAGGGTGTTATTAGGATCTCTCAAAAACGCAAACACATTTTTTCTCCTAAAACTACATTCCTGAAATTGTTGCCATACCATGAAGCACCTCCTCTTTGATAATTCACATAAGACTGCATGTTGTCCGCGAGGCAAATGTTGGGCACACAAATTATACTGAAGTTATAATAACTATTTTGTTTAAAAGAGGTTTCTTTTACGTTGAACCTCTATTCAAAGATTACGACTAAGGTTCGGAAGTTGATGAAATATCATCTTCTTCCTGAGACATCACAGACAATGCAGGATACAATATAATCCGTTCCGTTCCACGTCAACACGAACCAATATAACTTACATTTATTTTGCATTTTCCGATCTTATATTGTCTACTGGTCATTTTTAGGAAATTTTCTACCTTTTATTGCAATTTTGCCCTTTTCTGCTTATGAACGAATATTTTTTACGGTGTACTCGTCTATATTAGAGAACCTATTGCAGATTGCTTACGCAATTCAATCGCGTCTTACAAGAATTTTCCTTATTGTTGCATCAACCTTGACTTCAGATTACGTGTGTTACGTGCTTCCTAACATTCAACGCAACAGAACAAATCATGCAGCCACAGTTCCCGCAGTCAGCATATTGTGTTTCACAAGTAAAGCCGTTCTATTAAAACATTTTTTTTTTTATTTTAACGTTACATTTTCATAAATTTAAGGTCATTTTATAGGTCATATTCATTTGAATTTTAGGTCATCAACTTACGAACCTTAGTTATGACCAACCCTGTACATTACTTGAATATTTACTGACCTATGTGTTGCTGATCGTGAATACGAATACAGCCTTATGTACTCATGCTAGTACTGTATATTGGGACCATTACTCAAATCGATAATAAAACTTGAATAGGACTATGGAAAGGTAATGCAGTCATTTGTTGCAAGAGGAGAACACAAGAGAGGGCGAGTGGTTACGTGTAAAACACGACTTTTAAAGCTTTCAAACGTGTGGGGGTGACCTAAGAATCGATTTTGTCTGCCACCCACCAACACTATTTCTTCTCTTACTGTTTCCTCTAATACATTTTACTGCATACTACACAATGTTGTATTGTAGTGATTCGTCGACGGGTCACATCCGGCGGAAATGACGTCATTTTAACCTGCTACTGAAGCGGAGAGGAAAAAAAACCAAAATGATAAAAGGGAACAGTGGGGACGTGAAATGGTCTCAAGTGGAGGAGAGATGGCGGGTCACACGTGAGTCAATAGCAAAATATAATTCACTCTCTCAACTAAACATGCCGTCAGCATCTCGACTTGGTCAACCTATAAAATGATTTTGCAGGGCGCGAAAACGATGAAAATATGGTGAGTGGTGAATGGCGATGGTGGCGTTGGTGGTAGTGGAGTGTGGTGGCATGGAGAGTGTTGTGGTGCAAATCTGGCTTTCACGTAAAGCTCCCTGTGAAACAAACTTGAATAATTTCAAGGGAAAAATTGTTCCGGGGCTGGGTATCGATCCCGGGACCTTTGGCTGAACGCATCAACGCTCTTACCAACTGAGCTACCCAGGAACTTCACCCGTCACCGTCCCAATTTTTCCATTTATGTCCACATAACTCGAGTGGGCTGACAAGACGCCAGAAACTCACATCGAGTGCACACAAACTCTGTGTTATGGTGTTCGGTAGTGGGAGGTATTCGAGTCGTCCGAAGGCTCTATGCGACTGGGTATAATGGTCCGATATTTTTGTTCTTTCGTTGCCGTATGCAATTAGGAGACGAGGACGGTATTTCCCACTCCGTTAACATTTATCATGTCGTAGTTCCTATAATAGTCAATCAATAACGCTGTAATATATTTTTGCTTATTGGTAGCTCAATGTCTAAGGAAAGTATACAAAAAAATCGAAATAAAAGTCTTTTCTGAAATGCAAGAAAAATAAATACTAACTTCGAACTGATCTATTCAAAACAGACATTTACACATTCAAAAGTTGATACGCGGCACACTTTCTCATTTTTCACTTTAAATCGAGATCAAAGCGGGAGAAATATTGAGAAAGATTGGAAATTACTTTTAAAAGTGGTCCCTAATTTATGATGCTCTTTGTTAATATTATTATACTATTGTTATTATTTTATTATTATTAGTTGTAGTAGTAGTATTATTATTAATAAAATTATAATTTATTATTAATTACATTTATTATTAATTGTCATAATTGAGTGTAATTAGTTACCCACTGCCACCGAGTATTTACACATTTGCAGTGTGAATACATACATACATACATACATACATACATACATACATACATACATACATACATACATACACACATACACACATACACACATACATACATACATACATACATACATACACACACATACATACATACAGCACGCTCACACGCACACAAAATCTTTACTGGTTTCCGAGTTACGGTGGGTTAAATGAACGAGCGTTTTCGCTTGGCATAGGACTCAAAACTCAACCGTTTCTCTGTTAAAGGATAAACAATGGTGACTTCTTATAAAAGTCTTCGCACTGATTTCAAATCTTCTTACAAAATGTTTCCATCGCGCAAGAAATTTAATTACGATGGCACTTCATGATCAATTCGGTAACTTAGAGCTTACGTAACTTAAACTAATAACAGTAATATACATATTACATACAGAGCAAACTAGGCTATTTTATGAATATATAGCCATACTCAGCAGAATTGAAAACTGGCTTAATTACAATAGTAGACAAAACCATTACCGGAAATGGAATGCACATTGCAACACACAATGTATAAAAGGAACCGAGTTTATCAGCAACATTACTCATTCATCAGAATGTAACATCAATAAACAAAAGCCGGGAATATAATGAAAACATGCCCCTTTCAACCGACTACAATGCTCTTACGCCTACGGTTGTTTCTGTAGAAGTTATTCATTGTGGACAAAGCCGAACGGGGTTTATAAACGACACCTCAAATAATAATTTAGAAATTCTTACGTAAAATACGTCTTTCTCTGTACCGAGTACGGGCACCCGTTCCGGGATCCGTGCTGAAACAAAATTAGAGAAATTCAGATACTGTAACAACACTATGAGCAACAGTCGCCGAAGTTGCTTTTCAAAATTAGCCGTGCCGATCGGACTCCCTCAATAATATCTACGCACTTGCTTGCCGATCCGGAGTTGCGCTCGGGCATGAGTTTGATTCCGCTTGGGCCAATTACCTGGTTAGGTTTTTTCCCAACCGTAAGGCGAATGTCAGATAATCTATCGCGAATCCTCGAACTCATCTCGCCATCACTAACCTCGTCGACGCTAAATAACCTATTAGTTGTTTCAGCGTCGTTAAATGACCAAGTAATAAAACATTTACGCATAGAGAGCATCCACAGACTTTTTCAACCACTCGCATGACTGGAATTGTGAGTTCTGGAATATTAAACCTTGAGCAGTCGCGCCTAATTTTGTAGACTAACATTAAGAGTCGCGCTGGGTGTTGCTGGCGCCCTAAATATAATGGGTTCTTATGGGGAAGTTTTTTAGTGAACAATTAAAATATCGCTGCTTTTATAAAATACAAAATACTTTAATAACTTACCTATATAGAGTGTTAGTTGGGAGATGGAGGGAAAAACCTTTGGGGAGGCCGAGAAGTAGGTGGGAAGATAATATTAAAATGGATTTGAGGGAGGTGGGATATGATGATAGAAATTGGATTTATCTTGTCAGGATAGGGACCGATGGCGGGCTTATGTGAAGGCGGCAATGAACCTACAGGTTCCTTAAAAGCCAGTAAGTAAGTATTATCTTGGCCGTCCCGCGCCGTGGCGTCGTAGTCTAAGGTATCCTGCCTAGGACTCGCGTTACGGAATACGCGCTGGTTCGAGTCCTCATGAGAGAAGAGATTTTTTCATGAAATTTCGGATAGTGCATGGGACCGGTGCCCACCCAGCATCATGATACACTTGCGGAGCTACGATAGGTTGCGAAATCCGGTTGCGATTGCCAGCTATAACGGCTGGGGGGATCATCGTGCTGACCTCACGATACCTCCATTCTGGTTGGATGATCGTCCACCTCTGCTTCGATATGTGGGCGTGAGGCCAGCAGCCGGCTGGTCGGTCTAGGCCCTTCACGGGCTGTAGCGCCACGGATTAATAACTTACCTATCACAATGCTATAATTAATTTACAGTAATGGTAATATTTAAATGTTGGTTGACATGTAATATTCGAACGTCTATTCACTCTCAATCATGATTTATTTTTATCTTCCTTTCTAGACCTCTTTCTTGATGTGTGCACAGTCACTACTTAAGATCCAATGACATTATTTTTTACACAAGTTTAGTATGGTCAGTTTAGTCACTGTCACTATTTACAGAGAAGCGCGGGGTGTTGGAGTCACTCCACACCACTTAAACCGTTATTATCTCGAGTAGGCGAATTCCGATTTCAAACATGTTTACAGTTATTATTGCCTTACCAATTCTTAGAAAGGTACTGAAAGTTTCAGAAGCACAGGCTTACTCAATATGTTGTTATATCAAATATGAAAAGCCTGAAATCCTATAAGGGCAACGACCTCCTACAATAGTGTAGAGTGACTTGAAGGTCTACTATACTTGGGGAGCCAGACCAAGAGAGCTTATACTATACACTTACAATATAAAAACATGAACAAACTATACAAACTAAACACAAAATATATAACACTCCGCGCGACTACTTAAGGTTTAAAGTAGTATTATCCATTCCCTCCCACCGAACATCCTCATATTCATCTTCTTTCACTGTGGCTGTTCCTCGACTTTGGAATTCCCTACCGAGTAATGTCAGGGACTGTCAGACATCAAACCAATTTAAGAATAGGCTAACGAGATATTTTTCTAACAATTCTTGTTAACAATAATAGCTGTTTCAGGTTTCTCAATGTTTAATTGTTATATATATCACAGATAAATATCTAAATTATCTCATTATTATTATTATTATTATTATTATTATTATTATTATTATTATTATTATTATTATTATTATTATAACTATTTCTTACCAATGTTTATTACTGTCACACTAACATTAGTTATCCAATTTTCATTATTTACTTTCATGTTGTTTTATGATCTAGATACTAATGTAATAACTATGTAAGCAAATGCATTTAATTAGAATTAGAGTCTGGCTGGGCGGAAGAGAAGGCCTACTGGCCTTAGCTCTGCCAGATTAAATAAATAAATAATTATTATTATTAGAAACTAATACATGTTGAGTGAGCTGAGACTAATTTCGGAATAACACTTCTTATGAAGAAAAAATATAATGCATATCCTTCATGAATTACTCCTCTTATTACAGACTCAGACTCTACACTTTTAAGCCGAAAAAAATTTAAAACTTTCTAAGCAACAGAACTAGAGTTTCATCCCTAAAGCTGGGTGACGTGTTCTACGTGCTGATGTATCCCTGACACAGAGCAGCTCTTTTATATTTTCCCAAACGAATTTCTGCCCGCAACACAAACTAGTTTCAAAACTCATGCTTCAAGTTCTGTTCTATGTGAAACATTTCTGATGATGTAATTCCAGGTCTCTTTACTCTGAAGTGAAGCACACATTTCTGGTGCAGTTGGTGTTGTATACAATACATAGAGCAGCGTTTCTCAAACTTTTTTGAAGTGGGGACCACTTTTCATAGTCAGAATAGTTCCGCGGACCACCTTACTCTTGTTCCCTTCGAAAGCAAATTTATCATTTTCGTACCATATTTTAATACCAGTATACCTATATTTTAAATTGAATTAAGGGTCGGTACTTTGGCCCTCTGTTATGAATTCAGGTGGTCCCTGGCTAGATTACAATCGCGGCACCAGATGTGCAGGGAAAAGATGTCGATAAATACCACGTGTATAGTGCTTTAAATCCCTCTTTTGTTCCTGAAAGTAGAGTGAGGAGTTGATAGATGGGTAGGATAATAAATTTCATAAAATGTCAGTACTGGGAGAAAAAGTGAAGTTCAATTGCCATGTGTCATTTCCAATCTCTAAGATTTTAAGCTATAGTGTGATACGCAGTTCGTTTGAATTTTATTTTTTCTTCTGTCTTTTTTTGAAGGACCACAAGGGCAGACCTCGAGGACCACAGGTGGTCCGCGGACCATAGTTTGAGAAACGCTGCAGTAGAGGACACAGAGACAAAACACGTGGCGTCTATATTTAAGATTTGTTTTTATTTTCAATATTCTTTATGGTGACAACATGTACCGAATTGCCCCTCCGCATGATCAGCGACGTGTTGCAGATATGGGTCAGTGGCTCCCATGGCAAGTTGGCCTGTAATTCATTTCGCAAGCGAAAAATCACATCGTATGTTTCGTATTGGTCCAGGCTGTAACCTCTGCAGTCTTTTCATCTCGTACTTACTGCAACTCAGTGTTCTCAGGTTCAATAAAGAAATTTCCCCTCTAAACATTTTAAAGTTTTCCTATTTCGAGAAAAACTTCCCGCTTTACTATACAGAGTGAACCGTAAGTAGTGTCATTACTTTCAGGGGGTTATTCTTTGAGATATTAAAAGAAAGTTAAACACAATTTCGCTCGTTTCGGCTTCCTTTTTGACATAAAATATTACATTATGCAACGAGCCTATAATGGTAGTAATTAAGACGCGAGTATGTTTATGAAACGAGCGCAAGCGAGTTTCATAATTTTCATACAAAACACCTCACAGCCATAACAAAATCACAAAACACCTCCACATATGCAGAACACATCACAAATGCCAACCACACCTACAGAGACATCAACACAGACATGGAAATACTGCACATCCAACCAAATAGCCAGACACTCAACACACTAGAACAATATGAAATATGCAGACACACGAAAACACACCCCAACGATATTCTCAACACACAACTCAATTTCAAAACACATACACTCTTTGACTCTACACTACGAACGCACCCACACAGGAAACAAAAGGCGCCAACACCAATAACGACCAGTTCTGAAGATGACCCAAAATAGATCGAAACATGTTAATAAGGTACGTTAAAATTTAACACAATAAAGACTTATCATACATATTCCGAAGTGATACAGTGTTAAAAGTTGTGTAATCAAGATGTATGAAAAAGAAGTCTTTAATCTTAATTAAAGTGCTGCCGCTAATTTTCGAATGACACATGCATTAGATAGTGAACGTTCAAATATGGGCATTGGATAAACTAGTTAGAAAAGAAGATTCTTTGTCAAAGACAAGATGCGTAGCTCCAAGATGCATTTTACCAATTGCATTTTGCACTCGTATATCTTCAAAAGACTCTCACGAAATAACTGCAGGAATATTCGCGCAATATGGACGACGTTTATAATGCATAGATAACTCGTGTTTTCATTTGAATATTTGTAAGTCACTGTAGCTCATATAAGGTTCACGCGACATATACCACCTGGAATCTATGGTCTCCAGAATTCCATTAGTCATTGCACTATAAACTCCCGTAGTATAGGTTATCACCATAATTCTGAAATGTCTAATTATAATAAATTATTCTGGCTACAAACGACCGTGGAACTGACGTTTACAACGGTTTCCTTAAGTTCATAGCATAATTTATTTCTTTTTTATCACTCTGCAGCCAGACGTCCAGAAGAATATAGAGCAGCGAAGTTCAAAACGGGATGTTCAGTTTATGCAAAAACGACAAATGGAAACATATTAGGGGAAAGTTGGGTAGTATCGGACATCGGGTAATATCGGACAGTGCGTTTCTTTCATCTATCACCAGATGGTAGTACCTGAATAACACAGTTACGTTTCTGTATGCTTCATCACAGAAACGTAACCATGTCATTCCGGTACTATCATCTGATGGTAGATGAAAGAAACTCACAGTCCGATATTACCCGATGTCCGATACTACCCAACTCTCCCCTACTTTTCCATTCATAAGAACAATAACATAATTTTCTGTCCGCGTAAACTGTTTATTTTTCGTTTTCTCATTACAGCTAAGCTGGGTTTACATTGGACATTTGAAACGATCAAATCGCGTGAATTCGTTTGACATGAGAGCGAATTGAACGTCTAAATCCTATAATTCATGTCACAGTGAAGCCAGAGCAACTGCTATTAGAAATTTAATGCGTCACATGCGTCAAATAGGAGTAGAAATGAGGGAAGAACATAATAATACCAGAATAAAAACAATCCGAACTACATAACTTACATGTCTGAATTGTAGTTAAAAATTTACTAATTGGACTAAGAAATTATCTGTATTTACCAACTTGTGCATGGTTTAAAAATACTGACCCTTCTGTACGAAACGTTGTTTCCCTCCACCTTTTTTATTTTATTCTTTCAAGAATTCACAACCAACAGAATATGTGAACAGCGAAGACAATATAAATACTAGTGAAGCATTTTGACTCAAGGAGGGACCGGTAGTAGAAAATGAAGTACTAGATATATAAAGGGCATTAATACAGTACTCACATTAATAAAATCAACTGAAAGGACTGAAATTATAATCAATATTAAGAATATGTTCCCCAAAGTGTGTAAATGTGAGTAAGAAATATAACATGGTCTGTGGATAAGCTTCGGGGTTTCTACAGCGTAGTCTTGGTGTTGGTGGCTGACGTTTTGACCGCTGTGTTGTGGTCATCTTCAGAGCAGTGAATAAGGAAATAGTCGAAAAATCGAAAAATAGGAAGAGAATTGGGAGGACAAATTTAAAAGGTACGCAAAACGCGTCCTTGCAAGGGGTTGGGGGCTGTACAAAACTAAATATGTGAGCTCCAAGCCTGTTGGTCACTAGTCTCACTCCGGGTTACGATGCTCCATTGAAGGAGCTCTAGAAAATGTTGAAGGGGAAGCCGAAATTGGACGTAACCTCTTAGGTACCACGTACGCGAGGGGGACTGAGATTTGATCAAGTGATCACGGAACGGGGCGAGGAGGAGATGGCTGGTGTTTGCCGTTAGGATGGCAAGACGCTGTCATCTGTTGTTCGATGACAAGGCATGTGAAGGCCGTCGGAAGAAGCGCCGTGAAATCTAAATCTGCAATTTGAGACGTCCCTGTCCTTTCAAATTGCGACTAATTGAGTGACCTCGTATATTTAATAGACAATTTATAGGTTCTGAACTAGGGTATACGTCGTTTACAAGAAAAGGGGAATATATATGGGGAAGGGCATATAGGTCCATGGCCCATTTCTTATAGGGCTCATCCCGACATTTGTCTTACGCCTTAGGAAAACCACTGAATACCTTAGGCAGGATGAGTTGTCTCATATATAAGAGACTAGCCAATTTGGCTATTATGTAGGAGGTGATTGTTGTCATCTGCGAGCTCGTATATATATATATATAGTAGTCTCGATGAGGGGAGTACTTTCGGTGATAGACCGTAGGTTCTCCTTCTGGCATCTCATTGGTCCTTCGTTGTCCAATCCAACTGAGGTCAGTATGTAGGGGAGTATTCATATTAAATACTGGCCCTCATAAGGGGCCTAGCAGGTTCTTGCACTGCCTTGTAGTTGAATTTCTCAGCGGTTGGGGAGAGTTCGACTGGATGCATGATCTCCATTATCACCGGTAGGTTGTCGGACGTAAGATCATCCAGGGTTGTCAGTCTGGCTCTGGTTGTGAGACCTTTCACCAGAGCGATGTCTAAAATGTCGGGGAGTTGATTCGCAGCATCCTGTACGTGTGTGGGTTCCCTAGGGGCCATCACGACGTATCCGTTTCCTGTAGAATTTAGAAAAAGCCTATCGCCCTCCCGATATGTGGTACCTAAGAGGTTAAGTCCATTTTCGGTCTTTTCCCCTTCAAAATTTTCTAGAACTCCATCAGTGGAGCAGCGTAATCCGGAGTGAGACTAGTGGCCAACAGGCTTGGAGCTCACATATTTAGTTTCTTACAGCCCCGAACCCCTTGCAAGAACGCGTTTTGCGTACTTTTTAAATATGTCCTCCAAATTCTCCTCTTTCAATTCAATACACTATTTCCTTATCCACTGCTCTGAAGATGACCACAACACAGCGGTCGAAACGTCAGCCACCAACACCAAGACAACGCGGTAGAAGCCCCGAAGCTTATCCAAAGACCCTGTAGACCGGCCGCGGAAGCCTACGCGAACAAGAAATATAACAGCTAAATGTTACGTCGAACACCTGAAAATATCCCTAAGTAATCCATTTTAACTCTGCAAAAATTAAGCTATTATTGTGATAGTAACTATTTATACATTTGCAGTTTAAATATCAGTAACTCTAGACCTGTAATAAATTTTTCCTTGCATTCACATAGCTACAAAACCCCCTTAGTCGACTAACACTTTCGATTGGTGTAAATCAGCGTTGTCAGACAGAGCCTAAACGGAGCGGAGCGCTCCACTATAACTCATTGCGTGCTCCGGTGCTTCCACAGACATAAGCAAGTTCACGATCCGACTGCACTCTCTAGCTCCACAACCGGTTTTGGAGCTTACAACTTTGACACTACTGGTGTAAATGGTACATCATTGTCGGCGAACTTCGTTCTGCATAGGCCGTCTTAAAAGTCCTTGAAGATAAGATTTTTTCTTCAGTTTTCTGTTTCGCTTATCAGTGACACACGCTTAGGTCTACTATTAGGATAACTTTCGGAGCTGGACTCTGGACTCACTTCGCTGGCATTATCACTTTCATTTCACTAAGACGCTAGATAACCTCGCAGTTGATAAAGCGTCGTAAAATAAACCAATTTAAAAATTCTACTCTCATTAATGTCATACTGGTATTATCTCTAAATATTCTTGCAGATTAAAAGTGACACACAATAAATTATTACAAGTTTATGAAACCTCTTCCAGCTACGAACGTACATTACCTACTCATGCACAAAAACTGAATTTGCATCGTATGAAAATCAATCGCTCTGTTAAACTATACATAAGCCTATCGCTGTAGTTCACTTACCTCAATAATATTACTGCAATATCAATATCATCGCAAGTTGACCTAAAAGGGGCACTCGATTTGGATTGAACTATGATTACTTATTAATAGATAGAAATTTTGCTGATGAACATAGCCTACTATACGCTATTTCGATTTGCTTTCAATTAGGATTCACATGCATTCTATGTGCTCTGTCAGTGTGTGCAACAAAAACCAGACATCTGAATTAATTATTTTAATCGATTTTGATACCATATGAGAATAATCATGATAGATAAATATATATGCACATATTTGATCGCTTTTTAATGAAATATTCAAATTCACATGAGTCATATATGCAAAACATTTAATTTTTATAGGAAACTAGTAATATTTATAAAAGCGATAGGGAATTACAGGGAAAAAAAGAAGTTGCTATAAAAATATATCAGCCAAAATTATCCGTACTTTGAAACTTAATGAGAAACATTATAGCCTATCGCAATTCTGTATGAACTAAGAAAAAATCAATGAACCAAATAAACATCAATTTTCTCAATGTGAAGTCCACCAAATAAGTTTACTTTTACGAAATGTGAGTTCGGTAGGCCTATAGGGGTGCATTTAATTATATGCCTCTGTTATGTTTTAATAATCATGTTCTTCAGTAATTTTGTGTACAGTATTGCTCATAGCGTTTAGTCAGTTTCTGTCAGATGCGTTTCCAATTCACTGTGGGTTAAAGCAGTGAGATGCACTATCACCTTTACTTTTTAACTTTGCTCTAGACCAATGGTGGGCATTCCTGCGGCATTGCCGCAGTGACGTCAGAACTCAGCGAAGCATCAAACTTATCCCCTACCTTCCCCTTCCCCCACTCCATGAAAATACTGCGCGTGTACGTGGCGGATTATACTGGACTGCTGTACTTCGGAGCTTCATTAGTGATACAATGTCTTTCGCAGAATCATATGAATGGAGTTGAAATCACACTTACAACAAAGGCGGTTCTTTCATTTCTCATGTTTAGGATTTGTTACAAATATTCAGGACGCCAATTTAAATATGTACATTCTTAAAATAGATCACCTGTTATACGAATTCAAAGAACACAGATTCAGTGATTTTCAAAGGATGGAGAAAGATTTCAATATTTTTGCCATTGCTTTTCATGTTTAAATTGAAAATGTTATCCCAGAATTGCAGTTAGAGGTACTGGATTTGCAGAATGATGGCTTCTTGAAAGCAGAATGTGAAGGTCTACTGGGGGCTAAAATTTTTTAAAAGATGTCAAGTACTACATATCCACTGCTTAGACAGTTTGCTTAAAAAATAATGAGTACGTCATTTCCCATAACTATGGTCTTAGAACATAACTATTTTCCACGATACAACTATTCAAATTTTGTACTCCATAATGTAGTACCTCGTTTATCTATATTCTTTCTGTACTGTAGTTTGAATTCAAGTCATTGCAGCTATCTACGTTACTTCTACAATGATCTTTGAATGGTTGTATCGTGGACCATAGTTTTTTTGGGTTATTTTACGACACTGTATCAACATCTAGGTTAGATAGCGTCTGAATGAAATGAAGGTGATAATGCCGGTGAAATGAGTCCGTGGTCCAGCACCGAAAGTTACCCAGCATTTTACGATGTAAGAGTAATTGAAGGGAGAAAATTTCTCTCCGGCGCCGGGATTTGAACCCGGGTTTTCAGCTCTTGAGGTGAACTCGTTATGAGTGACTAGTTGGCCGTCGGATCCCGGCCAACTAGTCACTCATAACGAGTGCACCTCAGCACATGTGTGGACTTCGGTCCTACGTTCATAGACACCTATGACGTAGTACAGAGGGCGGCCACTAGAGGGAACCCATGAGTTGGAGCTTAATCTGAGACGATTCTGTCCGACGCCGGGGAGGTATCCGGTGTGGCTTAGTGGATAAAACATCAGCACGTAGAGCTGAAAATCCGGGTTCAAATCCCGGCCCCGGAGAGAATTTTTCTCCGTTCCATTACTCTTACATCGTATGATGACGCAGAATATCTGCATGGAAATATCATATGTACTTCGGTACAAAAAAAATAATAATATATACCTAGCATTTGCTCGTATTGGGTTAAGGGAAAACCCCGGAAAAAACCACAATCAGGTAACTTGCCCCGACCGATATTCGAACCCGGGCCACTTGTTTTTTTCGCCCAGACGCACTGACCGTTACTCCACAAGTGTGGACTGGACCATAGTTGTGTCCACGACCATAGTTATGGGAAATGACGGTATGTATTCATCAACCTACCAGTGCGAACAGCTGTTTTCTAAAATGAAATTTATAAGGTCCAGCCACAGATCCCGCTTAAGCGATGCTCATCTCCTTGCGCAAATGAAAATAGCATGCACAGATATAAATCCATCCCAATTTCGAAGAAATTGCTTGGAAAATGATTAATTAAATATAACGTGAATGGACTATTCTAATTGCATATGGTAGGTAGGAGTGTACTGGCGCAACTGTCTGTAAATCCGTTACTGCACTGTATAGTGCAACCCCTCCCACAGTATGTAGTTGCCATTTAAATCCCGTCTTGTGGGTTGCGTTCATTTTGCCCACCACTGCTCTAGAATATGCCACTAGGAAAGTCCAGGATAACACAGAGAGTTTGGAATGAAACGGGTTACATCAGCTGCTTGTCTGTGCGGATGACGTTAGTATGTTAGGAGAAAATCCAAAAACGATTAGGGAAAATACGGGAATGACTTTTGTTGTTGAAAGCATCGTTAAATAAAATACCACCAAAAATCGTATCCTCTCCAAGCTAGTTGAAACGAAAGACACTTAAAACGAGTATTCTCAAAGTGACGCGATATCAAGTGGA
The DNA here is from genome assembly GCF_040183065.1 of Periplaneta americana. Taxonomy (NCBI): domain Eukaryota; kingdom Metazoa; phylum Arthropoda; class Insecta; order Blattodea; family Blattidae; genus Periplaneta; species Periplaneta americana. The sequence continues at coordinate 36,794,307 of NC_091123.1, forward strand.
AAAAGATGTGGACGGATTATAGAAATTGATAGCAAAGTCGGGAGATGCTGCGATTGATTCGTTAAAGGAGAGAAGCCATGCAGCCAGGCTCGCTGGGCCGGCCTAACGCGCCTGTACTAAAGAGCTATTAGGGAGCTTTAGAAGCTCGGCGGAAGCTGTTTAAATTAATCACAAGTTCGATACACCCGGCCGCCACGGTGTAAAATGCTATTATCAGCTCCGGGATCTGCTAGCTTCCGCTTATAGCGCTGGAAAAGAAACAAAACGAAGCTTCGGAAATGATAGCGCATAGCAACAGTGGTCATTATTTATCCGCAGACAGGTTACCTCTTACATAGATATCCAGTTCTCCAGCAACTTTGTTGGAAGTCAACCTTATATACAGAAGTACATAGAGACACAAGAACACAGACACGAATTTATTTATTCAGACGTACAGTGCTTTAGAAAAGTAGAAGGACATCACACAAAAATGTATTATACACAATAAAGATTCTATCAATCATCACAGTACTCGATGCACGTGTAGGCTCCATTTCTAGGTCTCATTTTCTGAACACATGCTATGAACCAAACGAACACACGTGCTTCTTCTCACTCCTTGAACTGCAATTGACGTAATTTTCATTGCTGTTGCGTCATCCACTTCACAGTTCTGCCAACCTTCTTCTTCTTCTTCTACTTCTTCTTCTTCTTCGTCTCCTTCTTCAGGCTCTACAACCCTCAGATTAAAGTTTCGGCCTTCTCAACACCTTTCTTCCATTTCTTACGGCTTCCAACTATCTTTGTCCAGTTTTCCACTTTCATCAATTTCAAATCATTCAGGACAACATCCTCCCATCGATTTTTTGATCTACCCTGCTTTCTGTTAACTATTGGTTTCCATTTGTATATTTGTTTGACCAGAGTTCTGTCAACCTGTGCATTATTTATTAAATGACCATCATATTCTTCTGTCCTTAAAGTTATCCAAAGAGAGCTATGAAATAATTATGCCAACATCTGCATTGGAAATTAATTCTTTTGGTGAAAACTAGAGTTCTGTACCTCTTTTAGATTCTAAATTAATATTAATGTTGTACAAAAATTGCAATTTTTAGGGTAAAAAAGTAATTTATAACCACTTATTTGATAGACTGCTGAATTTAAGCAGAAATACAGCCGTATGTTAGAGAAATAGATCCTGGGAATCAAATGATTAAAAAAAATTCTGCTTCATTTACCTTTGCTCAAAGATATTAAAATTTTCATAAAAATCCCCCCCTCCAAAGATATGTCATTCCTTGTCCCTAGAACACAATTCAACTTTCCCTCTTGCGACCTTGTTATTCCACAGATTTCTTGATACTATTGCCCACCATAGCAATATTTAGAAAACTGTTTATCAGAATTCAGCGTCTATTGATCAGTTGTTTATTCAGTACCTTCTTCTTAGGCAGTTTTTTGCACTATGCCCCGTGCCAGAGTCAGTAAATATATAAAATGGGAGATTATCGGTATGCACAATGTCGGTCTGTCTCTTATGAACATAGCAAGACAGTTAATATGACCAAAACGTATGTGAATCACACGGTAAAAAAGATTTCAAGCAACTGGTGCTATGGTCGATGCTCCCAGACCTGGAAGACCTAAGAAAACAACACCAAGACAGGACAGAGCTCTGATCCTAAAAGTGAAACAAACCGTAAAGTTAGCTTATCTGACTTAGTCACACAAATGTGGAAAGATTTTAATGTGGAACCCAGCGACTTCAAGGGGTTGGATTGATGTTTCGTTTTGCACTGCCCAAACCACAACTCAGTGATCTTCATCGAGAACGGAAGAATTGGACAGTTGACGCCTTGTGTCGAGTCGTATTAAGAGCGTTTTCCGAATCTCACCGGTGAGCAATCCGATAGCATCACAATGTTCCGAATTCCACCGATGACGTCATTGATGCTCCACCGGTGTCTCACCGGTGCCATCAGCTTGCAGAGGTGATGGCAGTCTCCATCAGCCGCCATCAGTGAATCTGATTGGTTCTTGTATAGGGCGGGAATTAGCAGACGAATGACATCGTGCACTGTTGTGTCATGGCGGTGAGTTCTGCTGTAGTGTTTGTAATGAGCACAACGTAAAAACAATAGGCTATGTTAATGGCTTATGAGCGAACATGTCAACGGACCAGTTATTACTACCGGTTCAAGAAATAAGTTGTTTATGATTTCGTTTCTTTGAACGAGATGGCAGTACGGAAATTTCGCAAAATTTTGCTAGCGTAGCACAGATAACCACTTACACAGTCGCCATGACAGCCATCGATCCTTCCAGCAGTTTTGTTCCTAATTCGCTTCAGCGTGACGTCATTGTTGTCCACCGGTCCGGTGAGATTCGGAATACGCTGTAAAAGTCGATTTGAGTTTTATCAACGTCATAAGGTTCGAGTTCGAAGGAGAAAACTCGAGAAATTCTTGTCTGCCTGTTTGGCAACAGATGTGCAACAAGGTAGTGTGGATGTAATGATTTTCTCAATAGTATTGTGACGTTGTACAGTCCAAACCAGTGAGTGGAATTTCAATATAGAAAAGTTCCTTGCTAGAATATATGCTAAAATCTGGGACTTAACGAACGAGGGCGTGGAGTAAAAGAAAGCGTGCAAGTGATCACCGAAAAGTGAGCACACTAGAACATGTGCTAGAATGCAGGGTAAGGGGTTGTTTCATTTTTAAATTCTGAAGCGTAATGAGCATAATATAAAATGTTAAACTTAATCCTAACATATCGTCTTTCATCGCATTAATATTTAAAAAGATTGTAACTTACTACACTCCACTCTTTAATAAACTACACTTCTTCTGCGTGTAAATGTTGCACACTCATTTTTCTTTTCTTTTTCAGTTAACAGTTTGCAAAGGAACAAAATGCTGTTACACTTTTTAGTCCGTCGCACTTCTAGGAATCCTTTTTTGAGAAGGAATGCAACACGTTCTCCTCTATTCTGTATGTTTACCACCTAGCTATACAGGTGTAAGTTATTATTTTGTTATTCTAACTTGTTCCATATTCTTTTGTCCTCATTTATGTACTTGATCTCACAGAACACAGCCATAGATAATCTAATTAAATCTAATCTCATTATCCATATAAATTAGTTTCTAATGTGTAACGTCTATGTTCGAAATAGAGTAGTGTAAATGCAGAAAATGAAATAATAGGGTAAAGTATGGTCTGTTGGACACTCTGTACTTTAACGTGTTACCTCGCCACTTGTGGGCACCAAATTCTGCTAGAAGTCAATGACAGAAGTAGCCTCACTCGTGGCTACTTCCGTCATTGACTTCTAGCAGAATGTGGTGCCCACAAGTGGCGAGGTAACACGTTAAAGTACAGAGTGTCCAACATGCCCGACTGTCCAACAGACCCTAGTTTACCCTATTTTGAAACGGAAATTACATACAGTTCAGTCGCCATGGAATACTTACATTAGATCCGATAAACACAGCAATGGGAACGAGTCCATTCCTATAACGTATAAAGGGAGTCCACATATGAAGAGTCCACTGCAAGAACGATGGATATAATTTGGAATACATTTTGCAGGAGAAGCAATTGAAAGTTTGAAATGCTTAGCGCTCAAAGCTTAACTGAGATTTTCCGATCATTACTGGACAATGACTATCAGTGTTAATGCCATATAACTCTCTATGTACATTCTATATGCATTGACATTCTTGGCTCATTTTCGACAAGAAAGTGACAGCCATCATTCTTGCAGTGAAATCTTCATATATTATACTTAACGTATTGGAACGGTGGATTCCAATATACAGTATTTTAAAGCACAATATTATTCAGTTATGCTTTGATATGGATGCAAAACAGGCGCGTGCAGTGTACATGCATAATTATAAAAAGTTAATACATTACGATATCTTATTATGGGACAATAGCACACGTCATCAAAATTTTAAATAAAAAAGGCTATCATGATTATAACAAATTCTTATTTAAATGAACATTGTGATCGTCTATTTATTACCGAGAAGATCCTGCTAGTTGTTTATATATTCTTGAATTATTAATGCATGTTAAACAAAATTTTAATAATTAAATTTTTAGCAAAGATTGCCGTGAACAAAATACTAAGCAATTGAGAACTTTTCATCAACCAAGATGTCGACTAACGACAGTGGAAATTTTTAAATAATGACAATAAAAGTATCTAATAAAATACCCAAAAATTTATTTATGCCATGCAGTGGTGAATTTAGAAATGTAACTTCTATCTTGTCGGTTCATTAGTAAGTGTTTTTATGACATACAAGATTTGTTTAACTCTAATCATTTATTGTGCCCAAAGACTGTTAAATAAATAAATAGCTAACTAAATAACGAATGAATGAATGAATGAACCAATCAATGAATGAAGAAACAAGGAAACAAATAAACAAAATAAATTAGTTTTATTCGATACTGATAATAATAAATAATAATAATAATAATAATAATAATAATAATAATAATAATAATAATAATAATACAATAATAATAATAATAATGCAATAATAATACAATAATAATAAATTGTACTGTTTATTTGTCCTTATTTCATTACACTATTTCCTATTTTATATATACACGTTACAGGATGTTCTAATGCTCATAAAAATAATAATAATAATAATAATAATAATAATAATAATAATAATAATAATAATAGATTGTACTATTTATTTATCCTTATTTCATTACACTATTTCCTATTTTATATATACACGTTACAGGATATTCTCATGTTCATTACAATAATAATAATAATAATAATAATAACAATAAATTGTACAGTTTATTTATCCTTATTTCATTACACTATTTCCTATTTTATATATATACGTTACAGGATATTATCATGCCCATAATAATAATAATAATAATAATAATAATAATAATAATAATAATAATAATAATAACAATAAATTGTACAGTTTATTTATCCTTATTTCATTACACTATTTCCTATTTTATATATATACGTTACAGGATATTATCATGCCCATAATAATAATAATAATAATAATAATAATAATAATAATAATAATAATAATAATAATAACAATAAATTGTACAGTTTATTTATCCTTATTTCATTACACTATTTCCTATTTTATATATATACGTTACAGGATATTATCATGCCCATAATAATAATAATAATAATAATAATAATAATAATAATAACAATAAATTGTACAGTTTATTTATCCTTATTTCATTACACTATTTCCTATTTTATATATATACGTTACAGGATATTATCATGCCCATAATAATTAATAATAATAATAATAATAATAATAATAATAATAATAATAATAATAATAATAATAATAACAATAAATTGTACAGTTTATTTATCCTTATTTCATTACACTATTTCCTATTTTATATATATACGTTACAGGATATTATCATGCCCATAATAATAATAATAATAATAATAATAATAACAATAAATTGTACAGTTTATTTATCCTTATTTCATTACACTATTTCCTATTTTATATATATACGTTACAGGATATTATCATGCCCATAATAATAATAATAATAATAATAATAATAATAATAATAACAATAAATTGTACAGTTTATTTATCCTTATTTCATTACACTATTTCCTATTTTATATATATACGTTACAGGATATTATCATGCCCATAATAATAATAATAATAATAATAATAATAATAATAATAATAATAATAATAATAATAATAACAATAAATTGTACAGTTTATTTATCCTTATTTCATTACACTATTTCCTATTTTATATATATATACGTTACAGGATATTCTCATGCCCATAATAATAATAATAATAATAATAATTTTATTTTATTTTTTATTTTATTTATTTAGAATATTAACGTGCAAAAATAATAATAATAATAATAATAATAATAATAATAATAATAATAATAATAATAATAATAATAATAATAATAATTAGTTAATCAGCCTACGTCAGAACTCGTCCTCGGATCATGAATGTACAGTAACTTATTACCAGGGAACGGATTTATATGGACTAAAAATATATGAAATATGTAAATATATATGTAGTTATTTTTACCAAAATATGGAATTAAATATGGATTTTTACCAAAATATGGAATTAAATATGGACTTAAAATTATAAAAAAATGACTATGTACGTTAAATATTGGTACATTTTAATCAAACTAAACAAAAAATATAATGGACGTACCTTATCTTCCAATGTAGTTTCAACAAAACACAATTTTTATTGTCTGTTACCATAACAATAGGTTACAAACATTTCTTTCAAGTGCTGAAAAGTGAATCTTCTTCTATTGTCTCTGAGGATAGATTTATACTGACTAAAAGAGCGTTCGACGTCACAAGAAGTAACTGGTACATAATTCAATTTCACAATGTCTGCTGGGGATAAGTCCAAGTTAATCTTCACTGTTGATTCACCACTCATCACAGCAACAACCTTTTGTAGTTCTTCATATCCAGGGTTTTTTGAAAGTACAGTGTCCACCTTAGCTCTTACTGCATCTGCAACTTTACCTCTACCACGATTCAGTTGTTCCACAGTACTATTTATAATTTCAAAACTTTCAGATAGTGAAAGGTGCCTATTTTGGAGACTTTTGAGCGTTTTTATGATGCATGAAAATGTATGCTGAATGTGAGCTAAGTCATTCTTCACACTTATGTCACAGGTAACTGTTTTCGCAGTATCAATTGAGACTGCATCTTCAGAGTCCAATGCAAGGAGAACATTGTTAATAGAGTCTATATGTTCGGCATAATATTCAACTGCTTCTAGCCATGTACCCCATCTAGTTAAAATTGGCTTTGGTGGCAATGGAATTTCAGGGTACATTTCTTTCAACACGTTAACTCTACTGGGAGCTTTGAGAAATACTTTTTTCACTGATGAAATCAACAAATCTACTTTAGGGAAATTGTCTCTGACCACTTCTGCCACACGATGAAATGCATGCGCCACACAAGTAAAATGAGTCAATTTAGGATATACAACAGATAATGCTTGTCCAGCTTTGACCATATAAGGGGCAGCATCGCTAATAAAGAATAACACATTATCGTACATAATACCCTTTGGCCACAGGATACCCATAGCTTCGTTGAACAGTTTAACTATAGTTTTGTTATTGCACTTTTCTAGAACATCACAATGTAAAAGAATTCGTTCAGAATATTGTTCACTTAACAAACCGATAACTACATTACCAACAAGTCTACCTTCTTTGTCGGGAGTCTCATCAATGGAAACCCAAATTGAACTATCTTTAATTTCATCTCTTATCTTCTGTATTGTCTCATCGTAGATGGATGGAGCATACGTCTTCCTAAGTGTTGACTCATCCGGGATTGTATGTTGAGTATATTTTTCAAGGAATTCCCTGAAGACCTTATTCTTTAGTTTGTAGAGAGGAATATCAGCAGAGATGAGAGAACGGCACAGGTCGATGTTAAACTCAGATCTTACATTCGATGTTGTTGGTTGTGTTAAAAACAATTGTCTCTGCTTGGAATTTAGTTGTTTGTTGGCCTGATGTTTACTAGTTGTAATGTGTTGTTGCACCAGGAACTTTTGTGTAGATGATACTGCACACTGACACAAATTACAAAATAATATTTTATTGTCAGTTGATAAACCATCTTCTTTAAATTCTGAAATGTAACTTGTTAGTTTTGATTTTAAATTGACTGAATGACGTACTTTTGGCATATTTACCGTCTTTATAGTATGATTTACAAAACTGAACCTATGTGTACTCTGACTGGCATTTAACTGTTGAGCTGCACAACTGAAGTCTGTTAAAAATTTTAAATTAAATTAATACAGTTTTGTAACTTACTTTCCCATTGTTGATAGGACTGCTAATTTTCAAATAACTCTGATGTTAAAGGGATTACTGAACATGTGTTTAAATCTCTATTGTTGAAATGTATTTTTAAAAGTTAATGGAATTTTGTTTTGTTTTATTGTTAAACCTAATATAATATGGACTGTTTTATATGAAATATGGAAAATATATGGAAATTAACGAAAATATGTACTAAACTCTAAAATATGGAAAAATATGGAAAATAAAAGTAGGATTTTTCAACCCTACACATTGTGAAACATAAAGATAATGCAAAATATAAATTATATTAGCTTTATAAGTAAATATGTATTTACATATAAATCCTTTCCCTGCTTATTACACTTTATCTACGACGAGGCAAGTAAAAGTAACATGTTTAAGAGTACTACGTAGTGCTGTTTACAGTATTTTTGCGTATAAATATCAACTACCACCACCACCACCACCACTACTATAGGAGGATTGACAGTTATTCATAAATTATATTATTACTTTTTTATAGAAATTCTTAAATCTGAAAACAAATTGTGTTATTTATTTGTCCTACGAGTAATTCCATAACCCTAATTCCTATATAGCCTATACGGTATAAACATTATACGCAGTCGTAGAAATGTCCTGAAGTCCACTGTGAATTTTATTACCAGTGTAGTCGAAATGTGATGAGAGTTGGTGTTAAGGCCAGGATTCATGTACTCTTACACAGTCCAAAAGGCGAAAGTTGTCGTTATAAAACGCGTACTTCTACGAATATCTCTCATTATAATGCCTGTCTTCACCGCAACTTGCCCTAGACACGGCATATTGAGAAAATAAAATGGATATGATAATAAAATGAGATACCTTTTGTCTACAATTATGTAGTTCAAACAAGTGAGCTTCCCCGCAGGTCTCGCTTGCAATCCAAGCCTCGTTGAAGGACCGGCAGGTTTTAACGCGGCGACCTGCCCGCACGTCTAAACGGCCGAAAGTGAGGCGACGTTGAAGTGTCGACCATGACACAACCTCACACCCGACGTGAGGGACAACTGTTCGATTTAACTGTTGTGTGCAGTGTGTGTGACATACGGTAATTGTTGGGTGACGGTTGTAATTTCCACCGACCAGAGCGGCTCACACAGAGGATGAATAAACGTGACCGTGCTCCATTGATTACATTCATTCTGGGCCTGATTCACTGCTCCAAATGTGTTTATAATTGCCCACTTATTCAGCCCTAATGATACTTGATTGACATTGCACCCCACCTCCCCGCAATTCGAACAACGTTCAGTTTACCAATCAAATTTACTAACGTTCAATTTTTGATTGCGATTAATATTTACAATAGAATGCCAGATTATTATGTTATCAAGGGACAAAACAATTATATGAACTGTCACCAGTGTGAGAAGCATTGTCCCCGTGTTTGGTATTTCGGACAATTGATCTGCTACCACGGTGTGGTTTCAATATACAGGCCCGTGTAACTCAATCAGTAGACTCCGTGTAAACACCAAGTTCCCTACTTCAGCATTTATACTGCATGACACTGCTACCGAGCACGTGGGAGTTGGAGTTGCAACCCTGTCAAGCCAATTACCGCGAATGTAATGCCATTCCCCTCAATGCCACAGACTATAAAGAGTATCGCTTCTGCCTGACAGTGTCCGGAGTTTCCTTCTTAACCGACATCAACGAAGGCTAATGAGCTCAGACTGTCTGAGAGAAAAACTGAAATATCATAAATAAAAGTGAACATTATATCATAATGCAATTATTTTATAAATATTACATCGTAATAGTGTATTATGCAATGAGCCTAGAATGGTAGTAATTAAAACTCGAGCGTGTTTAACAAACGAGCGTTAAGCGAGTTTCATGATGTTCACGCAAGCGTCTTAGCCTAATACCATTATAGACAAGATGCATACGACTGTTTTTGTTCGACCATAATTAAATGTTTACGTTTTGAGTTTTTACAAATATTTTACCTTGTTACTTTGCTGATAGTAAAATGGTAACCATGAGTGTATTTTCAGCTTGTTCTCGACTATTGCTAAAGATGGCAGGCACGGAGAACTTTTGTGTGTACGCCGTATTTGTTGATTTGTTTTCAGGTCTTTGATTTGGAGATTTTAAGCTCAAAGCAACACATTAAGGCCCAATTGTATAAACCATTTAATCTTAGATCAGAGGTTAAATTGATCCTTGTTTCAGCTGAACTTGGAATTTTGTGTTGTATAAAGTCTAATCTGAGATTAATTTGTCTCAAACTAAAGTCAACTTTGACTGAAGAAATTTCTTCGATTAAGTTAGATGATCCAAGTTCAGTTATTATTTTCTGTTTGAAATATACGAGTGACAGATTGTGCAAATAAAATATCCATTATTATTAATATTAATAGATATGATAGGTACATTTACATATATTACTTTCAATTTCTTGCCTTAATACACAAACATTCTTATATTTTATAAGGCTCTATCGTGTTCAGCAGTATCAAATAACATAACCTATAATTAAAATGTTTCCCTTAAAATTATTCCATGACACCGTTCTTCAAAACTACTTTCGTGGCAAACTCTTTTCGATAAATTCTTTCAAGGAAAATATTGTTATTAAAAATGACCTCGAGTATTATTGCAACTATTTTCTCTGTCAATACTCCATTCCGAATAAATTACGAGCCGTTCTATAAATTAATTAGACCTATCATTTGTTATGGGATGCCATTCAGCAAAATAGGTTTATAAGTTTTAATTTGAAATTTTTAAGTAGAAACTTATATCAATTTAGTAATTGTTCCCATTTTCTTGTAATACGATGTCATCGCAACATTAGTTCCTTAGCAACGAAAATGAGTTAGTCATACTATTCTGACGTCAGTTGCTCAGCAACGGATCTTTACTATGAATCACAGTAATTCCATTGTAAATATTTATAAAGATACAGGGTCTATATTTAATAAATAAATAAAATTAATTAATAATTATTAATACAACATATAAATCCAATTAAATTTATTTCATTCTCAATTACATTCACAATCCTTATAAATAAGAAGAAATTCCTTAAAAATCTGGATATGCAGAAACACTCAGCTCAAAATATGTACGTATGTGTCATGGAATTAGAAGATGCTATGACTCCACTGACACTATTTTATCATTTCTACACACAATGTACTTTCATATTTAAAAGAGAGGCGTTTTGTTGCATTTCGAGCACTGAGAAAAATTGTGGAAACATCTGCCGGAAAGAAATTCGATCCCAAACATTTCCCATGAAGCAAGCATTTGTGAGTGCAATGAAATGAACGTGTTCGTACGTCATCTCATGAAGATTTATAGACCGCCTAGTTAAGCTAGTTTGATATGGAAATCAGTATACTTGCGTCAAGGCCGCTTTGAGATGTAGGAGGATTCCAAATTGACCGAAGGTAGGAGAAATGTGAAAACTAACCTGGGTTAACATAGAACTTAGACCTAGTATAAACAAAATTTCTTACAAGAGAGCACTCAATTTGTTTTAAAGAAACTGATGTATTCTTCTTCGTTATGGTTAATTTAGAATAAAAAATTCCAGACCAGCATTTTAAAATAATTTATGCTCGACCATGCTGAAATGTACTAATTATACACCCTGTAGCAGTCCTTTAATGCATGTCATTAAAGTACACCTACTCATTAAAGTACAGGTCTTCAGCCAATGATAACTCAGCTTACATGTGTTCAGCCAATGACAAGTCAGCTTTGTACCGTTATAAAACAGCAAGTATCGATTATTCTCGGATATGCAATCGAAAGACAATTAGCGAAAAGTCACGGAGGCTGGAAATCCAATACTGTCGCAGAAGGTTATGTTCTGTTACTATAATAATTAGCGCTAATTGTAAATAATATTCAAATAAATTCAATTTATCATCTCGTTTTTCAATGTCGAATTCAATAATCAAGGTTATAATATTATAATATTATCAAGTATAACGGGATTACATCAAGGTCAATGGCATTATTGTTCCTCGGAAAAAATCAATACTTTCGCGTCTGCGCACATCTCACAATTCACGACCTGGAACAAGGTCACTTCTGATCTTGTCAGATACAAATAAAATGTATACATCTGAATACCGGTAATTTCAAGTTAGAAATATTGGTCGAGCATAAAAGGCGTATGAAACTCGCCTATAATGGTAATTAAGAAGCTCGTATGAAAATTATGAAACTCGCTTGCGCTCGTTTCATAAACATCCATACTCGCTTCTTAATTACTATTATTATAGCCTCGTTGCATAATGTACTATTATCTTGTCTTATTTTTGTGCAATATTTGCTTAAATAGATTATATCTGTTTAGGAATAAAAAATATAGGCCTATACATCTTTTTATTCCAAACTGATATAATGTTAAAAGCTGTGTAACCAAGCTGTATATATGAAGGGTTCAGAGCCATAGTGGGCCAAGCGCCATTTATTAAAAACGAAGAACGCAAGGGTTAAAGTTAAGTGAATATTACAGTTTAATGAAGACTGACATATCATTTAGTTTTAATGTGCATACTTTATATTACTTGCTATATGTTTCATTGAATTATGGTATTTATGCTCGACCGTGCAGAAATGTAGTAATTATACACCTGGTAGCAGACCTTTAATGCATGTCATTAACGTACACCTACTCATTAAAGGTCAGGACTTTCAGCCAATGACGACTCAGGTTACAACTGTTCAGCCAATGACAGGTCAGCTTTCTACCGTTATAAAACCGCAAGTATCGATTATTCTCGGACATGCAATCGAAAGAGAATTAGCGAAAAGTCACGGAGGCTGGAAATCCAATACTGTTGCAGAATGTTATGTTCTGTTACTATAATAATTAGCGTTAATTGTAAATAATATTCAAATAAATTCAATTTGTCATCTTGTTTTTCAATGTCTAATTTAATTTCAATGTTATCTCTGTAGGTTCTTATGGCCTAGCAAGGTAAATCTGAACATCTGTTCCTCGGAAAAAATCGATACTTTCGCGTCTGCGAACATCTCACAACATACGGGACATTGGCCAAGGTCAGATACAAAGAAAATTAACAATATCAAGTTAGAAATATGGTCGAGCATAAAAAGTCGTATGAAAGTCGCCTATAATGGTAATTAAGAAGCTCGTATGAAAATTATGAAACTCGCTTGCGCTCGTTTCATAAATATCCATACTCGCTTCTTAATTACTATCATTATAGGCTCGTTGCATAATGTACTATTACTTAATTTTAATCCTTGTTAAAACATGGGAGGATATTATTAAAATGGACTTGAAGATGGGATATGATGCTAGGCACTGGATTAATCTTGCTCAGGAGGGCGGCAATGAAACTCCGGGTTCTCTAAAAGCCATTTGTAAGTAAGTAGCTATCGTGTCCGCCTCCTTGGTCTCTAGGTAACATGCTAGACTCCTGATCAAGGTGGCCCGGATTCTATTCCCGGTCGTGAAGTCAGGGGGATTTAATTCGGACCTGTTCACGGGGACTGCTTGTCTGTCCACTGTCCCAGTGTGTGTGGTGTCTCGCAGTGGCCCCCGGATACCTTGGTCCAGTAAACGGAGGAGTCCTGCAGTGTGTACGTGTTTTCAGTAGAGTTGTGGGTCTGTAGGTACGATAAGTCTCAGGCTGAGGTGCTGAAATTAGTAAAAAAAAATAGTAGTCTACCATAATTACGTCCCCTTTATGAAACACCATCCCAGGTATCCGAAGCATAGATACTTGTTACTAAGGTTACTGTCAATATGATACATGTTATGCAGACAAAAGAAAAGCGAGCAGCGCAGTGTGAAGTTGGCCTTGAGCCTAATCGAAGGATGCAGTTGGGGAACTATTAAATAACAGAACTGTAGCTGCAGGCCGGAGAGGGCGGGAGGAGGTTCGTCGTACGTGACTTGGACGAGGTCTTCGCGTCAAACCGTGCGTGAAAGAAACAAATTTAAATACATATATTTTGTGATATATGACAGGGGCCTGTCCTCGTCCTGAAAATGCAATGAGAGCAGTTACAAAATTACAGAAGAAATCTTCAAAGCTAAAAAGTGTAAAATTTTTGGAACTAACGTTATGTATTTACAACGCATTTTTACTTAAGCATTAATTATTCCAGAACGACTAAAATCTGTGTAGACGCCATCTCTTCTATGTAGGTAAAGTTAATTGAATCCTTATCTCCAGACATTGCTGTATCTCAATTCATATAACAGACTTTTGACAGTTTATTCTCATTATAATCATCTTCTAATTATTCTTCTTCAAGGTGGACCAAAATGTCCGATCACATTGGAATCAAGTCTATCTTTTCGAACTCCTTCGCTTGTTGTTATGTTCTGTTTAAATTCACTCTTGTTAGGTGTTCATGCAAGTAGGCCTAGTGCATTTTTGCCTCGTAAAATTTCGTACTTCATTCCTTAATGTGCATCCAGTAGTATTATTTAAAATATTAATTTAGATTATATAACACATTAGCAGTAATTAATACATTTCTGTATGAATGCGAAATCTGGACTTTGAAAGAAGACAAATCAAGAATCACAACAGAAACAAAATAATAATTTTTAAGGCAAACAGCTAAATATGGTCATTTTATTGCAAGCAAAAATTACATACAATAACAAAGATTTCACAATACTATTGTCATCATCATCACCATTCTTCACGAATTAGGCCTCTGTAGACCTGTTTCGGCCCCATCTAGCAGTCTTCTTAAAGGTCTTCCTGGTCGACGATGTCCTCTAGGTTTATACTGCATCATAATTTTTGGGATTCTTGAATTTTCCATCCTTCTTGCATGATCTAGCCAATTGAATTTGTATCTGCTGATTTTTTCTTCTACTGACTCTACTTCTAATTGTTCTAAAATTTCTTCATTCCTTTTTCGGTCTAAAAGAGTATATCCTGCTGTCCTCCTGAAAAATTTCATTTCCGTTGCTTTGATTCTGTTCATGTCTTTTTTCTTTAATGTCCAAATCTCGCTTCCGTATGAAAGGGAGGGTAATGCTAGTGTATTATATATTTTTATTCTTGTAGATTTTTGTACTAATTTAGCTTTTAATGTATTGTTTATTATTCCTAGAATTTGTGTAAATTTGGTAATTTTCTTGTTCACATCTTTTTCATTTTGATAAGATATTTCACAACCCAGATAATTGAAATGTTTTACTTGTTCGAGGCATTGGTTATTGTGTATTATCTTACACAATACTATTGTAACACTCGTATATCAATATTCTTCAACATTCGAAATTGATTACCAATCGCATAGTAAAATAGCCTACATATTACAATTTATTATATAAATTCAATATAACTGGGTCACACCCGAAAAAGCAAGATGCTTGAGGTCGGGTGTGGCCAAGAATGAAAATTAGACAGAATAATAATAATAATAATAATAATAATAATAATAATAATAATAATAATAATAATAATAATCTCAACTGTGATTAAACTGTTAAATGTAATTACACATAAAGTTTAAAAGGAATAAGAATGAAAACGAAAACAAACTAACAAACGATACCATAGCCTACAGTATACATAAACACACGAAGTAAAATACAACATTGTTAAAGTGACAGAAAAAATTAATAAAGAATAAGAATTTACATTATTATAATTTTAAAAATAGTTCAAGCACTTGTTTTTTTAATAATGTATTGTTTAATAATTTTAGTTTAGGATTCCTCTTTATAAAATCATTATATAATCTTGGACCGTAATTAGAACTGTGCCTTAGACCTGCTTCAGTCTTACATTTTGGTTCAATGATGGGGAGCGAAATATTGTATCTTCTTGTGTTGTGGCCATGATCGGATGATATGAATTTAGCTTGATATTTATGGTAGTGATTCAAAATAGTATACATATAAATTTGCTTGATATTTAAAACATTAAATTCTTTACGCTCGACTATGCCGAAATGTACTAATTATACACCCGGTAGCAGTCCTTTAATGCATGTCATTAAAGTACACCTACTCATTAAAGTACAGGTCTTCGGCCAATGATAACTCAGCTTACATGTGTTCAGCCAATGACAAGTCAGCTTTGTACCGTTATAAAACCGCAAGTATCGATTATTCCCGGATATGCAATCGAAAGAGAATTAGCGAAAAGTCACGGAGGCTAGAAATCCAATACTGTCGCAGAAAGTTATGTTCTGTTACTATAATAATTAGCGTTAATTGTAAATAATATTCAAATAAATTCAATTTGTCATCTTATATTATAATATTATCAAGTTTAACGGGACTACGTCAAGGTCAATGACATTATTGTTCCTCGGAAAAAATCAATAATTTCGCGTCTGCGCACATCTCACAATTCCGATCTTGTCAGATACAAATAAAATGTATACATCTGAATACCGGTAATTTCAAGTTAGAAATATGGTCGAGCATAAAAAGTCGTATGAAACTCGCCTATAATGGTAATTAAGAAGCTCGTATGAAAATTATGAAACTCGCTTGCGCTCGTTTCATAAATATCCATACTCGATTCTTAATTACTATCATTATAGGCTCGTTGCATAATGTACTATTATAGGCTATATGAGACGAGTTGGATGATCAAATTCTCTTCTTAAACATATTTTAATAATTATTTTATGTAGTATGTAGTAATACGTACTGAAGATATTTGCAAATAATTAAAAACTGAACATATTTGACAAAATTAATAAAAGCAAAACTAACTGGATCCAAACATGTACGGAGAACGTAGAGGGAGAGAATTCCACATTATTAATTATTCTCAAACACAGACCACGATATAGAAGAAATCAAAGGCGTCCTCTGAAGAGACTTCTGGGTGACAGGCCAGAACGGGACATACGGCCCAATTACATATGAGGCACTCAGCGCACAAATAGCCCAATCCACAAAAATACTTTTCCACTTTACCGCTTTTATAACAGTGTGCGAAATGCGATACATAAATGAAACTTGTGCTGAAACCTCGAGAAAAAACTGGGACTGTTGTTTAGATCGATTTACACCATGAAGAGAACTATTCTAGGAGCTCTTTAAAGCAATAATCTCAATATGCAAATTTTGTGAGTTGGGCCATTCGTACGCTGAGTACCTTATAATAATAATAATAATAATAATAATAATAATAATAATAATAATAATAATAATAATGATAATAATAATAATTCTTTATTTATACTGGCAGAGTTAAGGCCATAGGGCCTTCTCTTACACTCTACCAGGTCACAAAGCATACAAGCAGTTAAAATTTAACAAAAAGCTAAAGAAGAGAATACTAACATATTACAAAATAATAATAATAATAATAATAATAATAATAATAATAATAATAATAATAACATAATAAAATCGACACTAAACAACATGAAAATAATACCATAATAGAAAAAAAAAGAAGAAAGTAAAGTACATTGGAATATAGTGAAAGCAACTCATTTAGTACAAATGGTTAATATGGAAAAACTTAAGGAAGAATATATCAAAATAGAATGTAATAAAATAATAATAAAAAAGAAAAGAAATACGAAAATTAAATAAAATTCACGATAAAAAGGCTATGATAATAAATTCATCGGCTGATAAAGAGAACAAAAAGGGGAAAGGAACGAAAAAGAAATATATAGCCAAATTTTTTTAGAAATCTATGGCACAGAAAAGGGCTTATAACTGAAAGGAATCTAATTCAAAAAGTCCAATTTTAATTTATTTTTGAAACTAGACAATGTCCGACAGTCTCTGACAAGTTGTGGTAGATGTAGTTTGATGATTATGATGATAATGATAGTAGTAGTAGTAGTAGTAGTAGTAGTAGTAGTAGTAGTAGTAGTAGTAGTAGTAATAATAATAATAATAATAATAATAATAATAATAATAATAATAATAATAATGATAATTAATCTCAATTTATAACTATAATACTGTGTAACTTTAGGTGAAATAAGGTTATCCATTATGGATATTAACTAGCAATAAAATATAGCCTGTATGTTTAGACTTACTCAAAAGTTACTCGAACCCCTGTTCATATAGGCTCCCCAGGACAGCCTTCTGTCTTTGTACCCAAATTTACGATGTTGTAACAACAAAATTGTAACACGAGTTGGAGTTTTGGGCTGCGGTTGGAGGTCGACCTCGTGAGGTCAGGCTTTATATACAGAACGCCTAGTTGGTGTGAGGTCCTGGTGTTATGACGCGTAAGAACTGAAAGAATTTCCGTAGCAAATTATAGACTCCCCACACCCTACTCTATATTGTACACTCATAAACTGTAGTCTGACTAATAAGAAATTATCTTCCGTGTCCCAACTCTAGCATGAAAAAAATATATTCAGGGATGTACTGTAAAAGTCTCCACTTGCAACAATGTTGCAGCCATAAGGAAACGGGGTCGAAAAATTACTTGTGTTGAGATGAACAGAATTTAGAGCAAGGATGAGAAGAAAATTTTACAATGGGATACAACCAGGCATCCAGTGCACAAGTTTCGAAATAGCTGCCTATATACCATGCAATTTTTATCTCTCCGGTATGTGTTAGAGCGTGGTGATATTATTCAGACAAACCGGGTTCGACTCCTAGCGTTGATGGGAATGAGAATTGTGGTGGACGAGATAAGAGGATCAGAGTTTTATACGGATTCTTTTGTTTCGCTCAACACAAATATGAAAACGATAGGATATAACAATGGAAGAGTTAAACAACATATGAGCCGTTCAGAGCAGAAGTGGTGTAAGTCAAAATTGGGCAATGAGTTTTAAAGTAAAAATTTTGTAAAATATAGCGCAACGTAGCAATGGGACGTAGGCATACAGAGAAAGTTCCGTCACTTCTTAAACAGGTGCGACAAATGTTTGGAACAAAAATACAGTTTCATCATTCATCATCATCCATAGCATCATCGGGCCTCGGCTTCCTTAAGAATTCTTCTCCATCGGTCTCGATCTTTAGCCACCGTCCACTAGTTCTTCACTCCAAGCCTCTTAATGTCATCCATAACACAGTCTAACCATCGTAGCTTTGGCCTTCCAACTCTTCTTCCTCCAGCGATCCCATGTTCCATCACCTTCCTAGGTATTTCACATTCATCCATTCTCTTAACATGCCCTGCCCATCTCAGACGAGCAATCTTAATGGATGTTATTATATCGGGAGACTCATAAAGCTGGTATAATTCGTTGTTATATCTTATTCTCCAAGTTTCACCATTCCTTACAGGTCCAAAAATCCTTCGCAATATCTTCCTTTCGAATGCGGCCAATCTAAATTTATCCCTTTCGCTAAGAGGCCACGTCTCTGATGCATAGGTCAACACTGGTTTTATTAGGGTCTTATATAGTCTACATTTTGTGCCACGAGATAGCAATCTTGATTTAACTTGTTTTTGCAGCCCATAATAACACCTATTGACGCTTTGTATTCTTCTACTTATTTCCTCTGAGATATCATTGTTACTATTAGCTAGTGATCCAAGATATACAAGCTCTGGACTGTCTCAAATTTGGCATCATCAATCTCAATGTACTTAGAAGTTTTATTATTATTTTTGTTATTGACTACCATGTATTTTGTTTTGTTTCCATTAATTTTTAATCCCATATTTCCAGCTGCATCTCTTAGATTTCTGAAGGTTTTCATTAGATCTCTTTCTGACCTCGCTATTAAGTTTCATCATTACCTTGCTTAATTTTGGTGGTCTCAATTGTTTATATTTTGTAATGTTCTGCATTAATAGTTTGTGACTTGTCGAATTACAGATACCTACTGCGCGATTTATCGCCGATAGCTACGCGTAACCGGAGCCTGCGAGCGGCTCGGCCGAGATCCGGGTTGCCAAGTTGCGGTTTCTCTAAAGTCTATTCATTCAGTACACGAGTATAATAATAGGAAATGTAACATTACATACAAAAGAAAATTCAGCCACGACTGAACCAATTCTTCTGTGAGAGTACGCCTTATGTACTGACACAAAATGAATGACACGTAACCTGTATAATTCTAGCCTCATTACGTCCTGTTTCGTTCTTCAGGTAGTCTCAGCTAATTAATAATAACGTTGGACTCCGCAAAAATCGATAGACAGGAATATTAAAATGCCTCAGGGGCTATAGGCCTATACAGATACATACATCTGCATGGAAATTTCAGGTCGGACACATAGGCCCTACATGTAAAGACTCAGGAGTGTATAATGTATTTCCTATCAAACGTGATTTATGTAACTTGAATAAAGTTTACAGTAGCTTTCAAGATAATAATCCCAACATGTCTAATTACCGGTACGTAAAAGACATAATAAGCCCAAGACTGAGCGACGGATGTAGAACTTGTTCCGTACTTAAACCTGCTTCGCACATGTTGCTCTATCCAGATTCGTACCATCTGAGTAACTCAGAAATGTAAAAATAGGTCTATATTGTGTGTCAATGTAACTTTAACTTATGTAAATGTATATACAGGGTGGAAATGAAATAACTCTCCACATTTTCAGAGTAAAAGCTCATGTTGTATGTAATATAAACGTGTAATAGGCCTACCATATAGGGATATCTTATGCGAAGTTTTACCGTTAGATGGCAGGGGCGTTCCATGCGACACAACTTGTTGTAGAGCTATATTGTGTCATATGGTACAGTTGATTACGTTCTTCCGCTTGTTGGTTTTTCTGTGCGTGTCAAAATTATATTTATAATTATTTTGTAAAACCTAGTATAATTTAATATAATTCAGTAATTTCTCACCTCATGATTTAATTTAATTTAATTTACAATAAATAATAGCGTAAACTTTTATAATACTGAGCGATTCCCCGTAAGAGATGGATGGGGAAATCTGCATTATACAGAATATAGATACGAGTAATTTGAATATTCATGAACCTAAACGAGAACTTTGAGAACGAGGTGTACGAATAAAATAAATAAATAAATAAATAAATAAATAAATAAATAAATAGATAAATAAAAATCGGAACTTTGTCGAAGGTGAATATTACCCCTTTAATCATTAGTATTGTAAGTACGCTAAAAACAGGATAGGCCTATGCAGCCACCTTGGTAATAAATTATTATCTATTAAATTTTATTTATACTCAAGATTTATAGGTTCCAATGTGTTTTTAATAGGGAAGGGACTATCAAGATTGAATTCCTCGTATTTTTTCTCTAGTTCCAGAAAGATCAAATGCAATGTTTGATAGGATGGCATAATATGATCGCAGTACTATCACGATTATTCCTGTGTTTTGTAGGTTAAGGACATGCAGTTATGAATACTATGTAGGATGGTTTTGAAAACTTGAAGTAAAAACACTGTTTTAATAATTAGTCTACAGCACATTAAAAACATTATTCACGAAATTGATTTCATTAGGCCTATGGAACGTCCTGGATAATAAACATCCCAGTTATTCGAGAGTTTACTGCAGGCGTAAAATGCTGGCATAACCTTCGGAGACTCCTAGAAGTACTGAATATAATCTAAGCTAACATAGCTTTCTGTCGAGGTTGCACAGGATTGTATTAATTTTTATTTTCCCTCTTGCAAAATTAAACTATAGCTAGCAGTTCCTTACTTGAAGTAGTTATTTTTGTTTAATAGCTAGCACATTCGAGGCGCAATTTAATTAGTTAAATTTTTTTAAGGTTTAAAGCATATATTCAGAATATTTCTGGACCTGAATGAAGACAAAAGGCTTTCCCTGATTTTCAGAAATAAGAATACAACAAAAGTTTGGCATTTTGAGTTGTTTTTAAGAGTATTAATGTACTAATACACTACGTAAATCCTCAATGTTTATATACCGGAAAACAAATGCACACGCAAAGTTCATCCCTCAAAGTACACGTGCGCTAACTGTTGGTGCTAGTTCAGGATATCTCTATTGGTGGGAAGTTCAAAGTTTTCTCAGAAAAAATTTCTTTTCCCTCAAATGTTTAACACTCTCTTGTAACTTATGGTAACTATTGTAGGCCTATCTCTACAACCATTGAAAATTGGATACATATTTATGTTGTTGTTTTCTAATGCTAGACGTTTCACAATAAAGTCATTTGATCTCTTGCACTCCAATATTTTTTAAAGATATTATCATGATCAGCCACTGAAACACAGATTTTGAGGTGTTCCGAATCCATTTCTTGGTTTGAGTTGCACAAAGGGGAGTTAGGGTAGGGGACTGATATATTCCAATTCTATGCAGGTGTTTGCCAATCTAAATGTAGCTACATATGATTTTCTTGGTAGATCGGGAATTAACTGTGGATTATGATGCAGAAAGTTCCATTTTTTCCCTTGAGATTATATTATCAAATTTTGTTTGTTGAAGTCTAAGTATGTAGATTTAATAAATCTTTTCACAGAGTAATACGTAGATTTAGTAACAGGTCTGTAAGTAACAGTGCTGCCCTTCTTTGCTAAAGCATCCGCATTCTCGTTTCCCAGGATTCTACAATGGGATGGTATCCATTGGAATACAATTCTTTTATTGAGTGATATTAATTGAGGGAGCATTTTAGTTATTTATGCTGTTTGAGATGAAGGTGTGTGTTTAGAAACTATTAATAGAATAGCTGCTTTGGAGTCTGACAATATAACTGCATTCTTAAATTTATTGATGTGGCATAGAAGATTCCTGAGACTTTCACTTATTGCAATGATTTCTCCATCAAAATTTTGTTGTTCCATATCCAAGAGATCTACAAAATGAGAAGAGACAGCACGTAACACTTGTACCGGCACCTTGTTCTCTGAAGATCAAGGATCCGTCGGTGTATAAATGAAGCCAGTTTTGTGGAGGGTACCTAATATTAACTGTCTCTAAAGACAATTGTTTCATTATTTCAGTGTTTACTTCTGATTTCAGTATTTCTGATTTCACATATTTATATGAACTACAGTCAAAACTACTATATCCGTATGAGGGAAGGTTTTCACATGACTTCATTAACATTTCCCTTCTAGGAAGTTAGGTATATTTCAATATTTCTTTATGTTAAAATTGGCATACATTTTCAATTATTAATTTTCTTATATTTTAATTCGTCATTTCTTGAAACTGCTTTACCGAGATAGGCTACTTAAAAAATACCGGCGATCCTTTATTTGACCGTTGAATAATTCCACTTTGCAGTGTCTTTAACTACCATAGACTCATATTTATTCGTCAAGATAATAGAATGATATGAATACGAGTAGGTCCTATTCAAAATTTATTTAGAAAACAACAGTTGTTTTTAATGTAGACCTACACGTAGATGGGAACAGTGCCCTCGGTGGACAATCTCTGCCTGCCTAGAACAGTAAGAATGTAAAGCAGTTCGCAATATATGCACGCCAGTCCCCCAGCTCGGCGCGCACAACTCGAAACAATGTCAAAACCGTCCAGTAGGCAGCAGAGTCCTTTGTCTTGTGTATCACCGAGTTCGTTTGTGGGTTGCGGGAGGGCAGGCGGGGTGGGGGATGGCGTATCACAGGCTTTATTGAGTTTGCATGTCGTTTCTCAATTCGCAAACGAAAAGACATATCGGGTTTCTCCAGAGTACACAGAGCTCTAAACCAATCTCAGTACACATTCGATACTCAAGTTACCAACTCGTCAGTCCTCGCTATCATGCTATTTGTTTGGTTGCACATATCTGGAAGACAGGAATGAAATGCATTAAGTTATTATTATTATTATTATTATTATTATTATTATTATTATTATTATTATTATTATTATTATTATTATTTGGGACATCTTCGTAATTTTACACAACTGTTTAAAATAACTTAAATAAAAGGGTCTCGTTAAGCAATTAACTGTCACGTGATTTCCCCTCTTTCCACGACCCTGCGACAAAACCACTTGTACGAGTACAACGTATTCCGAATCTCACCGGACCGGTGGACAACAATGACGTCACGCTGCAGCGAAATAGGAACAAAACTGCTGGAAGGATCGATGGCTGTCATGGCGACTGTATAAGTTGTTGTCTGTACTAGCTAGCAAAATTTTGCAAAATTTCCGTACTGCCATCTCGTTCAAAGAAAAGAGAGCATAAACAATTTATTTCTTGAACCGGTAGTAATAACTGGTCCGTTAACATGTTCGCTCATAAGCTATTAACGTATTGTTTTTACGTTGTGCTCATTACAAACAATACAGCAGAACCAAAGCAGAACACACCGCCATGACACAACATTGCACGATGTTATTCGTCTGCTAATTCCCGTCCTATGCAAGAACCAGTCAGATTCACTGATGGCGGCTGATGGAGACTGCCACCACCTCTGCAAGTTGATGGCACCGGTGCGACACCGATGGAGCATCAATGACGTCATCGGTGGAATTCGGAACACCGTGATGCCATCGGATTGCTCACCGGTGAGATTCAGAATACGCTCAAAACTGCTGGAAGGATCGATGGCTGTCATGGCGACTGTATAAGTTGTTGTCTGTGCTACGCTAGCAAAATTTTGCGAAATTTCCGTACTGCCATCCCGTTCTAAGAAAAGAGAGCATAAACAATTTATTTCTTGAACCAGTAGTAATAACTGGTCCGTTGACATGCTCGCTCATAAGCTATTAACGTATTGTTTTTACGTTGTGCTCATTACAAACAATAC
The DNA here is from genome assembly GCF_040183065.1 of Periplaneta americana. NCBI lineage: Eukaryota > Metazoa > Arthropoda > Insecta > Blattodea > Blattidae > Periplaneta > Periplaneta americana. The sequence goes on from NC_091123.1 coordinate 36,818,834, forward strand.
AGCAGAACCAAAGCAGAACACACCGCCATGACACAACAGTGCACGATGTCATTCGTCTGCTAATTCCCGCCCTATGCAAGAACCAGTCAGATTCACTGATGGAGGCTGATGGAGACTGCCACAACCTCTGAACGCTGATGGCACCGGTGCGACACCGGTGGAGCATCAGTGTCGCCATCGGTGAAATTCGGAACACCGTGATGCCATCAGATTGCTCACCGCTGAGATTCGGAATACGCTCGTAGATAGCATGTCTGAGTAATTTTATCTTCTCGCAACGGGCAGAAGTGAAGATTGAATTTACAGTACGTAAGGTACTCTTTTATAGAGTAGATACAGGATTATTTCAACATGAGTTACTACTACGAAGGACGAAAATGGTAATTGGAATTAGGTACAATAGGCTATAACTTATAACTAAAGCCTGTATCGAAATGAACGGCCTACACTTTCAAAAATGTGTTCAAATATTCATATTATGATTATTTTTCAATTTAACTTCATTCTCTATATTGTACGCTAATGTGCTGCAGACAGTATAATATACATTGCATAATGAATACGTCCGAATGGATACTCAATTCGTAAGTAAAAACACTTATTGTTAATATAGTACTGTATTTTGATTAAACAGAAACCTAATAAAAATTATTTAACTCAACATCACGATATTTCCTACTTTATGTAAATGGATTAACTACTTTTCTTCCTTCCTATACGTAGTAAAGTGATTTGCTTGTATTTTACACCTGTATCATCGAACTCCAGTCGTGGAAGAGGGTAGCAAACGGTGTTTCCGGTTCTTAACCGTTAATCGAAAGGTATAGCCAGGTTAATATTAGAAATGTTAGTAAAAATGAAATGATGTACATGTATTTATAAATCTTTAGGATACATATTATATAGTGAAGATGACGTTCAACATAGCGCACCAAGTAGACACAAAATCTACATGCCTCTTATTGAACGTGAGTTTTCATTTTGCGCTTTTCAATATCCTCCCCAGATTGTATGCGTCATCGCAAGGATAGATGAACGATGTAGACACGCATGCAATAGTTTGTTCTTTTCTATAAAACTGGTCTGCAATTACAACTGAATTTAAAATGCATCAGAACTAGATGTTCAAGAACTACAAATAATTTTAATTTGACCCTGAATCCAGTCAATTACTCAATAAATAAGAAATACGAAGAATTCCGCTTGTTCAACGAAGTGCATTGATCACAAACAACTCCAACTATGTTCAATTCTGGAAAATTGTTTCATTCTTGGAATTCAACACTCTGCAGCATTCCGTACAATGTAAACACGAAGTTCATCCATAATGTAACGTAAACTTCCCTGTCCATTTAAACATTCACCAAATTAAGCCTATAAATTTTTTATATCAATTACTCCGTTCAAAATGTATTAGGAGGAGAGGTAGCATTGATTTAAAATCGCTTACAGCTTCTTTACATTTACGTTTATAAATATTTTAATTACATGAACAGGTAGAATTACGCTTACCACTGCAGGTTCCTAAAAGTTGAAACATCATTGTTTAAAATACGAACACGCAAAGAGAATCATCTCGTTCATGTACCGACTTCACTAATAATGTCGCGGTCGACGCCTAGTGTTCCCGTTGGGGGAAATTCACGGTAAATTTTTTATAGGCCGCACTCCTAACACTTATAGCTAGCTAAAGCTAACTAGAATCTAAGGGGAACACAATCACCCTAATTCAGCGTACCAAAGATCCATTCCTAACCAAAGAAAATCTCTTGGCGTCGGGACTCAAACCCGAAATCTCATAGTTGTGAGACAGTTTCACTAACCACTAGACCTAGAGGCTGACGAACTAATAATGAGTGACGCTTTAAAGCAGTAGTGTCAGAGTTGTAAGCTCCAAAACCGGTTGTGGAACTAGAGAGTGCAGTCGGAGCGTGAACTTGTTTATGTCTGTGGAAGCACCGGAGCACGCAACGAGTCAAAGTGGAGCGCTCCGCTCCGTTTAGTCTGTCTGACAACGCTGCTTTAAAGTCTCGAAACTGTATAAAATAGTAGGCTTATATTGCAACAGACATACTAGGTTGGTAAGTGCTCTCCAACAGAGGCGAGGGAAAATTTGAAAAAAAAAAAAAAAAAAGAACAAAGCGCTTGCGCCAATTTTTTTTTTTTTTTTTAATTCCCGAGATTCTGTTATGCACTTAATGCCCGTGTATTACATTTCATATTTTGCACAATCATAATTTATATATTTATTCTATTTATTTAGGAATTTAGTTATGTATTAATTTTCAACTGAACGTTTGTCATTTTGTTAATGGAAATGTGTAATTTTCTAGATCACCGTGCTTTTATATTCTTTAGTTATATTTGTTGGATAGGACTATATTTTATGTGTGTGCATTATTCAAATAAATAAAAATCTATTGCAAAATACGAAATTGAAGTGTCTGAATCTTTTCCTATAAATAAAGATAATGAAATCTTTATTCCATAACATTTAATAATTGTTCAAACTTCACGTTCAATTTCAATGTTAATAAATAAGGTTACAGCTTGTTCTGTCAGAGTTCTTATTCTTTTTTTAATTTACAAGTGACTGTATGTTACGTTTGTAGAGAATTACTTACACAGTTGTGTTGTAAGTAATTTACTTATTGCACTGTTATTTCCAGTTTTTCCGTAGTAACCATTAAACGTGAAGTGTCTTCAAGTTAGAGGGCATGCAACAATGATGGTAAGTATGCAAAAAGAGGATGAGTGCGTAAAAAATATATTTACAACACTTTCATTACATTTTTCCAAGTGTATGAAATCGAATAAGGAAACATTTAGTTCAATTGACGCCTTCCCTAGAATAACAACTTAACGTATGTTAGGTGCCATTTCCATTTCCAGAATATGTTTAATCCTTAATAACACAGCTCCCTCTTGACAAAATATTGTTCACCTCCAAAAAACAATTGAATGTCGTTCTGAGCAATGCTTTTATACCATTTAATGTTTGATGCTCCGGAATAAGCGCCCGCCGTCTTAAATCACGAAGTGATTTACGCATATCATATATATTATTTTAATGTACCGAAGTACATGTGATATTTTCATGCGCTTATTCCGTCGGATCCCGGATGATATTTCCATGCGCTTATTCCGTCGGATCCCGGCCAACTAGTCACTCATAACGTGTGCACCTCGGCACATGTGTGGACTTCGGTCCTACGTTCATAGACATCTATGACGTAGTGCAGAGGGCGGCCACTAGAGGGAACCCAAGAGTTGGAACTTAATCTGAGACGATTCTGTCCGACGCCGGGGTGGGTATCCGGTGTGGCTTAGTGGATAAAGCATCAGCACGTAGAGCTGAAAACCCGGGTTCAAATCCCGGCGCCGGAGAGAATTTTTCTCCGTTCCATTACTCTTTCATCGTATGATGACGCAGAATATCTGCATGGAAATATCATATGTAGCCTACTTCGGTACATTAAAATAATATACAAGTATGGTAATGTTATTCTCCGTATTGTAAAACTGATGAAGCAAGAATATTTTCAAGCATTTTTTAAATTGTTCAGTATTTTCCAGCACACGCAAATTGGTACAACGGCAATCTTCTACATTTTGTTCGCCTAAAGGAGGCTGATCGAACCTTTCACGCGTAGTACAAGTTTTTTTTATAGACTTCACCAACAATGAAAAAAGGTCAAACTATTCTTCTTTGTGTACGTTTTGAATTAATACAGTAACTTACCTCTAGAAGAGAAGTTTTGGATTAACACCATGAACTTGGAATTAATAACCAACTTTTGGTAACTGTTTACAAGTTTTAAAATCAGGTTAGTGTAATAACACATCTGAAAGACTGATTTTCTGTTTCGTCCAATTTTCCTGAATAATCCAATGCAGTAGACGACCTTTAAGGTCTTGTATTAAGCTACCCAGACGATGCAGGTTATAACCAGTTTTAAAAAGTTGAAAGTTGGAGATCTTAAGTGCAAATGTACGGTGTAAAACCGAAATCACTTCCGAGTACAGTTACCATAAAAGTTTAAAATTTAATCTATTTTCTACTAAATACACAAGGTGGTTATAAAATCTGGACACATAGTAGCTAGTAAAGAGGGGAAGAAAATGAAAATATAAAAATAAGGAAATCTAGGGGAAAAAATGACAAGAGAAAGAAAGGAAAAGTGGAAAGGGAGAAAAGAAATAAAATAAAAGGAAAGCCATCCCATTACAATCGGTGAAAGGCCCTTAGGGTATGACGGTATGTTAAGGCTTTCACTTTCGGAGACAATCGGCAGTGAGTAGCAGTAGGGATGTCAGCTCTACATATTGGTCGCCATTATGCAAGGAAATGCCTTGGTATCTACTCATTTCTGCTGGAGGCTTAGTGTACCTCAGAATCATAATGGGCGGGAAGGATTAAATGAATGATAAAAATCCATGATCCCGTTTTGAATTGAACTCACGAGCTCCCAGCATGTTGCAAAACGCTTTATATAGTATGTAAAGGAGATGAGAAGAAAAGAGGAAAAATAAAAGGACATGTTTAAGAAAAGAAGGAATGAGAAAAAACAAGTTGAGGAAAAGAAACGAAAGTAGAGCAATAGTTTGATAGAAGGAAAAAATAAGAATTAAATAATCAGAAAAAAATGAGGAAGAAATTTTATTTCTATATTATTATGACTAGAGCATTTATAATACTTGAATTTGGGAGGCAAAGAAGGTAGTTAAAAGGTGAAAAAGATAATGTAAATTAAACAAAAAGGCACAATATACAGGCTAAGAAATCTTTCAAATCCAAGTTAGAAAATTATCTTATGACGAGTTGCCAAACTAACTTACTATTATGACAAGTGTTGTATTGCATGTTTCCATGTATTCACATTTTTTTATGTTCTAGTGACATTTAACTTAGTTTGTCTTTTTGTTTTCATATTTCCCGATAATGGTATATCTATAATGTGATAACTTGAGCTACATATAATCATAATTTTTCTTACTGTGTGTACCTAAAAATATTGTATTCATTGTATGCTTTGCACTTCACTCTATTATTATTATTATTATTATTATTATTATTATTATTATTATTATTATTATTATTATCATTAATTGTCTCTTTTATACTTTGTTTGTCTCATTTATTTTGACCTGCTTTTCACATTTTATTATGCTTTTTTCTTTCTTTCTGTATGTTATAAATTATGTCTGATTACGATTTACTTGTTGTTTACATTACATTATTATTGTCTTATTCAGTTTTGTGTGTAAAATTGTAGTGTACTTTGTAAATTTGTAGTGTTTTTTGTAACGCAGTCTTACTCCTGGTTGAGTGTTAGACAAGGCCGTATGGCCTTAACTCTGCCAGGTTAAATAAACCATTATTATTATTATTATTATTATTATTATTATTATTATTATTATTATTAATATACGCGTATATTAAAGAAGCGGGTGACAGTATCCTTGTGTAATAGCTCATAGGCCTATTGTCATTTTATTTTGGAAAGAATGTAGGTAAAAGTAATTACGGACTTGACAAAATGCTTCCCAGGACTTCAAAGGATATGTCCCATTTTTAATGTTATCGATTGATAGAAAATGATTTTCTATTTTCTGTCCCCTTGTATGTCAGTAAGAAAGTTCGAAACATAAACTACATAATCGGTTTTATTTACTTTGTGTAGCGACATATAATTCTATTTTATTGACTTGGCCTCAGGATCGAGGTTTATGTGTACATGGATATTCATATTTTTTCACATTATGAACTGTGCCTGGAACATACAACTTGGTCATTAAGAATATTTCTCAATACATTATCTTCAAATTTTTTGTCATTATATTGCCAGTAAACAAGACTCAAATTGAAGAGAGTTTGATCCCCGATGTCTTCCATTCAATGTACGTTTTAATGTCTCTAAGCAAAATTTGGTGTTATAACTTTATTAGACTCGAGATCAGTTCCTGTCTATGTATTTGCTTTTGTAATATTCGCAATCAATCATCCACACTTCGCCGGTAAGCGAAATAAAATTATTGTCTTTGCTACGTATATTAAATTTTTGTTTTCATATTTTCCGATAATGGTATATCTATAATGTGATAAGTTGAGCTATATATAATCATAATTTTCCTTACTGTGTGAACTTAAAAATATTGTATTCATTGTATGCTTTGTACTGCACTATGTTATTACTATTATTTTATTTTTATTATTATTATTATTATTATTATTATTATTATTATTATCATCATCATTATTATTACTATTCTTATTTTTTATCATCATTATTATTATTATTATTATTATTATTATTATTATTATTATTATTATTATTATTATTAAATTAAAATACAGACGTGGACAAATTATTAGCAAAATTTGGACATTTTTATTATATATTACAAACTATGATTCTTCAATTTAGACTACAGTTGACATCTTTGGGTATTTCCAAATTATTAGAAAAATCGAAGATTTTTATTTTATATTTTTACAAAATTTCACTCTTCAATTTAGACTACAATTGATATTTTCGCATATTTACAAATTATTAGCAAAAGTGAAGATTTTTTTGTATATATTTTTTACAAAATTCGACTCTTCAATTTGGACTACAGGTGACATTTTGGATATTTCCAAATTATTAACAAAACTGAAGATTTTTATTATATATTTTTACAAAATTTTACTCTTCACTTTAGACTGCAGTTGACATTTTTGCATAATATTTACAAATTATTAGCAAAATTGAAGATTTTATTATATACTTTTTTTTATAAAATTTGACTCTTCAATTTAGAATAGCCTACATTTGAAATTTTTGCATATTTCTATCTACTGTAATGATAGAAATATGCAAAATTGTCAACTGTAGTCTAAATTGAAAAGTCAAATTTTGTAAATAGAATTAATCATAAAAATCGTCAATTTTGTTAATAATTTGTCCACGTCTGTACTCGTCCTTGCAAGTTGAAAACCGAGAAATCGACAGCTCACCTAACGTGTACATGCTTCCGCGCCGGGGCGAATGATCACCTGACCAGTTCGAGAATAAGGTGTGCTCAGAAGGATGATCATCTCATCCGTTATAGCTGCCTTAACAAACCGCATTTCGCTACTTATTCTATTTCCGCAGCTTCATCACGACGCTGGACGAAATTTCATGAGAAATCCTTTTTCCCAGTGCGGACTCCAACGAGCTCCTCAATCTGTCAGTCCAAGGCAGCTTTCCTTAGACACAGATGGGCGTTCATGTGCATTTGCACCACTTGCATTCAAGTCAACGAGTTAGAAAAGAAACTCGTTGATTCAAATGCATTCATTCTTGTGTATTGTTTTGAAGATTGTCTAACCTCTAGGCGCTCTTAACTGTCTTGTCCCACTGAAGTGCGAACCGTCGCCGAACTTGGGCCCGCGAATATGTGATTAATTCTTAGTGGTAGTGCTATACAAACGGTTAAGAATGTGATTTCAACATGATGGGGCCACGCAATATTATGCTTTAACATTTCACCTGAAAATTAATGAGAATGTCGGTGTGCACTGGCTTGGACGAGGTGGATCACAGTCATGGCCTCCACGGTCACCAGACTTCACACCTCTTGATTTATTTCTATGGGGATTTGTAAAACAGCATGTTTTTCAACCTACATCTATATATGACTTGAAACAAATGACCACCCATGTTATCCAGCACATTCCACCTGCAACACTTTTAAGCGTGACAGAGGATGTCAAAATCGAGTAAGGTACTGTTTTCAAGTAAATGGAAGACATTTTGAACAATTTCGGCAGTGAACACACTGTATACAATTGTATTTCCAATTGGACGGAGTTCCGGAACAAAAGACCAACCGACAATTTGAAAAAATTTAGATACTGACATAAATCTGTTGTTGGCCGATTATTTAACTCGGAAAAAATTAGGAATGCGATATATACATTTTGCTGCTATGTATAAGCAAAATTCGTTTATTGCATAAAATTTATTTACCTATTTTGCTTTGCAATATAAAATCAACTAATGGTCTGATATTAAAAATGAGTTAGCATTTCTTTTAGTATTATTGTTGCTATTTTTTTTGTAATAGTATGAATGTTACTTCTTGCATAAAACGTTTTATAGAAACCAGATTTATTTCAATGCGCTCTATTCCGAAAACAGGTTTTTGGCGGTTGGTCTCTTATTGCGTAATTCCTTCCAATTAGAGTAATGTTTCCTATTTGTCAACTGATTTGTGTCAGACGGTATTTCTGGTGATGTGGAAGAGACATCCTAATGACCATTAGTACACTAGAATAAATAAATAAATAAATAAATAAGTAAATAAATAAATAAATAAATAATTAAGTAAGTAGGTAAGTAGGTAAGTAAATAAATAAATAAATAAGTAAACAAATAAATAAATACGTACATAAGTGAATAAATAATAAATAAATAAGTAAACAAATAGTGTCCATACTGCACTGTGTCCGAGATTTACAATTAATGAAAGAAGTCTTGAATGGACAGACAAATCTTTGTCTTTTCTAGGCGTATTATGTTAAAAGTTTAAAAAACGTTATGAATTTAAGAAAATTAGTTTTCAATTATAGTCTGAAGTTTCTTTTCTTATTTTTGCTTTACGATAAAAGTGAATGTCTTTAAAGTTAAATATAATTTAGAAAAGTATTGAAAAATCCCTATATAATTCATACAGTTTGCGACTGAAAGCAGTTCTGAAGTTGAGATTAAGTTGTCAAAATGTGGAATGATTCTGTCTCAAACAGCTGTTTCTCACTTTCTTGAAATAATGTAGTGGATAAGGTGGCGTGCCCTGCCCTCTAGCTTTCAAAATATACGTACACTAAGTTAATATCTCTCTCTCTTTCTACCCCTTTCCTACCTTCATAAACTATCATCATCGTCGTCGTCATCTTTGTCTTCCTCTACTCCTCTTTTAGTTGCAGAGGATCTTCAAACTTCTCTATTACTTTTTGGTGCACATCTTTTCTCTCTGTGAACCACTTCACCTTCTTCATTTCACTCCTGCAAAGTTGGCAACTCTTGCTGGAGTTCACGAATTCTCTTTTAACATTCCTTAGTGTAATATTGATATAATTAATGGATTCTTGCAGTTTACTCTTAGCTTCGAGGAGGCAGCATAGCACGGAGCTCTCTTCGACACGAAAGAGGCTCTAAGTGCAATTAGCATTGTTTTCTGCCAAAGCAGATGAGCAGAGGAAGTAGTATTTGTGAATCTCTTAAAAAATAGAACATTTTGTGTTATTAATTCGAAGACTTATACTTGCTACGAATTTCAGGAGTTGTATCAAATTTATAAGAAAACTGAAACTGTTATTATTCAAAGTGAATGTATATTACACCCTCACAGAGAGTTTTAGAGTCACTGTTACACTTTTACTACGTCATACTACCTTTGACCAATAAAACGGTACGGAACGACGCGTTTCACTCAATCATGGCTACTTATCCCTACAATTTTTATAACCTCCCTAGCATTTGTTTGTTTTTATCACCTCCCTAGCATGTTTCTTTGTGTGCCAACATTGTACTTAGTAGATCTATGACATTTACTCGCCGTTACAACTCACGTTTCACAGTTAGAATTAGCATCGCCTGTATCACTTGCTTTTCTTTTCAAAGTACCTGTTGTAAGCCACTTTTCCATTATTAAAAGAGTTTTCGCAAATATAATATTAAAACTGGAGTTAACTCACTATCCACTTTGTCCAAATATAACTTAACACTTCTGAAGATAAACTGAAACTGCCAGATCGCTAACTTCGCAACTTTGAGCAAAACCAGTAGTAAATAAGAATAAACAATCAGCTTGTTGAAATATGGACAACACGTCATGATTACTTAAAGCAGCAAGGGAAAGCGGGAGTAAAAAAATCATATTGTACTGTTGTGTACTTCACAGCTACCACCCCACAAATTATTATTTATCGGCACGTATCGCGATACCCCTGAAGTTAGTAACAATGCAGTATAGCCTGGAAATACCAGATTTTGGTCTGATCGTTTAAATATTCATGGCTTTTAGAAAGTTTGGCATATACAATAAGGTATCCATTTTAAGTGAACAGTTTTTACTAATCTATTTTTTGTTATGATATTTTTTATTAAATTGCAATTAAATTTTTAATTCTGCCTGCGGGCCACCTGTCCCACCTTCGCGAACCACAGGTTGAGAAACGCTGTTATGGACGAACTCACGAGAACAGCTCAAGAGACGGTGTTACATGGTCGAATTTCCGAGTATTATAATTGCAACGAGAACAAATAAGTAGTAGTAGTAGTAGTAGTAGTAGTAGTAGTAGAAGTAGTAGTAGTTGTAGTAGTAACTATAATTATAGTAGTAGTAGTTGTAGTAGAAGTAGTTTTTGTAGTAGTAGTAGTAGTAGTTGTAGTATATTAGTAGTTGCGGTTATTGTAGTAGTAGAGTAGTTGTAGTTGTTGTAGTATACTAGTAGTTGTGGTTATAGTAGTAGTAGTAGTAGTAGTAGTAGTAGCTTGTAATTGTAGTAGTAGTTGTAATAGTAGTAATTATAGTAGTTATAGTAGTTGTAATACTAGTAGTTGTAGTGGTAGTAGTAGTTGCAGTAGTAGCAATTGTACTATAGTAGTAGTTGTAGTTGTAGTATTTGTTATAGTAGTAGCAGTTGTAGTATTTGTTATAGTAGTAGTAGCAGTAGTTGTAGTTATAATTGTAATTGTTGTAGTTTTAGTAGTTGTAGTTGTAGTATTAGCTTTAGATGTAGTAGTAAGTTATAGTAATAGTTCTAGTAGTAGTAGTTGTTGTAGTTGGTGTAGTTGTAGCTGTAACTGTAGCAGTAGTAGTAGTTGTTGTAGTTGTAGTATACTAGTAGTTGTGGTTGTAGTAGTAGTTGTTGTAGGTATAGTAGTTGTAGTTGTAGTAGTAGTTGTAGTTGTAATTGCAGTAGTAGTTGTATTAGTTGTAATTGTAATTGTTGTAGTTTTGGTAGTTGTAGTTGTACTTGTAGTAGTAGCTCTAGATGTAGTAGTAAGTTGTAGTAGTAGTACTAGTAGTCGTTTTTGTAGTTATAGTTGGTGTAGTTGTAGTTGTAACTGTAGTAATAGTAGTAGTAGTAGTAATGACAGGATAAAAAAGTATTACATCATAATATTTGCAATAGATAACATTGTAACAAATTTCATCATGTGAAACAAGACAAAAATTCACGACACCCTATGTTTACATCCGCATAACCTTGTCCGGCTACACCGTCTTCCCCTTGCGCGTACTACCACTCCTAATTTTCTGCCACCAAACCCATCTTGATAACTTAATAAACCCTTCCTCTCTATTAAGGGACTGGAAATTTCTCCCTCCTGAGGGTAAAGCAGGAAAACACAGCCTGGTCCACGCCACAGCAAACTTTGCAGCACGAGGAAGCTGCTGCAGCTGTGGACTCCGGTCGCGAGTGAGCGAGTTCGGTTTTTGGCCAAAGTAAACTTTGGTTGGAAGCCGTGGTTTATGCCGGGGGTCATATTGCTCCTTAAAATATTCCGTCCCGGCCAGCCCGGTGCGGCGCCATGGTTACAAGTAACTCCACTGCAACTTTATTATTTTGCCCTATACAGTGGCTCGCACGCGAATCTCATTCTGTTGCTCCGGGGGAAACTTTATGCATTTCAAGATGATCATTCAAGGTTACGAATTCTTTTATTATCCACTAACCCGCACACTTTACTACTTTCAGCTGAAAATCAGGTAAGGTTACAAGCAAGAAAGTATCTCCTCACGGAACTTGAATAGCAGTTTCATTCACAACAATAAGAACAGTAACAATAACTCTAATTCAAACCTTACACAACAGAAGACAATGCGAGACTACCGCGGTCCAAATACTGTAAGATCTACTTCGATGAACATTTCGTGAAGTCCCTCCTTTCCCTAAAAGCAGGTGTACAAAAACATGCGAACGCTTTCTATATATTAGTTACAGTTTGTTTGATTCTGCCGCTTTACTCGCGTTAGTTTCAGTTTCTTTAGGTTAGTTCCGGTTTCCCTAGGTTAATTTCTGTTTCTTAAAGTTAGTTTCGATTTATTTAGGCTTCATTAGTTTAGATGAAGGATGGGTGGATCGGACAAAAATTCTCTCCGACACCGGGATTTCAACCCGGGTTTTCAGCTCTACGTGCTGAAGCTCTATCCAATAAGCCACACCGGATTCCCATTACGATGCCGGATTGAATCCTCTCAGTTTAAGTTCCAACTCTAGGTTCCCTCTAGTGACCGACCCTCATGCACTGCGTCACAGATGTGTGATAGTGGTACAATGTCCAACACATTAATGTGTAGAGGTGCACTGATTAAGAGTGACTAAGTGGTCGGGATCCAACGGATAAATCCGGCATCGGAATGGGAATCCGGTGTGTCTTAGTGGATAGAGCGTCAGCACGTAGAGCTGAAAACCTGGGTTCAAATTCCGGTGCCGGACAGAATTTTTCTCCGTTCCACCCATCCTTCATCATATGATGACGCAAAATTCCTACATGGAAATATCATATGTACTTCGGTACATCGTAATATATTGATTAGTTTAGGCTCTTCTTCGTTTTCAGGTTCACTCTAATTTTAAATATTAATTTCACTTTCAAATTCGCTGTCAGTTTGTTTAGCACAGTTTCCAGTTCTTCAGTTTAAATTCTAGCCTACATAGTAAACGCCGTTACTTCGGCTTCCTTACGTTAGTTTCTAACCTACATTCTGTCTTACGTTAATTTAAGCTTCCTCTGTTTTCCTTCTATCTTGCGTTCTATCACATGTTAGCTGTGGTTTCCCTAGGATAATTTCTATCTTACGTTAGTTTCGGCTTCTTTAGGTTAGTTTCTATCTTGCATTAGTTTCGAGGTCCACCGCTGTGGAATAACAGTTAGCATGCCTGATCATGAAACAAGCAGGTCCAGGTTCAAATCCTGGTAGTATTTAGATTAACTACATTATTATGTTGACAAAATTGAGCAGTTAATAATATTTTGTCCTCGAGTAGAAGATCTTGCAAAGCAGGAACATATATAAAAAGTTTATCAATTAAAAAATAAATAGAAAACAGTTGCCTGATTTACCTTCAAATTGACAGATACGAGTTATCACTTCTTAGCTATCAATATGCAACATCCACAGTCGCATTCCCCAATGGATATCCATCCATCTATCTAGCAAATTACAGATCTAGCAATTCATCCATCCATGTATCCATCCTTCTACGTATCCATCCATCCATGCATCTACTCGCCTGTCTACTGATATACCCATCCACTTACCAATACACCCATCCATCCATTTATCGAGCCATACATCCATCTACCAATACATCCATCCTTCTACTGATATGTCCAACCAACTATCACTCCATCCATCCACCACCTAACCATCCAATCATACAACTATAAATATATCCATCTATCCAACCATATGTCTACCGACACATCCATCTATCCATTCAACCATGCATCTTTAGATACAACCATCTATCCATTCAACCATGTATCTATCGATACAACCATCTACCCATTCAACCTCGAACCTATCGATACAACCATCTATCCATTCACCCATGTATTTATCGATACAACCGTCCATCCATTCAACATGTATCTATCTATACAACCATCTATTCATTTAACCATGTATCTATCGATACAACCGTCTATTCATTCAACCATGTATCTATCGATACAACCGTCTATTCATTCAACCATGTATCTATCGATACAACCGTCTATTCATTCAACCATGTATCTATCGATACAACCGTCTATTCATTCAACCATGTATCTATCGATACAACCGTCTATTCATTCAACCATGTATCTATCGATACAACCGTCTATTCATTCAACCATGTATCTATCGATACAACCGTCCATCCATTCAACATGTCTCTATTGATACAATCACCCATTCATTCAACCATGTATCTATCGATACAACCATCTATCCATTCAACCACGTATCTATCGATACAACCATCTACCCTTTCAACCTCGTACCTATCGATACAATCATCTATCCATTTCATCATGCTTTTATCGACACAACCGTCCATCCATTCAACATGTATCTATCGATACAACCATCTATTCATTCAACCATGTTATCTATCAATACAACCGTCTATCCATGAAATCACTATCTATCGATACAATCATCTATCCATTCAACCATATATCTATCGATACGACCATCTATCCATTCAACATGTATCTATCGATACAACCATCTATCCATTCAACATGTATCTATCGATACAACCATCTATCCATTCAACATGTATCTATCGATACAACCACCTATCCATTCAACCATGTATCTATCGATATAACCATCTATTCATTCAACCATGTTTCTATCGATACAACCATCTATCCATTCAACCATGTTATCTATCAATACAACCGTCTATCCATGAAATCACTATCTATCGATACAATCATCTATCCATTCAACCATATATCTATCGATACAACCATCTATCCATTCAACCATGCATTTATAGATACAACCGTCCATCCATTCAACATGTATCTATTGATACAACCATCTATCCATTCAACCATATATCTATCGATACAACCATCTATTCATTCAATCACGTATCTATCGATACAATCATCTATCCATTCAACCATGTATCTATCGATACAACCATCTACCCATTCAGCCATGTATCTATCGATACAACCATCTACCCATTCAACCATGTATCTCTCGATACAACCATCTATCCGTTCAATCATGTATATCAAAAATGATCGTGCAACACAAGGAAAATATTTAAATATTAATACTGAGCGATAATGATGTACGAACAATAACGAACGAATCTACTGGTTTTCAGCGGTATGTACAAAATTACAAGATTAATTTTGAGATCAATTTAACCTCTCTCTGTCCGTTTTTTATTTATTTTGTGTGTGTACGTGAAAAGTACAGGAAATAAATACAGCTGGTATTTTATTCGCAATCCTCATACACTACATTCGCAATTCAGCAGGTAGTGAGTAATTTGTCTATGTAATTGCTTTAAGTTTTCTATTTCCGTTTTAATTAATTCTGTAGGAACAACGGGATTCGGGGATCGCCCCGACCTACCTCTCTCCCCCGCTCACTGAATTACAAACCACTATCCACCCCTCAAACAATGAACGGGGATTTTTCTTCAACTAAACGATCCAATAAATTTTACGTGCATTTTGCTAGGGACCTCTTCTGGCTATCCAGGAACACGGGTAACTTCCGGACGACAATTTTAAAAGAAAACTATACATAAATTTTCTCTCTGACGAAGCAGTTTTATGTAAGTGGTTTTGATTGTGTGCAGGCTAAATGAAGATACTGGTATTTACATATTTTAATTCCCTTCGTTTTAACGTTGTGTGGAATAATCAGTTAACACAATTTAGTCCTGAACATTGGAGATAAAGATGAATTCCAAACATGAAACCAACAGTAGTATGCAAGGTAATGCAATTCATTTTCTTAATATTTAAGGCTCTGGAGCGTCATGTCTTAAACTAGAGTTACAGGATGAGTGTTAGTTCGAGTCTCCATGAGGAAAAGAACATTTATTTGTATTCGGCACGGTAGGGAATAAACGATGTAGTTTCTACGGTTGTTTCTGAAAAAGAATAGCCTACATGCTTCGTAACACTTTAATCATTGTGTGTGTAACAAACTATAATGTCAATGTGTTTCTAGGCCTGTATGTGAAAAAAGTAAACAGTGATTTTAGCAGTGAGATCAACGTTTATACGTTAGTCACTGTGGTCTTTGAAGTTCTGTGCTTGTTTCTGACAAAGAAGATACAAATTTGATAATATGATCAACATAGTTGAAAGAAGTTCGCATTTAATGCGACTGCTAACATATAAGACTGTGGTGGCGAAAAACCGACGTCCAACGCCGAAAATTACCCAGCAATCTGCTTCAATTGGTAGAGGGAAACCCTCGGAAAATACCTCAACCAGTAATTTTTCCCATCCAGGATTTGAACCCGGCCCGCTCGTTTCACGATCAGACGTGCTAACCGTTACTCCCTAGCAGTTATATGTAGAATGATACTAATGAGTAGGCTCTGTATTCCAGCTACATATAAATTGGAATGAAGTTGCCTGATTCGAAATATATGTGACGTCTCAACGCGGATACATGTACGTTCGTATACAAAATGTAGTTACGCATCCTCTGCCCTCTTCCTCTAGAAAGTCAAAATCGGAACGCAGTCATAGTGAGTAGTCTTATCGATCACTGCTCTTACTAGTCGTATTATTTAAATAACTACATCTTTGTGGCTGACTGAAGGTTCGTTGCAGAGGTAAAATGCCTTAGGTAGGACGGTTAAGCATGTAATATTGCAGGGCATAGTTGAGGATATTTGAACTAATATTTTCACTGTAAATATAGACAACATTACATATAAATTGTGTAAAATAAACGTGAAAGTGACAAAAACAGTGCACTGAAAGACACTGCAATACCAAAATACACAGAAAGTGTGTTGAATGTAATCCGAAAGAGCCAGTATAGGGCGCGCCACCGATTTTGGCATGTGAAATAAGTAATGGGAAACTTAAGTGCGAGTGTCTAACTTTTGTAGCAATTTATAGGCGATAAAGCTGGCACTTGTGATTGGCAGATTGTTGATGTGACGCGTATTTAGGAGGAGGTACCGTTCTCAGCTGCAGTGACAACAGAAACTCACTGACTGGACAATGTACTCAAGGACACACCGCAGGAAAGTTAAGTGCGAGTATCTTACTTTTGCCGCAGTCTGGGCAGCAAGACTGACTGCTGTGGTTGGCAGATTGTTGAAGTGACGTGTATAGGAGGTGGTACCATTTTCAGCTACACATCAATAGATGCTCGCAGACTGTGCATTGCACTCAAGGACACGTGCCAAAAACCCTGGCGTCAGCAATACCATAAAAATCTGAAAATTATGAACATATTAACTCGACGTTAAGCATGAATTTGTGTAACCTACCATGATGTTCAGTTCCCTATAATTTAGGGAATTTCTAGAAAGAAGTAAGCTTACATAGAAAATTAGTGGGTTTTCAGTGATGAGCAACATGCAATAGACTACCCTAATGAAACACGAAAAAATATCAGACAATAGGAATTTCTTGTACAACATCATGCAACAATAACATCATGTGGTATTGAAAGAATTTTTTGCAATATAAAACCATTTCACGTGACATCCGCATATGTTCAAGTTTCATAACTTATGAATGCACGTTATTACTCACTGCAAAGATCACGACGAAAATGAACATCACGGCTGAAGCAAGTGTTTTACTAGTATAGTTTCAGAATGTCGGGAGTTGACTGTACTCCACGAACATGCAGTGACGACGTGTTTGTTTATATCCTTATCCGTTGCATTACCTGTGTTCGGCGTACTCTATACCCAATGTGTCTTTAACTTCAGTCTTTAGGTAGCTGGAATACGGAGCCTAATAATGAGTTTACAGTTCAACACTGTAAACGGAATTTGTGTGTATGTTATACACAACGCCCTTAGAAAAATAGGGAATCTTAATTTATTCATCAACCTTCGTACATTGCCACATGGCAGCCATAATGGTGAATTTAATCCTGCCTAAGACATGAACTTACATTCACTGTCAATGTAATGACCTGAGTATGTATGTATGTACGTATGTTTTATTAACACTACAATTGGGTGTACACCCGGTGGCAGTGATATATAATATACAATAATTACAATTACAGAAATAAAATAAATAAACGTAAATGAAATAAAATAAAATAAACGTAAATCTATAAATAGTAGATGCAATATACTTAGGACTATAAATAAAAACTATTCCATAATAACGCCTACGATAAGCAAAAGTAAATCTAACTTATAAGTACTTCTATTTCACCCAACTATTACCAATTTAAATAATTACATATCACCTTAATTAATTACATACCAACTTAATAATATATCATCTTAATTAATTACATATCACCTTAATTTATTTACATATCAACTAAATTACATTTCATCTTAATTAATTACATATCAACTTAATTAATTATCTATCAACTCAATTAGTTACATGACACAACTTAAATAATTACACTGCACCTCCAATTACATTTTCAGTCTAATTTTCTCAACCTTTCCTTAAATGTATTGATTTTAAGAGGACCACCCTGAAAGATTGACGCAGGTAAGCTGTTCCAGTCTACAATTGTGCGGTTAACAAAGGAGAATTTAGCCACGTCCGTTCTTTGTTTTCTACATTTAAACTTCCTAATATGACCAGCCCTTCCTAAGTATGATGGTGTTGCTAATCTAGCATTGATATCGGTCCATGCTTTGTGTCCCATTTGTGCCTTAAACAATGCGGTGAGTCTGGTTTTTCGTCGCCTTGATTTGAGAAGTTCCCACCCTAAATCTTTCACTATCTCCTCACCATGTCCCTTCCCCATTTTGACATATTTTGCTGCCTTGCGTTGGACCTTTTCTATTGAATCGATTTGGTTTTGTCTGTACGGATCCCAACCTACTGCTCCATGTTCCACAATTGGGCGACAAGGGTTTTGTACGCTAATTCTTTTGTCGTGCTAGTATTCTTCATAAGAGTTCCACCACGTGTCTATCAATATAAGGTTAAATAAAACAATAAGATTTATTGATGAAAGCCAAAGTGCAGTATGAAAACCTTCGATATATATTTGATTAATTTACCCGAACTTTTCAGTCCTGTACAGGGGATCATAATCAATAACGCAAAATAGCTAATGGTCTGCTCTTGAAGGTGTCTACGGAACGTGTAATGCATTGTAATAAATCACATGGCCATGCTGATTGACACATCGATTAAACAAAGTGTTGGACTGACAGGTAAAAGGTCACGCCATTCTAACTACAGGTGAGTTATCAACCGCGTGCGACCCAAACTGCAACAGTTGAGAGAGGCGAAGTGACTCGTTGAGAAACAGCACGAAGCACATCTTGCTAATATGTGGTAAACACATTAACCTGTGTCCAAACAACGTTACGACGCAAGCAACAGAAAGCAAGCACTTCCCCGAACACGGAAGGATCACTTCAGACATCATCAACATTATCATCATTACGTTACCTTCATCTTCACGTTCACAAGAATCTTCACCTCTTCCACTTCAGCTTATCATTAACATATTTAACTTTCATATTGTTTTGAATAGGATTTTTTTAAAGGGCGTAAGTCAGGAAAGTAAATTTGTGGGAAATTGAGAAAAACTATGTTAGAGGAGAACTATTTGGAAATATGTAATTCCGAACATGTGGGCTGATAGTCTAGGTTACAGTTGTTGGTTTTGAAAGCAATTATACGTATTATGCCAATTCTAATTATTGCGCTTGAAAAATCAGGCAAAGAAATGGGAATGGTTATCAACGTGGGAAAGACATGGTGGCAACTGGTGAAAATTCAGGTTGTAAAGCAGACAGTATACAGATAGAGAATTATAAATTTGAAAGGGTCGACAAATTTAAATACCTCGGATCCTTGGTTACAAATGACAATAACATGTCTAAGGAAATCTCGAACAGGTTGGTATGTGGGAATAGAGCTTATTTCGGACTAAAGAAATATTTCAAATCACATGCCCTTACACAGAAAACAAAAACCACCTTAAACAAAACACTTGTGAGATCAACTCTGATATATGCTTCAGAAACATGGACCATTTCTAAGAACGATGAGAGAAGACTTGAAATTTTTGAAAGGAAGATTCTTCGAAGAATATATGGTCCAGTTATTGAAAATGGATTATAGAGAAAAAGATATAATGGGGAATTATATAGCATGTTTAAAGAGCCCAATATAATAAATAGAATTAAAAGCAATAGATTGAGGTGGGTGGGACATGTAATGAGAATGGATGCACCAGAACCTTGTAAAAGAATTATTCTCACAAACCTTGGAGGTCAAAGGAGACGAGGACGACCACATCTGCGAAGGATTGATGGAGTGGAGGAGGATCTTGTAAGATTGGGATACAGAAATTGGAGGACTGTTGCACAGGACAGAGACAGATGGCAACGCCTACTGAGGGAGGCCAAGGCTCATAACGGGCTGTAGTGCCGATGATGATGATGATGATGATGATGATGATGATGATGATGATGATGATGATGATGATGATGATGATGAAAATCAAATGCGATACAAATATTTTCGTACTATTCTTGAATTACTTTATTGGAAATCATACACAATCAACAAACAGAATGTATAATAATTATGAATTAAAACAAACAGGAAAATATCATGAATGATGAAGACAAATCAGTCTTTTCACTTGGGATGTAATTACTGTTTTCCAGTCATCGTACGTTGCATTACTGTCTGTAGGCCAGCTGAAAAGTTCTTCATAAAATGCCGTATGTTCACTTGAGATGTAGGGCCTACTGCTTCATTTTTTCCAAGTCTTGCACTTCTTTCTGTTTTATTGGCACTTTTCCGGCTGAGTAGACTGGGCTTGTTGGTGGAGGAACAGATTCTTGCAGAAGTGCCATGAAGAATGGGCGGCTTACTGATTCATTGATACTACCAAATACTTTGATGTATCCAACTCTGTCATGTGTATACTCAAAGTGGAATAGACTACACATTGCAAAATTGATTATCTCATTTCTTTGTTTGTTCCTACATTCTTTAGGAACAGCAGTGTTTTTGTAATGTTTATTCTGTATTCAGCTGTTCGCACTCAGTCACCACTGCCAATTGAATAGTGTAAAAGCGATACATGTCATTGACTACGGACTAATTAAAAGAAACTGTGATTTTAACTTGCTTCTAACAAGCCAACGAACAATGTTATTGGCGCCCTTTCAAGCAAAATCGATAGGTTTATCAATGTACTTTCGAAACTACGATAAAAATCAAAATGTCAAAAGTCATGACTTACGCCCTTTTAAAAAAATTCAACTCATTTTCACATCTTTATCTTCATCTCATTTTCATCGCCAATCATGCAGATAACCTTTCCTCTTCATATCTTCAACGTTTCGTACTCAAATCTTCACCGCTTCATCCTTACCGCTTAGTCCTCAAATCTTCACCACTTCGTCTCTTCACCTCTTCGTCCTCACATCTTCATTGCTTCGTCTTCACATTTTCTCCGCTTCGTCTTCAGATCTTCACGTTTTCGTCTTCACCACATCGTCACTTCTTTACATCTTCACCACTTAGGATGCTATGCATAGACATTTCGCTAGCCCGCGCTATGAGTGTGCTAAACTAGCCCCGGCTGTCGACTGATTACTTGTACAGGATTCATATCAAATCATATCGCTAACACTGGTTTATGAATATGAAAATGTTAGTTCGCTGGTCATCCACCGGAAGCCCACGCTAAGAATGTAAATGAATATGGCCCCTAGTCTTCATCATATCGTCGCCTCTTCGACTTCACCACATCGTAGCCTCGTCTTCACGTCTTATCCACTTCGTCTTCAAAATATCACCTCTTCCTCTTCAAAAGTCATCACTTCCTCTTCACAACGTCACCTCTTCATCTTCACTTCTACACATTTTCACCTCTTCGACTTTCTGTCTTCAGAATAGTGGCCACTGTTCGATGAAAATTTAGAAAAAAAAATCGATTTGCAGGTAGGCTATATGATTGTAGGCCTAAATAAGAAAATTAACTAACCTCAAGTTATGGGAAAATAGAGCAAACTCTTATTACCAGCCATTCTTAATAATTTTCAAAGTTTGGTACTCAAAAGTATTTTCTTACTATTACTCTTAATAAAGGTCTATTCACAAATTTGGTTCATACTTGTCATAAGTATTTTACGACTTGCACCCTAGATCATATATACACCAGTTAGGTTGGCCTTATAGGCTTTGACGTTAACAACTTTTGTCAGGTTTACTACGCTGCCATCTAGTTGTTACATAAGGAGTAACGTCATAATTCCCATTTGAATTGCATTAGCGAGTGTACTGCCATCTCGTGTTCGTTTACGGCGGCCGGGTGGCGATCCTGGCGGTTGTTCTCTTCAAAGTGCAAACGATTTTTACATAGCGATGACATATCTGTTACATATATGATCTAGGCTTGCACTAACAACAATATAGGAAATACGTGCGTGGCTAGAGAAGGGCACAGTTGGTACTTGCGTAACCTGTCAGAATTGATGAACATAGTACATAGTTCAGATACCTCAGAAACCTCCCCCCCCCCCCAACTCTGGAGTGAAGTATGAAACCTACTCTCTACTGACAAGTGCAATCTGGATCCAATCAGTCACAAGAATGATGATGCTACTTCGCTACTTTTTCTCCCTGGAGATAGCGCTGTATTTGATCGTAAAATGATACGGGTATCTGCCCAGAACCTTTAACCTTCATCTGGTTGACGGTGCTTCTACTGTCATATCGATGGCCCGCATACAATGTAGGGAAAATTCCCCAGAAACCTATAAGCTCATAAGAAAGAAAGCGATCCTAATGGTTTCCTTGGTAACGCACCAGAAGTAAAGCAACATTATTCCGAGCGAACTGGGTTGAGATTGGAAACAAGTGACTGCTAGAGTTTTCTGCATTGAAATTGGGCTTTCGATTTCGTTGTTCCACTGTTCAACGTCCTGACTGCAAACTGCAAAATAAGTTCCAGAACTTCTATTACCATAGTATCATCCATCTGAAGAAAGAAAACTAAATGAAGTGCTGAGACTCGGTGCAAAATCACACAAGATGGAAAATACTTGCAGATACTACCATGATACTTATCGCTGAATCTGAAGTTCGTGGGTTTAAATCTGGTCGAGGGTGAAGGATCTTTAAAGGGCGATAAAAATTCTCAACATGTATTCTTTCGAAAGTGTAGGTGAGTTGTGAGTACATTGGATCGGTGTCTGGTAAAGTTCCTGGGTAGCTCAGTTAGTAGAGCGTTGGTAAGTTTAAGCATAGGTCCCGGGTTCGATGCCCGGCACCGGAACAATTTTTCCCTCGAAATTATTCAAATCAAGTTTACTGGGAGTTATACCTGAAAGCTCGATTTGCATAATACACGTCACTGTTCGTTAACAGAAAACCACAATTTAAGTCACACAGAATTGAAGAGCTCAGACCCAAAGGCGACCAACCCACAATTTTGTATTGTTCATTATTAAGTCTTTTTTCAAAACGATACATTGTTGTTATAGATTCATGATATTTTTGGTATTTATTAAATGTAGACCAATTAAAATAAATTGTGAAACCAATCATTTTTGTCAGGATCCTCTTAATATCAACTCTTATTTACTCATTTTGTAATTGTGGGTTATCACCTTTGGCTCTGAGCCCTTCAATTAGTGTGCACTCAATGTTGGTTGCTTGACGGTTGTCAGCCCACTTTGAGGTCTGTGGATATAGAGGGAAAAATTGGATCGGTATCTGTTAATGTTTCCGGGTAGCTCAGTTGGTAGAGAGTTGGTACGTTTTGACAAAGGTCCCGGGTTCGATGCCCGGCCCCGGAACTATTTTTCCCTCGAAATTATTCAGCACTAAGAACAGTGATAAGAACAGAACCTCCGTAACTGACGGTCACTACAAAGTCAGTGGCCTCGGGGACTGTAATGCCAAACAATCTTGTATATATTTTGAAGGAATTCAGCCAGATCAGAGAATTTCTTTGTCCAACCTACACTGTGTGTTAAGTAATCCTTAGTTTTCACTATTAATGTTTATGCAAATTTTTGTGAATGCTCGCAAAATGTAGTATATTCGATATTTCCATACATATAGCCAATTGCATCCAACAATTCTATTCTATTTTATGAAGAAATGAATCAGAAGTTATATCCACTGGAAGCAGAAATCAATTTTAATGAAAAGAAACAGACATGAAAAAATTAAACTAGCCATAAAGGAATAACAAGCAGAAGCACGTACAGAATTGTTGCAGATGCAGAAATAATACAATTAATTTTTTTGCACAATACGGTAGCTTTGGAATGGTCAAACAAGAATAAAAATGCAAAATAAAGATGAGAATTTGTGATCTCTGTGGGGGAGAAAATCAATTTGTTATTTCGTGGAACAGGATTTCAGATTAGCCAGGATTCATTACGGTTGGTAGCCGTGTAGGATACTGCAGTCGGCAATCACGAGAAACACCGTGTATGTCCTACATCCAAAGCAATCTGGTGGCGATTACGGAAACCCGGGAAAATTTCCCTACAGACCACCCAGAGATGGAATTTGAAAAGAGCAGGACGGAGAATTGTAGTTAGTAACGCCTTCCCTCTATGAACAAGTATGGGATGGAATATTTATATACAAAACAACTGAAAAACAATGCTCTTAAAGTGGATGTAGTACCCAGACTGCTTGCACCTCCAACAGTGTTGTTCTTAAATGTTCTGTACCTAATACAATTGTTGACATTATTTCAATGTTATGATCAGAGACCAGATATTTGTTAGAATCCCTTTTTAAATGTGTTAAATCTATCTTCATTTTGAAAGTAAATCTGTACGAATTATACCTTTGTGATTGAAACGTCACAGTTTTATGTTTCCCTTTTCTGCCTTTTTTCAATATAAATGCCTAATTTACAAAATAAATTATTTTTTGCCTTTATTTGATTATTTATCTATTATTTATTAATTTATTATTAAAAATGTCCTACAGGTATTATCGCCGCGCTCTCATGGTTAACATTCGGCAGGTCTTTGAGCGGCCTCGTGCGTAACATTCGGCAAGTCTTTGAAATTTAATTGTATTATTGTTTTCAATTTCTTATGTCGCCGCTCCAATCACTCGCCCCAATTTCAATATTGGAACCAATAAGCTGCTTCCATCATTAAATGACACCTACTTGTCTAATCCACGTGGACTAAAACCGAGATTGCAATGTCTTGTGCTGAGGACGAACATTAAGGTATGTGATTAAAAATTATTATTAAAGAGTTATTATTAAGAGTTAAGAATGTCAACGTACTCGTATATGAAATAGTAATAATAATAATAATAATAATAATAATAATAATAATAATAATAGTAATTTAACAATATAACAAACTAGTGCTTATTCTTATCGAGGAAGTAGACGTGACAACATGACGCTTAGAGTGAAACCTACAGAGCAACAATCGGTCGGCAAAATTATGTTTTAAAAGAACGCCGCACGTTATTGTATGATGTCGACATATTAAGCATGAGGCCGCGGCGATAATATATTTTAATTTATTTCTATAACCGCTACACTGAAAGTGACTTCACCGATTGTATATTACTATCTTTCAGTCAGTTCATATTCTCTTTGCAACAATGAGTGCTGCCGTACAAAAATGTATAACAGTAAGCGTTTTAATTAATTATCACTTGTGTTTATTTGACAAGGCAACAATGAGTGTGGGTCTAACGTTATTTTTAACGGTTATTTTTCTTTCAGTTTTCATTGCGATGTTGTTGTAGCTAGCTGCAAGATGCAGAAATTCAGTGTTCCTTTACTCAGTAAATTGCAAAGTTACTTAATACTTTTGGACCCGACGTATTTTGTACTGACGGTAAAGTACTTACATGCGAAATATGTGAACAGTCAGTGAACTACGAACTTCGATATAACTTCTTTATAAATATAATTGTGTGTTTTAACGTTTATATAAATAATAAACATCGCTTTCATTTCAAAACTTCCCAAAATTACTAATTATTTGAATTGCATTCAATTTAAACAAAAAACACGTCTAGATATTGAGAGGGAAGTCTGAAACCAGGTTTAATTGCATTTTAGATTTCACCCCCACTCCAAATTTCAAATGACATCCCTATATTTTTATACTTAAATGTGAAAGAGCATTCAATTGTTTCTATACCTCATTCGTTTTCTCACCTTTTGTTTTCTATCGTCGTCTGGCAACCTGGATTATTGTTATTGTTGGTTAGAGATTAAGAGAATAAAGCTAGAAAACTTATTCAGCATTTCATGTAATAGTTGTTTTTGTGTATTAAATTATTTTAAAATGGTGTATACCTTTCAAGAGAGACCATAAATCATCCTTATTGATTAAATTTAGGAAATTACACAAAATAAGCTGTGTTTTCATCCTTCATCCTACAATCAACTGATAATAACAAAAATACAGGTTGCCAGGCGACGATAGAAAACAGAAGATGGAAAAACAAATGAATGAGGTGTATAAATAATTGAATACTCCTACATATTATTTAAGTATAAAAATATAGGGGTGTCATTTGAAATTTCAAAGTGGAGGTGGCTGGGGTCGGGGTGAAGTCTGAAATGCAATTAAGCCTGGTTTTATATTTCCCCTCAATATTTAAATTGACGTGTTTTTTGTTTGAATTGAATTTAAATAATTGGTTATTTAAACTGGGATGTTTTGAAATGAAAGCCCTGTATAGGTCTAATACCAGAAATTGATTAACAGTTTTCATTTATTTCCTATTTTTACGAAAGTATATTTCTTCAGATAAAAAAGGGGCCATGTCAGCTGTTTTCAAACATATTTCTCTGTATGTTCCATTTTCTTAAAAAAAAAAAGACTTCTTATGAACAAAGTAATTGTGGTTATGGGCAAGGTAACAATATTAAAAATAAGGAGTTAAAGCATATACAGTGTTATTTCTGAAGTTTCTTGTGTTTTTTCTTTCAAAATGACCTCTGCATGACTAGACCCGTTTTTTATCTCACTGCCTCAATTGTTATGCAAACAAAACTTGTTATAAGCCTATTAGATAGAGGAAAGGTAAGAAAGAAAACGAAACGGAGGATTTTTCGTTAAATTAAAATTTGACTGTCATTAGAGATAATAGCCTCGAACGGAGAGTGGAATCCTAACGATGTTGTTAAGACGAAAGTGGAGAAAATATCATTCGGAAACCCGATACATTCATGTTTATATGGCTGTGAAAAGAACTGATATATATTTTTCACGACCAATATTAGAGATTACCTCAAACCACCCTGTTCCTTGTCGCATCATATACACTGATCGATGTTTTGAAACCCTTCCAAGACTTGTTAAGCATCACAAGTATTTATTTGTTCTGGATCTCTGTCTCTCGCGCAACTTCTCTTCTTTCCTCTTTCTCAGACAAGACAAGCTGTGGAAGTTCTCACAGAAATTTAGAACTTTTTTTTTATATGATCCGTTATGTAAGGAAAATGAAAAGTTGTCTTTTTCTGCGTCTTTTATGTCCTATCATCCATTCTCTTATACCAGTCTCCTCTTTCAGCTTGTGATTTCCGATTTCTCTCGCATTAAGCTTCTTTTTTTTTCTCTCTTCTTTTTATTAAGTAAGTTTTGATCTGTTTAAACTTGAACGGACCCTTTTATTATCAGATTTCATGATCGGTTCCGTTTCTGTTGAAACATATCTACTTTAAAATCATACTTTTTTCCGACTGGCATCTTCGTAATCTGTTCGTACGCCCACTAACCCATGAGTTAAAATGTTCATGTTACCAGATTTCTTGAAAGATTTCCAGTAAAAGATTTATATAATGTTTAGCATTTGATACTGAATCTATATTCGTGGCAGATGTTTTTTCAAACAAAGGATCCTAATCTTTCAGCAATGAGGAGTCCTACACTACTTTTCACTATCCTGAAACTGAAATTAATTTAGTAAATTATTTTTGTTTTAATACGTTTAATGTGGCTAGACCAACTTCTATGTTTAAAATTTATTACTCTGGTTCAACCAGGGTTACCAGACGTCCTGCATTTCCCAAGATTGTTCTGGGTTTTAATTATGTGTCCTGTGTCCTGCATTGAGTTATATTTGTAAAGGAATTTAAAACATATTGGAAAAATGCAAGTTTGTTTGCTCATTTATATAAAATTACTCTTAAAATTCCTTGCTCATTTTTTCAAAATTCTGTTCAACCTAAGTTCAACCTATAGACCACTACTCGCAGTAGTCAGCTGAAATCTACTGTTTTGGTACGAAATTTCTACCTATGGTCATGACTGTTACTTGAACAAAATTGGAATTATTATTACTTCATCAATTTGTCTGCTGTGCGGTCTTCAGGAAGAAATGGGTCAGAATCATCTTCAACTAAGTTCAGCCTTTTCCTCTAACTCACTGTGTGAGAGAAATACTGGAGAGCAAGAGAATTAATGGCTTCATTTCCAAGAACTCAGCATTAGTTCAAAACAACATTAGTACAAAAAGAACGATCATACACGATATTATCCGTAGCAGTTAGCAGCAGTTAGAGGAGTACCTGGTCGCTCTTTGGACAGATCCCGGTGCAGACATGGGTGCCCGGAGACTGAAACCCTCGCCCACGTCCAAGGTCAGTGTAACAGAGGTTTACTCTTCCGAAATGCCAGACACCATCATGTTCGATCCTTAATTGCAACTGCTTTGAAAAAAAAAGTCTTGGATAGTAGAAGAGGAAGTTTTTTGCCTTGCTACTAATGGCTCCTCTAGACGTATTGACATCATAGCGTATTCCCAGACTACCAAGAAAGGTTATATAATTGATCCTACCATAAGGATTGAAACGGGGAGTAGCCAGCCGGAGGATGTCAATCAAGAAAAAAATCAACATTTATCTGCCAACAGTTGATTACTTCAAAGTAAAATACCAGCTTTAAAACAATGAGGTGATTGGTATTCTTATTGGAGCTCGTAGTGTGATTCCCAAGTTCTTTGAAAGCTTCAGGAAGACTTTTGAACTACCACAGACACTTACTACTGAAATCATAACTTCAGTTTTGAAAAGCTCTTGCCAAATTTTGAGTCATCATATTCACTATGTTTAATTTTTTTTTCGTCACTTTATAATTGAAGAGTCCACTGCAAGAATGATGGATGTCATTTGGAATACATTTTGCAGGAGAAGCAATTGAAAGTTTGAAATGCTTAGCGCTCAAAGCTTAACTGTGATTTTCCGATCATGACTGGACAATGACTATCTGTGTTAATGCCATATAACTCTGTATGTACATTCTATATGTCTTAAGCTATGCATTGACAGTCTTGCTTCATTTTCGACAAGAAAGTGACATCCATCATTCTTGCAGTGGACTCTTCAATTTATATATATTTATTTTAATTTTCTGTCAACAAAATTTATGTAAACATTTATATTGTAAAATTCATGCAGGAGAGTATACTGAGTCCTTCTGGGCTACCTCCAATGGGAGGCAGTTAACAGTTTAAATGTTTAAAGATTCTTGAGTTGAAATCAGGCCGATGACAATGCAATTTAAAAAGGCTGATAAAATTCTTAGCATGACTTTCTCCGGTTAGAAAATAAAGCTCGGAGGCCCGTGTTGTAGATTTATGGCATGCAAAAAAACCTTTTCAGAGAGAAATATCAAGGCAAAATTAGTCGGCTATTTCTATTCCACGTTGAATTTCGATGCTGGATAACATCTGTTGTTGAAAGGGTTGTTAAATAAAATAGTAACATTACCACTACAATTACAATCCCATTGAAAATGTTATGGCCAGTTTCTCCAAGTAATGTTTAATTTTGCTTAACGAATGTCAAATTAACAGTCTGTTTATTTTTAACGGTTTGTTAATGTATTTTCCATTTGTTCGACATAATTTTGTTTAAGATAACCAACATATAACTATAACGTCTGTTAGCACTATTTTAACTACTCAATAGCAGTTGGTAATGATTTTACACATGTAAGACAATTTTGATTGGCTAAAATTAATCTTTAAATTCTATATTATAGAGTGAGTCATGAAACTTGCATAAAATGACAACCTGTTATAGTAGGCCACGCTCCATAAACAAACAGTTGACAAATGAAAATTGTAGGTGACGTGCTGAATAATAATAGTAAGGTTATATTTCCTCATTGCTATTATGGATACGAAATACGACAGAAATAAAATAACACTGATGTATTTCAACAGTCCAAAGCATTTTTTTAAATGTTATATTACTAGTCATATGCTAAACATTCCCCTACAGAGAGACAAAAAATATTAATTTCGCAACTTCTGTTCTAACAGCTGTGGAGTAGAGTTGGGCAATGCGATTCTTTTTCAGAAGTCGATTCCAACGATTCAATCATACATTACGAATCGATTCTAACGATTCGTTCACGATTCTTCTCAGTCTGCGATTCCAACTATTCTTTTGAATCGACAACGAGTTCACGATTCTTTCTACTCTGCGATTCCAACGATTCGTCAAGAAACGACTTACAGGACATTTTCCTTTGCAAACCACGCGTAGAACAAAAACGTTCTACATCTCTCGCATAGATGGCATAAGAGGCGAGACATTGGATTGTCTCTTTCTCATTGGCTGGAACCATTCAGCATGACCTCCATTAGTCTACAAAATTACCCAAGATAATGTTTCTAAATTATAATTTATAAACTGAACCTTATTACGAAGTACAGTTTTTTGCATTACATCTCTATTTAACTATGCAAATTTCAGGTTTGTGTTCATTATTTTCTATGCTTAACAAATGCAGTATTTTGATTTCACTCTCGCTCGGGAGTATTCGGCACTGTTCGGAAATGTCCGTTGACAGGTTACATCAAACAAGTAAATAGAATCGTGGGTTACGATACCATGTCAATTCGTTACTATTCTTTTGAACGACGATTCGTTACGATTCTTTTGAACGACGATTCGTTGATACCACGAATCGATTCTTACGATTCTTTATTATTAGTCGTTCGAATGAACGATTCGTTCACGAATCGACCCAACTCTACTGTGGAGACATCGGCCATATTTAACTAACTGTTAAACGAGTTAATTTCCCGAAATCCTACTGTATATTTAAAATTAACAAACTGTTAACGTTCTGTTAAACCAAACTGGTGTTGAAAACATACAATTTTATTAATTAACAAACTGTTGAGAGTTTAACAGTCGTTAAATTTTCTAACAATATTTGGAAAAACCGACCATTAGTGTTTTATATTCTAACTTTATTTATTAACAGCCTTCTTAAAGTACTATAATTGCTTTCAAACTTGTGTAAATTTTAAGTCATATCATTAAGATGAGAGAGCATGGATAAACGAACAATTTCCCCAACATATAATATCTGATGTTATGTCATAATCCTACAAAATGGTAATTTTCATCTGTGTACTTACAGCATTAGTATTCCACGGACAATATCACGTAATGAACACACGTTTTTGTCCCAGATATTTGCAACTCTCACCTTTATGAGCAATTAACTATTCAGTATTACACAAGTCGCCGCAGCACCCATACGAAAATATTGTTATGGAGCCATTTAAATTGCGTCTGGCTAAACGCCTTGCATTTGGCCTATAAGTCGGTGGCGTGCGGGATTAATTTGAAATCCTGTGGTAAGAGGGTGCACCTCCCCCCATTTAACTACGCCCTGACAAATGAGGGCAGGGTGAGCCGTGAGACAGGTAGTTTGCACTTGGCGAAGGAAATCCCGCTGTAATTTTGGGAGCGGGGTGTATATTTGTGTGTATGTGTGTGTGTGTGTGTGTAAAGTGTCTTTCTTGGCGACGCGCCATGCCAGAATATATAAAGGGGCGACACTGCAACTTGTATGAGAGGACCATTAGCACATAAGTGGCGGAAGTGGATTTTACTCCCTATGAAGAAGCCCTTTATATATCAGACTAATATTAATTTTGTGTTTTCGCTCGCTTGCAAATGACCAATATCTCCTACTAAGTACTTCGCACTTAATGAAATTATATGTTTGTTACATTTAGTGCCTCAGACAATCTTCTGCTGTTATTCGTCTAACAGTCTAATTGAACAGGGAATTCACATCAAATATGAGCAAAGATTTAAATTATTTATCAATAGAATTCGAATTTCTATGACAAAAACTTAGAAAATATGTATGCACTTATTCCCTAAAAATAACAAAATATGATATAAAAACTTGGAATACCACGCAAACAAATTAAGGGTATATGTACGCAAACGACTACAAATATTATCAAAAAATGTAGGCTCTAAATTTCTAAAATTTTATAAAGAAATGAAGACACAATTGGAGAAGAATTACAAGGTAGCACAAGACTTGTTACAACTTAAATATTGATAGAAGTATAAAAAAGGTTACCAATAATATTTTTTTAGAATTAATTTTTTACTTTAAATTAAATCTTCCAACATTTGAAAATTTTCACACATATTATTTAACAACTCCACAACCATTAGAGATAGAATTCTTAAATTTTCTGCACTGATTTAACATGCATTTATGCAAAAGGTAGACTACAATAATGCCCATTTCTTTGAAAATAGAAAATTAGGTGACAAAATATTATGTAAACTATAATATATTTGAGATAGGACAAATAAAAAATTATATTAAAATAAACAACTCTACATGTCTGTGAGTAGTCTACTTTTCAGAAATAACTGTTTATTACATGCAGGAAAAAATATTAAAGATGTCAGAAAGACCAAACAATGTTATGGTTACCAAATGATGTAACTGCAGATTTTTTTTTCATACTTTGATTAAAGTGGTTTGAAAAATATTATTAGTAATTTTTTTAATACTTTTATCAGATATTGAAGTTCTAATAACTCTTGTTGTGGTTCTTATAATTATAATATTTGTGGTCGTTCACGTATATACACCCTTAAGTATTTTCCAAAATTTA
Organism: Periplaneta americana; assembly: GCF_040183065.1. Lineage (NCBI taxonomy): Eukaryota > Metazoa > Arthropoda > Insecta > Blattodea > Blattidae > Periplaneta > Periplaneta americana. Next base: position 36,851,458 of record NC_091123.1, read on the forward strand.
GTTACAATATTGATTTTTGAATAACAATGAACTCCTTGTATTGGTCATAGAAATACAGATGGAGTAAAACAATGTCCAACGTCGTCCTTTGCATGACTAGTAATAATTTTAGAGCTATGTTAAAAGGATCAATGTTTATGCATTACTATCTGGCAACAGTAGTGTTGAAACCTCCTAAGCGACACATATTTGGGAGAGGTGAAGGTGAGACCGACCAGCAACAATCTGGCCATATTATTAACATTGACTTTTGTATTTTGCCAACATACTCCTGGCGAATCCAGTTGCTTCAAATTTAATTTAATTACAAAATATTTCTAAGAAAAGGAAATCCAAAATAAATAACCAAATGCAAACAAAATCTCTTGTAGTTATTGACACAAAACATGTGGCCAAAAATAAGCTTTTGTATCATTTTGGTGAAATATGACTTTATGCTAAAATATGGCCAATTATGCATCTTCTCCCCGTGTTCAGAAAACTACAAATGTGTTTAAATTTGCAAAAAGAGACCAGGATAAAATTATAGTAGTCATAGAATCCTAACGGTATTTATCACTGTATATTCCTTACATTTAGCGCCTTACACTCCTTCCTTCTTTTGCCTAACAGAATAGAAAATTCATATCAAACATGAGCAACTACAGGCAGATCCAAAGAAAAGTCTTACCGTCAGCCGTTCGCTACTCATCCCATATAATATAAATCGAATAGTATATTAAGTAATAAATAGATTAAATAATGGATAATAAATTGAATTAGTGAATAATAATGGAATATACGAAATTAATGAATGAAAAATGACACTCTTGACCTACTTGTAATACACTGCTCAAAGAGACAACCTTCCTCTTTCAATTAAAATAATAATAATAATAATAATAATAATAATAATAATAATAATAATAATAATAATAATAATAATCTTTACGTACTTCCTCTTCCAAGTTTACTACCAACAGTGAAGATATAAAACTGTTTCGCCTACTGTTAACATACAGTAAGTTGCAACCATAAGCGAAGGCACAACATTTTTACTTATAAAAGGTTGCTACTCACAATGAAGGTTAAATGTTCACTCTTAACATTTGTTACTACCCACAATGAAAGTATAAAACTTTCACTTTTAACATTAAGTTGCTGCCGACAATTAAGTTACCTATTTTCACTCTTAACATAGGTCGCTACCGATAATGAAGGTACAACATTATACTGTATTATACTTAAGTTACTACAGATAATAAAGGTACAGCATTATTACTTATAACTCATATGAGTGTAAATTTGTTATGTATTTAATTATGCTCTCAACCAGAAAGGCTTATACTGGGTAACATTTGGCGTAGAAACTCGGACTTAATTTTCCCATCATAATTACACTTCCCCACTTTCACAATCTTCGTTCCTTTCCAATATTTTGGGCTTGCTTCAAAGTAGAGTGGTATACGGTCATTATTTGTTGGTGGTAGTGCTATGTACAGACCTAGAAAAAAAAAATTGGCCTATCTGAATCTTCAAAGTTCCAGTTACAACATGCAGTACTGCGCATGTTCAGTAATGTTACGCATCACTTCCTTCATACTCGTCCTCACATATTGAACAGACCACAGTCTTATTACAAAAATATTTAATGTTGAACAGTTTTTGCACTAAGCATGCGTAGTATGTTATAACTGGAACTTTGAAAATTCAGGTGACCCAAATTTTATTTCTGGGTCTGTACAATGGGCTCTCAACTAGGGCTCATGGCAGCTGGTGGGACCTGGGGATAAGGGACTGCGGTGTTGTTTATGCGGAAAGGTACAGTCCGCATTTCACGAGAAGATCCGAGCAAGGAATGCCAGTTTTTCCCCCACTCTTATAACCTTTCCCCGACACGGAACCGACCGGCCATTGACTGAGCCTTGCTTGTCCCAGCCGGCCAATGACATCACTCCCATCCACCTGCTCCTTCAAGAACGCTGAGTTACTGGCTTACTCTCTCCTCTTACCCCGCAAGGACCATACTCCCCTCGCAGGGATCCTATAAGCTGTAGGGGAGTTCGGAGTAGAGCTGGGGACGGAACGAGTAGAACTGTTGAGTTACTCGGTTCTATCGGTTTATGTGCTTGGCAGCGGAGCACCGAAGTTACTCGGTTAACCGTAGCCGTTACCGGTCAGTTCAAACGTTCAAACAGAGTTCACGTGTTTCACTTAATTCTAGCAAACAACAACGTTGTTCTGTTGTATTTAAATACTGTATTTTCTGCTGCAGGACAAATTATTCCCTTATCCCCAAGGCGGGCTGAGAGGCCTCTAGTATTGAAGAGGAGTTCATCCTATTATACGACCTGTCAAGTGGACCTAATGGACCTATCATATTAGAGTGTTAGATTAATATTAAAATATGTTAAAAAAAGAAGTGCATTATATTTGTCTTCTATTTGTGTTTATTGGATTTGTGTTACCTCATCAGTCGTCATTTTATTTGTATTTATTTCTACGAATTATGTTACCTAATTACTTTAATTTATCAATAATATTACTCTTCACCAAAGAGAACACGGTTGTATTGAAGGCTAGTAATGTCATAAAATAAATAAACATTATGTTCTTCACATTAAGGTTCCACGTTTTATTGATTATTTTATCCACTTTCCAGTAATAGTAAATAATTCTATGTGTTATTTTTAAGTGTTTTAGGCAGCGCTTCATGGAGCCCGTTTCTTTCTATCTTATTTTTTACTTAGCTGCAGCGTTTAACGTTTACCTCACATGTTAATTTATTAGCTGTTAGCATTATAAATTATTTTATCAATTTTATTTCGTCTGGCATATATAACAACACTGAGAGTTAAATAGGCCTTCCATACACAATAACTCCGCAAATAGTTGTAATCACGCAAATGAAATTTGCAACCGCCATTTTGCAATGAAGAGAAGCATTTTTTTTCTCGTCAATTGGCAAAGCGAAAGCGCTTTACTACAACGATTTTAAAATACGCTTGGTTTCACTTTCAAAGTACGTTCTAAAATCGACTCATTCTATCTAAATTTTAAATTTGCCGCCACAAATTTATACTCGGTACTGTACTCGGTTCAACCGAATAATGACGTCACAGTAACTGCTCCGAACCGAACCGCTCCGTCCCCAGCCCTAGTTCGGAGGCGGCCCGGAGGGAATCTGTAGCGCGGGGGACGGAGCATATCATTCCATTCCAGGTTGTACAATGGGTCCACTCAAGCGGCCTACTTAAGAGAACAGTCCCCAATTCATGACCCGCCCCTCAAGAGGGACTAATAAAATGGGGCTTATAAATATTTAATACCTCGAAGTTTTATGAACTAAATTCTCATAATAGCCTACTAATGATTAATAAAATAGATACGTTTAGAATAGATTATTTTACCTTCAATAAAATTGGTCTTCCAAGTTTGTCATTTCTACGGTGTCATTTCTTTCATTAAGAGACGTTAGTGTTGGCACGAACGTTACTGTGAGTTCCGTCGGCACGGTGAAATCAATACAGAGATTGGACCCGACAAGTAAGGATCTATTAAACGCGCAACAGACAGATTTTACGACCATTCTCATATTACTTGCTTAAGGTTGGCAGTAATTACACGTTTTCATTTTATTGCTCGGCAGCACTGCATCATCCAGAGTTAGATAAGTGGTCCTAAATCCGCAGGAAATAGAAAAACATTTTTATAGTAAACAAGTGCAGTTACATAGCCATCGTCAAGTCTCAAAAGGAGGTGTTATATATGTATTAGCATACAGTAAATCTTATTTAATGCACTTACGGAGGCTCATTCAGTATTTTAGCGTTATACTGCCAAGCTCGAAATTTCAATTACATTTTATGGTTCTTACCTGATCCGATGGGTGTATTTACGTCCGTCATCCTAACTTTAACTACCCTGGTTAACAGCCCTGAAATCTGATGGGCTAAGAAATTATGACAGTTTTTGAAACTGACTAACTTGTTTTCCGTAGCACGGCATTTGGAAATAAAAATACTGTCCATAACCCTTGAATGCTCGATCATAATCAGTTGCACATATTTTAAAAAATTGTTTTCTTTTAATGGCACGGCACGTAATACGATGAGTTTAACACGGATAAATTTTAAATGCCCATGAGAGACTTAATTTTAAACTAAGTCTAATGAAAAACAGTCTATGTGGTCAGTGTAAGTGTTAAACATTTCCTGCGTTTGCGTTATCAAGACTCGTAGTCTAACTCCTGACGAATAACTTAAATAGCCTATATAGTTCAAAACAGCCACATCTGCATACTGAGCAGTGATGAATACAGGGAGTGCCTAGAAAAAATTTTTACCTCTTTCCGAGGCTAAACTCTCTTGTCCGGATTTTTAGGTGTATCTAAACTATATTTTAGACAAATTTAGGGATTTTCTACCGAGTTGAATGTTGAAATTTTAATGGAAAACTAAAAAATACTTTGTTTTCACTCAAAAATAGACCATTTCCATTATTATTATTATTATTATTATTATTATTATTATTATTATTATTATTATTATTATTAAACTTTGTTTCTCCCGCGCCGTGGCGTCGTAGTCTAAGGCATCCTGCCTGGGACTCGCGTTACGGAATGAGCGCTGGTTCGAGTCTTCATGGGGGAAGACATTTTCTCATGAAATTTCGGTCAGTGTATGAGACCGGTGCCCACCCAGCATCGTGATACACTTGGGGAGCTCCGATAGGTAGCGAAATCCGGTTACGAAAACCAGCTATAACGGCTGGTGGGCTCATCGTGCTAACCACACGATACCTCCATTCTGGTTGGATGACCGTCCACCTATGCTTCGGCTGGTCGGTCTTACCCCTTCGTGGGCTGTGGCACCACGGATTATTCTTAAACTTTGTTTAGCCTTTAGAGTTAAATTCTTTTTACGCGGTTGGGTCACCAGCCCTACGCAGTACTTCGTAACGAGTAGGTTCGAGTTTTCTGTCGGGCTTTTCCTTTACTTGTGCCAATTTAAGAGTGTCAAAATGACTGAATAGCTAAATAGGAAACACGACCTGAAATGTACCAAGACTAGATGGACTGATTAATACAGAGTTTAGTCTTGAATGGGTCTTTGTCCCAATCCTTGATTTGGCAGAATAATTTATTATTATTATTATTATTATTATTATTATTATTATTATTATTATTATTATTATTATTATTATTAATGTTCAGCTCCAAGACATTCAAATGTTAACATAAATTTGCTGATTTTCTCCAGTTGGTAACAAAAATTCCCCACTTTGTGAGCATTAAACTACATTTTCATTATTGAATGCATTGTTTTAGCACTTATATAAACACTGATGTATTGTTAAATTATTTTAATTAATTCATTAATTAAATAAATGAATGAATGAATAATAAAGACTCCATTGTTTTAACATTATATATTTTTGGTGTTAAGTTACTAGACTGTGTAGTTTCGATACAGTTTGCATCAACCTCTAAATTCTAGTCACTACCTAATCACCGATTAGGTTTCAGAGGATGATGCAAACAACATCGAAATTAGTCAATCAGGTAACGTAACACCAAAAATGTACAATGTTATCAAAGTGAAGTCGTTATTTTATTATAAAGTTTTGGGCTGAAACTAGCACCATGTTTAAAAGCTGCACTTGTATGATGATATTTAGGCTCAATTAATGGGAAAGTAGACTTTTGTCTTCGAGTACGATATTCATGTCGATTAGATTTATGTTTTAATTGATTTCTGTGGTAGTAAGTTAGTAAACTATATTTATAAATTTCTTCAGTAGTTAATACTTTAAAATCTGTATAAATTAAATTTGTTGGGTAATCAATACTTTTGGTCAGACAATTTTTTATTAATCATCTGTGTAATAAAATTAATGTATTAAGTACAGATGATGCTACTCCACCCCAATTCATTATACCATATTGTATTAATGATTGTACTAAAGCTAAAAATATTTTTCTCAATGCCTTCTTAGTGATAAAATTTCGAAGTATTTTGAGTTCAACAAATTGTCTTGTACACAAGAAATCAATTTGTTTATTCCTACGTAAATGCTGATCTATAATAATTCCTAAATATTTAAATATTTAACTTCTGTGGAAGGTGTTAGATGTGGGCAGTGGCGGCTCGTGGGTATTGAATTAAGGGGTGCTGCATACAAAAATAAACCAAGCACCTTACTTTATTTAAAGATTAGTTCCATGCGGCCTTATCTTGTAAGTTGTGTTTAAATGAGAAAGGCTGATGTTAGTAGATTTACTGGCATTTAAAAGAATCCTGCGGACAAAATTCCGGCACACCGGCGACGCTGATAAAACCACTGCTGTTGCGAGTGTCGTTAAATAAACCATAATTTAATTTTTTATAGGCAAATTTGAATCTTAGAAATATCTACCTGGCGATGTTGTAGTTGGTTGTATAATATATATACATGATACATCAATAAATGAAAAAAATAACTGAGCCAGAAATTGAATTCAGGATATTCAAGAGTACGCACCAGGGCGCTTGTCTTATTTACTGTGATGTTAGATGTTTCAGATTCCATTATGGTTTGAAACCATTCTAGCAATGGCTCCTTCTTCTCATGAACAACATTTACTGTTCTTATTTTAAATCCATCTTGTTGCCCCAGCTGATGGAATTGTCTTTGAAATACATTAATCTAATACAGACTGTGTGGAGATCGAGAGAAGAAAGCAGGTATACTGGATAAATTATCAAAAAATATGCGAGCCTTTGTATTTTGTTTAGCGGCTCTTTCCATTATGAGATTCAACTGATGGGCACTTAATTTCACATTTCCCCTGAATTGTTAAGGTACTGAACTGAATAGACTGTAAATATTGTACAGAATTAAACACTGTTGCACTTGTTATACTCACAACATTAAAGAAAATATATTTAAAACTGCGCGCTACTGACAAACTGCTGCAAATTTTGCAGCGCCAGGAAATTCTGGATTCACGGCAAGGGGCAGCAGGGAGGAGGGGTAAAACTAACGCGCAAAGCATCCGAGACGAGACTGGCAGCTCCAGGGGAGGAAGTGGCTTCACCCTATAGTCCTTGTCTCTAGTTTCGCTCTGGCAGCACCAGGGGAGGAAGGGACTTCACTAACGATTGCGTGCATGTCAATGAGAATGAAATTAAAAAAAAAAAAATTCGAGCCTCTAAATAGAGACTGTATAATAAATGTATTTCACAACATAAAACGGAACAAGAGCCACAAATGTCTGGGGGTGCTGCAGCTCCGCAGCCCTCTTCGAAAGCCGCCCCTGGACGTGGGTAATTACAATAATTATTTGTTATTTGTTGTTGTAGGGACATTCGGTCAAACAAGTATACGGTAGTAAGTAGTACACTCTTAAACCTCTCGTTACTGATCGGCAAGGTTCGCCGTATTGTTTAAACGACAGCGGGAAGTTTCCTTCTGTGAAGGATGCTAATCAGTGCACCGAGAACTAAATTGTGGTTATGAATCCGTATTGAAATGAATGTACCGTACATAATCTTTAATTACTAATCACATATTGCTATCTATGTCCTAAAACATAATTATTGTTTCAAATGTAGTTCTCCATTGACCGGCAATTTCCATTATTCTGCTCACTCTGTCATATTAAAGCCAGGTAATGCAGTCCCTGCTATACTTCGTATAATCATAAAGTGAGAGTTTCCTTGTTGTCGAGTACGTTTTCCACCTTCAAATAACAGACAGAACTCTCATTTTTTTTAAGCTTGAATGTTATGTTCCTTACAAAGTAGTTGTAACATCATAAATTGCCGAGGAGAAACGTTGGTGATCATATTTTAAGTTCTCACAGTCTGGACTGTATTTACGACATCCTATGTCTTTTAAACAAGTCTAAAAGACTGGAGTATACATTTGAGACCGTGGCACATTCAGAAGTTTTGTCGAGTTCTATAACTTTCTAGAGAACACCCAAGCGAAGTGTAAACGTTGTTTCTCTTTAAAGCCCAATAAAGTGCAAGGTCAAACACTTGGCTGCTGCATTGTTGTCAGGGTCTTAAAACGCTTCCCTCCAGCACGGATGGTGATGATGGAGGGTCAATACGTCATTCTCTGCGCGGGTGGCCTCAGCTCAGATGTGATCAAACCATCAGTTCAGGGGTATACATTACAACGAACTAGACTATTATTTGTAATATACGCTACATAGTGTGTACAGCCTGCTTCAAATTTCCTTTATATTTTGAAAGGATGAACAATCAAAATTTGAAGGTACAAAAAGAACGAAAATTACAAGAACTATACGGTATTTTATATTGCAATGTATGTTTTAAATCAGTTGTTCCCAATTTCCGGAGAACTGAAGTTCCCCTGTTTTTAAAGACGATTCAAACCTTGAATATTGTGAGAGTTCCTTAAGTCTATATGTCCCAAGTGATAACAGGAAATCCCGATTCTAAGTAGTGGTCAAGAATCGATAACGTGGTGTTCGATCAGTGCAATATCGTTTCTTATACGATTCGAGGGCAAAATAGCGTCATTCTGTTAAGTCACAAGGACGCGATTCGAGAACTTATAAAATGGACATGGAGCGTCCAAATTGTAGTCATTAGTCATTAGTCAGCGGTCATGCAACATCTGTCGTAACTTCCCGACATCCAGAAGAAACACAGAAAATGGCATCATCTCTGAATAGCACCAGGGTTCGCCATACAGTCAACTGTAAGTAAAATTAACTGTACAATTCTTGTACTTTACATTTAACTATCTCATTTTGATACTTTACAATTAACAGAAATTTAGATACTTCATAAATAATCGTTCAATTTCAATATTCTATACAGGGTGTATCTAAATTGGTGTCAAATATTTCGGGGACGTGTTCCTAACATCAAAACAATTAAAAAAGTTAATAAGAACATGGGTCTGAAAATCTTTCGTTAGGAAGTTATTAAAGGATTTGTCCCTTCATTGACTGCTGATTGATGGTTTTTTGTTTGTATTTTGTAGAGCGAAGAAATCAGAAGAAAATGTATTCTGTGAGTGAACAGAACGAAATGATTTGCATCATTTAACTGAAGATGTGCTTCTGGACGTCATCCAACGAATGTGTTTTAACACGATGCTGCTCCAGCTCATTTCAGTCTGATAGTTCGTAATTTTTTTAATGATCGATTTCCCCAAAGATGTAGTGGTCGAAGGTGATTCATTGCATGGCCTGCTCGATCGCCTGATTTGAATCCAATGGATTTCTTCGTCTGGGGACATTTAAAGTCCCTAGTTTGTGCGACTCCTGTACTTAATGTTGATATTCTGAGAGCGAATCCAAACTGGATTTCACGAAATACGAAACACTGCAGGAATTTTCAACAGAGTATGCCAAAGCATGTAACGCAGGTTTAGGGGACACATCGAAGCAGGAGGAAGCCACTCCGAGTAATTTTTGTAAGATTTAATTTTGTCTTGTAACTCTGAAATAAATTATTTTGAGACCAATGTTCATATGAACTTTTTGTAATGTTTTGGTGTTAGGAAAATGTCCCCGAAATATTTGACACCAATTTTGATACACCTTGTATTTAAATGTTCTATTTTTATACTTTGTAAATAAATTTAGTGATAGTGAATATTTAAACTTGTGATTATTTTCAAAGCTTAAGATCACAATTTAAATAAGGAATCCCTCCTATACACAAGCAAGTGTAGTATATAAATCATGCCAGAGAGTTAGGAAGTACAATGCAGTGTCTAATCCGTTTGTGTTGTCTTGAAAAATTTGTTGCTTTGCCTAAAGTTCACTCTTGAATTTTTATGACTATATGTTAACTATCTACAAGAATGATAATTTTATTAGTAAAACAGACCATGAAATGGCAATGAAAACATCACTTAATTTTGTACGTACTTGTAAGCAAAATGAAGCATGTTGAGAAGTTATCGAACCTAAATGTCATTCAAGAAATCATGCCCATCTTTTTTTCCCTTTTAATCCCTTCCATATCCGTTTCAATGTTTCCTAGTTTTTACCTCAAACTTGAATCAACCAACATCCATCAGATTTATAAGCTTTTTCTTCGTGTAATAAAAAGTAAAACATATTTTATTACAAAAGTATACGGAAAAAAATACTTCCAGTGACTCCGATTCTGAGAGGCAGGCCATCCTACTTCAGTCCTCACAGAACCTGGACAAATCTCTTGATAATTACATAAGTCCCAAGCCCTTAAATCCAATATCAGCATAGGAAACTCTTACTACTTCGAAGGTTTCACTTCAGCCTATTTTCAACTATTGTAAATGGTAGGAATAGGAGGGGAGGTGGAGTCCGTTGTTGCAATGAAAGAGTTGTACACCGAGAAACCCCTCTACTACTTCTACTTGTCCACCACAAATTCCATCAAATCAGGTCGGAGATTGAAACTTGGTGGCGTGAAATGAAGACCAATACCCTAGATCTGAGTCACAGACTTAATTATTGTTTGTCACTCGCGAGGTGAAAAGAGGGAGATGAAGTGCCAGAAGGAAGTATGTTAGTGATATCAATGCTTACACTATGTGACGTAGTAACGTTACTATTCATTGCAAAGTATGAAGGCTTCATTAGTTGCTGGTGATTGCTCTTCTGCTTAGGTTAAAAATTTAAGCTATTAATTAGAATTCTTACTACACTATACTGAAATTTCCAAGTTCTATATTTTAAGGGTTCACAATAATGAAGTCAATAACTACCACATTTATGAAGCTAGACTCAACAAATTTTTATCACTAGTATATCTGATTAATAATGACAAATGTACAAAATTTCATCCCCCTGTGACAAGTGGTTTGCATTTTATTAACATTTTATCGAAATATTGAAAAGTTCTTTGCGCCACAATTTACATTATTCTTAACTGACATTCACTTATATAGATCCTTATATACATGGAATCAAAGCGTTTTATTATAAAATAACAAAGAGTGAAACTATTGATAATCACAAAAAATTCCTAGTAATTTACCGATTCACTGTACAGAAAAACCCAATAGTAATGTTTGTTCTAATGTATATAAAGAATTATATAAGAGAATATCGGTTAAAAATAATTTAAATTGTGTAGCAAGGGTTTTTTATATAAAACGATACAATAATTAAAATACGTCTTCATAAACCTATTGATTTTCTATCTCGAAAATTGTTTTTAGACTTTAATGTTCTTAACATAAGACAAATTTATTATATTGTATTAATAAAATTCATACATAAAAATCGAAATAATGTTGAATTGTATTCTCATAGTTATGAACCAAAAGGTATGAATTCTTTAAGATTATTTTAACCAAAATGCAACACTGCTACAGTATTTAATCATAGTAGTAATTTAGGCCCAGGAGTAAATAACAAATTTATATTTAAATATCCTAATCTTGTCAATTCTAATAGTTTTAGTATTAAATTTAAAAAGTTAGGTATGGATTTCATAAAAATTGAAAACTTGTAAATTTAAATTTATATATTCTTATTGCGTAGTAGACATAAGAAAAATTGTATTATATGCTTCTTAATTTCAATTCAAGAATTCGCCCCTGAGCACGAATTCTACTCTTTCAGAGGCGAGATAAAGCTTTTCTGTATATATATTTCATGTTACAATTATTAGCAAAATAAATAAATAGAAGTATGAAATTGTGTACAATCTGTTATTATTAACCTGATCACCAGTGATAAATTATTTGTGAATTTAGCTTTAAAGCACGGAAGTTAGTAATTTCCGTACAGTGTCCACTTAAGCAATTATTAACAATTATTTTATTAAAATAATTCATATCCTTTAATTTCCATGCGCGTATTGTAACTAATTTTTTCGGCATGAGTAATAGCCTGGCTGCTGGGATGCTTATCTGCGCGATGTTTGTAACAATCAACACCCACAGTCAAGAACACATTCCTTCCCCTCTTCGCCTGAGTGTACCCGGTATTATAAATATTGGTTAAGTGTTAAAATTCCACGTGGGCGACAGACATCCAACAAAAAAACCAATGTTTTCATAACTTCCACACTAGAAAGAAGTGCTATGGTGATCACTACACTTCAACCGCTTACAATCCTCGGGAAGGATCCAGTATTCAGTTTGAGAGAATACAAAGTTCAACCTGGGCCCATTCTGAAGTTTGGCAACGCTAAAGTCCTGCCGCTCTGAACCTTCCAATCAGCAGTAACTTGCTCTACGGAGAGGTATCCGGCCTCAAACATGAAATAATGACAATAGAATAATTCTTATAGTTTTTATTACATGCTCAGTTATTGAAATGTTTCGTCACTCCTGTTTAGTCATCAACTTTCCGTTTGTTTTTATTATTTTGGTCATACTGTAGTTTCGCAGCTTAAGGCCGGTTCACAATAAACCAGGAACTGAAACGACAACGAGAACGGAAATAATGTTAAAATACGTGTATTTAAATGTGAGCGTTCACAATAGTTAATTGTAAATGCTCATATTTAAATAGATTTATTTTAACAATATTTCCGTTCTAGTTCTCGTTGCCGTTTCCATTCCCGGTTTATTGTGAACCAGCCTTTAGCGATTCCTCGTTTTCGTAGTCAGAAGCATTAATTTTGAGACAAATAGGCTACAGTCATTGCCAGTAGTAAATAACAGAAAGCCTTTGCGAGCTCAGAGATAAATTAGTCGGACTCTAAATCTGAAGTTGTAGTCCACCGCTGTCTATTATTTCAGAGATTTTGGCGAAGGATGTTAGACAAGTGCTTATCGGCACCTTTATTTTGACAATAGGCCTACGCCTGGCCATTCTTGACCTCTCTACAGGCGGCCGAAAACATACTTTGCAGAATGCTTATACAAATGAAACGGACGAATAAAAATGTGTGTGAAGTTCCCAGAGGAGTATATTTAAAGGAACTAGGGTGCTATTGTCCTAGAAAGTCTACTCTTTAAGGGGATATATACACCTTTTAGTAGTATAAACTTAGAAGAATTTAAAATTTATTATTATTATTATTATTATTATTATTATTATTATTATTATTATTATTATTATTATTATTTCTTACAATTTTCTACTGAAATTTGGTATATTAATTAGCCAATACTTATAGATTAATAAATAATTTCTACAATCAAAGAAAAACTTACAGTATTCAGGGTGATACATTTTTAAACTAGTGGGGGGAATGCAATCTATGCTGGAAAAATTGATTTCTTTTATATGCTCTATAATTTTGAACATTTTTAATGCTTTCATTTCTATTTTGTTCATAATGGGTGTCTTTACAAATCCCACTCCTTTCGATTGAATATATAAATAAGAAATATGTATTTGTAATTTTTTTCCTCATGAATTTTAACATTTGAAGCGTGCATTTCCAGAACGTTGTAAGTGCCAATTTGTAAAGTTTACAGTAGGAACAAAAATAGTTTCCTATAGTACATACAAGGTTGTGACTTGCGCAACTTGAAAGTGCACTACTTTATTACTTGGAGCAGGACTTTCTTCATAACCTTTCGTAATATTGTCAAATAGTGCACCTACAACTGATATATGTGAAAAAATAGATTCTCCCAGTATCGGCATTTACAACGTTATGGAAAGGCACGCTTCATTTAATGTTTTTACATAAAGAATTATTAATAAAGAAAGAACTTCAAATGATTAAAAGTGTTGAAGGCAGGTTTTGTTTTACAGTATGAAGTACACTATGGGAAATGCGTGTTATTATTCGGTTGAGAAGCTTTCATCATCTAGTTTCCTGTCAAAAAATCTGAAAGTTAGAATTTATAAAACAGTTATATTACCGGTTGTTCTGTATAGTTGTGAAACTTGGACTCTCACTCTGAGAGAGGAACATAGGTTAAGGGTGTTTGAGAATAAGGCGCTTAGGAAAGTATTTGGGGCTAAGAGAGATGAAGTTACAGGAGAATGGAGAAAGTTACACAACGCAGAACTGCACGCATTGTATTCTTCACCGGACATGAGTAGGAACATTAAATCCAGACGTTTGCGATGGGCAGGGCATGTAGCACATATGGGCGAATCCAGGAATGCATATAGAGTGTTAGTCGGGAGACCGGAGGGAAAAAGACCTTTGGGGAGGCCGAGACGTAGATGGGAGGATAATATTAAAATGGATTTGAGGGAGGTGGGATATGATGATAGGGACTGGATTAATCTTGCACAGGATAGGGACAGATGGCGGGCTTATGTGAGGGCGTCAATGAACCTTTGGGTTCCTTAAAAGCCATTTGTAAGTAAGTAAGTATGAAGTACACTACCATACAACATTTCATAAATTTAGTTTCAAAAATTGTGGAAATTGTGAGGGAAACAGATTTGGAAAATTTTAGTTATAAGCAATAACCAACAAACTTACCGAAAATGGGAAGTTCTGTCCATATTTAAATGATACAGTCTCACATTTCAGTTCATAACCCGAAGTGTATTAGGAAGATTATTTTTTTCCAGGACCATACCACTATTGAGGAAAGTTCTTTCAACAAAAGAAAGAAAAACATTTTTTTCGACTTCCAAATGTGTGTATGCCCCCTTAAAATACTAAATTTCTGAATATTTTCCGGACAGATCTGTTATTGTTTACATTCTGTATTGAATTTCTATTCTGCTTCCGTCAATTATTGGTTAAATGACGTGAACAGATTACAAAATGACCAGTTAGACAGAGATTTTCGCAGCTGGTGACACTGTGTATATCCCTGAATATTGCAGGGTGAGAAAGAAAAAGAGGGTGAAAGTCGAAGTGACGAGCGGAGCGGGGTTGAGGGGTGGTCACACGCACGCTGACCTCCAGCTGACAGCCCTATTTGTCTCCAGCTCCAGAGAGAGACAGAAAAAAAGACCCTACCTCCGGCAAGTTTCCTTCATTCATCTTTTAAATATGAAACTCGATTCCCTCAGATCTGTGGATATCAGTCATGCGATGTCTGGTCTTTTTTTAGCAACTTCATCTTCTATTCCAGACTACGAGTTCCGCGGTTCTCGTCTCGTGTCTAATATTTTTGTCTTCCTTGGTATTCCCGCAGTGACTTCTGCTGGATAATGACCTGTCGAGTGGCATGTATTAAGGAGGTACAATTTTATGGGCTCAGGAACCGCCTGACCTTCACGGTGCCCATATCTAACTTCATGCGAAATACCTCGCTCGCAATTTTTGGTATAAAATATAACAAAATGTAAACTGACATCTTACGAACATTTTTCCGTTCTATTATACATCCATTCACAATGGAAGAATACACAGTATGCAGAAAATTTTTTATCCTGAACATTTAATAATTTCTGAAGAAAAAAAAATTATTCCTGAGATTAATTTTCTATTATCAGATATTTTTGACATTAAAATTAAAACTAACTGTATCGAATTGAAACTTAAAAATTACCATAGGTAATACCTAGAGAGGAAAATTACTGATAAATTCTCAAGCTATGTTACAGCCCAGATCACAAATAGATTGCTCATTCCTATGTTAAAATCGGTTGCTCTTTGAAGAGAACAACCGCCAGGATCGCCACCCGTCCGCCGTAAACGAACACGAGATGGCAGTACAGTCGCTAATGCAATTCAAATTGGAATTATGACGTGACTCCTTATGTAATAACTAGATGGCAGCATAGTAAACCTGACAAAAGTTGTTACCGTCAAAGCCTATAACGCCGAGCAATCTGGATATATATGATCTAGGGCAGCGATGTCAGACAGGGACTAAACGGAGCGGAGCGCTCCACTAGACTGGTTGCGTGCTCCGGTGTTTCCACAGACATAAACAAGTTCAAGCTCCGATCTAGCTCCACAACCGGCATTGGAGCTTACAACTCTGACACTACTGATCTGGGGTAACAGCGAGAGAATTTAAAGGAAACTCAGGTAAGTTATTTATGAGGGCTATTTTCCGAAAGGGACGCCAACACTACAATCTAAATAACATTCATAAATTGCGCTAAAAATTACTAACATTATTTTATATGTAGGCCTAATTAAATTCTAATACTGCATGGACTGTCTCAATGAAACTGAATAATAACAGAATGATATCGTTAGAAACAGTTTCGGCAACTTCTGAGAACTGAAATCATTCAACGTTAGCATAAGACAACTGTCTTCTTCATCGACCCTTGTTACATGAAGTTATATATGTAAAGCCCGGATTTATATGCACTAAAAGCTAATACCGTTACTTGGTATAGTTTATAAACATACAAGCCATTCAGATCCCATTTCTGGCATTCTGTACTTCCTTGATACCTTTAAGGATCTTTAATCCTCCTTACCGCCACTCACAAATCAGTACGCGGTTTATAAGACGCATTGTTTGATCATTGTTATAGTTCTCTATTGTTATATTTCGGAGTCTTGTGAACCAGGTTTAAAAACTCTCCCAATTGATATTGCATTCATTCAACTACACTTAGTGTCATTCTTAACTTTTAGTACATATAAATTCGGGCTCTTAAAAAAATATAAATGTGATATAATATTGAACTTTTTTCTCTCTGGCTTCCTTTTCGAGTTTCTTCCATCTGTAGCACATTTAAATCCTTGATCTACAAACGGGATAAAATTTCGTTCATTTTCCTTAAAATAATTATTATCACTTGGCATGCGAGTTGCGCGAGAAGCGAAAGATTAGGCTATCAGAAAAAGAGTCTATCGTGTGAAGGGGGACAATCGTTAATATTACACGAATCTACAAACACGGAAGTTCAGCTCAGAATAAAAACGTATCTCCCCCCCCCTCCACACCCACTGGTGATATAGTCATGGTGCATGATAGTCAGGGGACAGGTCTTACCTCGTCTGTAATAATTTTATTAGTGCAAAACATGTAGTCGTAACTTCACAAAAATGAACTTGAGCTAACTATGAAAGACTTTGTCAAAATTGAGATTAATTTTCCTAAAATTGAAATTACTTTTCTTGAAATTGAAATAACTTTTCACAAAAATTAGGTTTGGAAAGTGTAGTGAAGAGAACTAGCTTCTATTCGGCGGCGAAATTTGACATGGTCGAGAAATAATACTGGGGGAAAATGTTGCCCAGAACTCATTACACTAGCCCCTCAAATCGGTATGGCATAGTTGCGCCCCGCGGCCAATTGGGAGGCCTAGGCATGGCATAATTGCGCCCCGAAGAAATCAGGTAGCAGAAGGGACATGGCATAGTTGCGCCCCGCGGCCAATTGGGAGGCCTAGGCATGGCATAATTGCGCCCCGAAGAAACCAGGTAGCAGAAAGGACATGGCATAGTTGCGCCCCGAAGAAATCAGGTAGCAGAAGGGACATGGCATAGTTGCGCCCCGAAGAAATCAGGTAGCAGAAGGGACATGGCATAGTTTCGCCCCAAAGAAATCAGGTAGAAGAATGGACATGGCATAGTTGCGCCCCGCGGCCAATTGGGAGGCCTAGGCATGGCATAATTGCGCCCCGAAGAAACCAGGTAGCAGAAGGGACATGGCATAGTTGCGCCCCGAAGAAATCAGGTAGCAGAAGGGACATGGCATAGTTGCGCCCCGAAGAAATCAGGTAGCAGAAGGGACATGGCATAGTTTCGCCCCAAAGAAATCAGGTAGAAGAATGGACATGGCATAGTTGCGCCCCGCGGCCAATTGGGAGGCCTAGGCATGGCATAATTGCGCCCCGAAGAAACCAGGTAGCAGAAGGGACATGGCATAGTTGCGCCCCGAAGAAATCAGGTACCAGAAGGGACATGGCATAGTTGCGCCCCGATGGACATAGTACACATGAAAGTGATTGTCATAATATAAACAAATTACTTACAAATATTACAGTGCTAGCTGCATTGAAATCAGGTAGGCCTAGCATATGATCAATTTTGCTACTGAAAATAACACTTTTTTTTATCGATCACACACAATAAATGAACTGCATTTTTTGTTTGTACATCGATATCTTAACCCTACAGTACAGGGTTTCGAAAATTGAAACTTACTGAATTATTAATCTTTACCCTTTTCACTAAACTTAACATTCATTTTAAATTAACCTCACTATACGCCCCAGACGGTGTGAAAATCATTATTAAAATGTCAAAGACTGCTAAGCCCCCATATTCCAAAGGCTCACTCATTTGAAAATGTCAGTTAATAAAGTACTGCCAACTTCATGGTGTTCATTTTAACGGTAGGCTATTGATAATCACTGCATAAACTGTAGAAAAACAGTTAATAAAGTACTGCCAACTTCATGGTGTTCATTTTAACGGTAGGCTATCGATAATCACTGCATAAATAGTAGGAAAACAGTTAATAAAATATTGCCAACTTCATGGTGTTCATTTTAACGGTATCGATAATGAATATTAAATCGCATAAGAAATCAATAAGGTTGGTTGATTACGAGGCTCGAGTTTCCGTAATGTCTTTTTCTCTACCTATTTCATCGGGGCGCAACTATGCCATCCCCTTTTCTCTACCTGATGGGAACGGGGCGCAACTATGCCCACAAAATAGGGACCCTTTTTTATCTGCTGCATTTTATCTGACCGTGGGGCGCAACTATGCCCTGCCCCCTCAAATATTATTTGCAATTCCGGATTCCATCGCCTTCGGCGGGGTTTAAACTCGCGATCTTTTGATCCTACTACTAGCACTGTATCGCAAGGCCACTCAGAACGACAGAGTTTAGGTTTAGGGAAACAAGGTGAACATTGTGTAGGGCTCCTCAGAAAGAACTTCATGTTATCTTACGCATAAAATTTAATCCAATCTGCTTTAAGAATTTCGGGACTGGGAACGTGCTGAAGTATGAACAAAAAACACGTAGCTCACCCTTCACACATTCTTACGAGGAACAAGAGAAGAGGTTCTAAAATTGTCTGTAATATGAGGATTGAAAAGCGTAATATCGGACGAAACTTTTAGCTCCTCCCCGCCACAAATAAAAATCTCTCCCCTGGCTCTCAATAGATGCGCGGCAATATTTGGAGAAGGCGCCGTATCTCTCCGGCTTCCTTACACGCCGACAGAGTGGCTCCCACCCTGAGGGCCTCCGTGCTTTATCTCCGCTCTGCATCCGTCAGTTTGCATGGCACAACGCCAGCAGGAACATGCGTGTTCATACCCCGGTAACGCACCCTTCCGCTAATGAAAAGACCTTTTCAATGTCCGCGCTGTGACAATGTCGTTACAGACCAAGTGGCCGCCAAGTGTTCCTTTCAAAAGGAATCGGCTAGTGGAAGTCGTGAGATAAGGGACAGGGCTTGTGTTATGCGCACACAATGAAAGAAGTTCGCGTGCGGGCAGGACGTCGACTCTCATTCACCATGTAGACTACAGCGTAAACACAAGACTTACGTAAATGGTAAATAACAGGACGTTCCTGCTAAAAATTTCATTATACTCGTACGTTGCAACAACTCATTAAAAATCGAAGGAATGCATATTGTCTACAAATCTATACTAATAATAAATCTGTAGCCGAAATTTTTCTGGTAATTTTCGATTTTCCAAAAATAATTGGTCCTAACATATATAATTAACCGCCCTGAAACCGAAAATCGCTTTTTTTTAAATTGTTGTTTGTATGTCTGTCTGTCTATCTATCTGGATGTTTGTTACCTTTTCACGCGATAATGGCTGAACCGATTTATATGAAAATTGGAATATAAATTAAGTTCGTTGTAACTTAGATCTTAAGCCATATGGCAATCAAAATATCTTATTTAAAAGGGGGGTTATAAGGGGGCTTGAACTAAATAAATCGAAATATCTCCCTTATTATTAATTTTCATGAAAAATATTACATAACAAAAGTTTCTTTAAAAATAATTTCCGATAAGTTTTATTCCATGCAAAATTTTTATAGTACTGATATTTAATGAGATAAATGAGTTTCAAAATTATAATAACAACGCCATCTAAGGCGGTGTAATGAAATAAAAAAACAAACGACTTCGTCTAGAAGGGGCCTTGGACAATAACAATCGAAAGCTATGAAACATATCCTACAGAGAATGTTTCTGTGTTTGTGTGAAGTAATATCGGAAGCTAAATTAACCGATTTGTACAATTAATTATTAATTCACCATTGGAAAGTGTAGTTTCTCTAGATGGACATAATGCTATAATGATATTACAGTAACTTCTGAGTGAATCGAGGACAGGTAAGATTAAAATAGCTTCTTATGCACAGAAAACTTAATAGGTATTCGTTTCCTGTATTTCCTAAAATAATTTTTATGACCAAATGAGTGGTCTCTCGATCAAAATGATCGCATTTTAATTTTTTAATACGATTTAAATTAAGTACCATAATAAACGATTTATCCTTCTATCAAACACGAATGTTCCCTGGATCAAAATGTCCTATTTTAATTATGTAATTACTTTCTATTTATTTCTAACGGGTGCAGCGGAGCGCACGGGTACGGCTAGTATTACAGAAATCTTTATTGATCATGACACCCAGAAGGTAGGAGGAAACCGGGCTACCATGATTGCGCCACTTGTAATTCCGCCAAATGGGTTGCTGTATATAGGCCTACATATTGCGTTTGCGCCAGTAACTCGAACTTAATATGCAACTTTTTTGTTCATAGGTTGGTACAAAAAATTATCTGTCCCATTTACAGACTGCGAACTGATACGCGAATATGCGCGTGGTGTGGTTAAAAATTGTGCTTGTAAAAGTAAGTAGTACATTGCCGTAAAATACGTAGTAAAAATTGAAGTGATTGATATGATTAAAATTTGTGCTTTCATATCTTAGGTCCGTTCAAATGTGAGATGTACTTTACGAATGCAGTACGAGATATATGGCCTTCTCTGTATTTATTTATGTAATTTTCTATCGTCATTACTTTGTTTTCTACTTTCCTTCTTTTATTGGCCTGCAGGTGCACGCCATTAATTTTCAAGTAAGTTTCCATTTGAATGTTTTTTTTTTTTTAATCTGAAATGATTTTGAATATGTCAAGATGTGAGCTGTAAAATAAAGCATTGAATTTACTATGAAATGCCTCACATGCGTTCGTAGTGTGAGTGGCTTCAGACAACAGCTCGGCCCAAAAGTCCTGTCCTCTATTGTTGCACCTTTGGACTACCTCCATGACAACCTTCACTAGTCACTAGTCTCCCTCACAATGTTTATGTCCTCCCACTTAATGCGACTACTACTAAAACAAAACACGGCACCTGGGTATCGTGCACTAGTAGATTTCGTGCGCTACCAACTTAAAAAAAAAAATAAAAATTCTTACCCAAAACTGTCGTTGGCTCAAACCAAAGAGTTTGTGATACATAACTAGAGACACCAACGGCGCTAGTTTCGCGTACAAAATTGAATAGCTGTTTAGCCGCCATTAAAGGGATTTGATGCTTCGCCAGGAGTGCGAGCAGTTCATGCTTATTGAGGAGTACGAATAAATATAAGTACACTTGAAGAGAAATAATAAGAAAATGGTGAAATACTGCGCCGCAAATAATTGTTCGAACATAGCTACTATTGTAGGATGCTCAGGAAAGCATGCATATCTTAAAATTTGGAAGAATGTTCCAAATGCAGTTCCTCCTTTGAATGTGTTTACAGAATGTCGGAATAGGCTATTTCTTGGATAAAGTTTTTCCAGAAACACATTAATCAGGTTTATAACGTTGGTTTCAACAATGAATGTCAGAAACACATTAATCAGGTTTATAACGTTGGTTTCAACAATGAATGTAAGGGTAAGGTGCCATCATATTACAGTGGATTATAAATAGCAGAGTGGTTGAATTAAATGCAAAGAAATTAGTGAAAATATAGCTGATGGCCTAGCTAAGCCTATTATTACCACTACTACTAGGTCTACTATGACCCCTACTACTAGGTCTACTATGACCACTACTACTAGCCCTATTATTACCACTAATACTAGGGCTATTACTACCACTACTACTAGCCCTATTATTACCACTAATACTAGGGCTATTACTACCACTACTACTAGGTCTATTATTACCACTACTACTAGGCCTACTATTACCACTAATACTAGGGCTATTACTACCACTACTACTAGGTCTATTATTACCAATACTACTAGGCCTACTATTACCACTAATACTAGGGCTATTACTACCACTACTACTAGCCCTATTATTACCAATACTACTAGGCCTATTACTACCACTACTACTAGGCCTACTAATACTACCAAAACTAGGCCTCCTATTATCATTTCTACTAGGCCTATTACTACCACTACTACTCGGTCTACTATGACCACTACTACTAGCCCTATTATTATCACTAATACTAGGGCTATTACTACCACTACTACTAGGCCTATTACTACCACTACTACTAGCCCTATTATTATCACTAATACTAGGGCTATTACTACCACTACTACTAGGCCTATTACTACCACTACTACTAGGCCTATTACTACCACTACTACTAGGCCTATTACTACCACTACTACTAGGCCTATTACTACCACTACTACTAGGCCTATTACTACCACTACTACTAGGGCTATTACTACCACTACTACTAGGCCTATTACTACCACTACTACTAGGCCTATTACTACCACTACTACTAGCCCTATTACTACCACTACTACTAGCCCTATTACTACCACTACTACTAGGCCTATTACTACCACTACTACTAGGCCTATTACTACCACTACTACTAGGCCTATTACTACCACTACTACTAGGTCTATTACTACCACTACTACTAGGCCTATTACTACCACTACTACTAGGTCTATTACTACCACTACTACTAGGTCTACTATTACCACTACTACTAGGCCTACTAATACTACCAAAACTAGGCCGCCTATTATCATTTCTACTAGGCCTATTACTACCACTACTACTAGGTCTATTATTACCACTACTACTAGGTCTATTATTACCACTACTACTATGCCTACTATTACCACTACTACTAGGCCTACTATTACCACTACTACTAGGCCTACTAATACTACAAAAACTAGGCCTCCTATTATCATTTCTACTAGGCCTATTATTACCACTACTACTAGGCCTATTATTACCACTACTACTAGGCCTACTATTACCACTACTCCTAGGCCTATTATTACAGCTACTAATTGTATTAAAAAGTCTGTACTGACCTCTTAACTTGGTGGTCATCAACTACACAATGAATAAATTGTTTTATGATAAAATTTATTCTCATTATATTTTTAATCAGTTTCCAGAATTTTTATGATCTCATATTTCACCACTAAATACTGTATTTTCTAAGCACCAAATACCTTCCTCTTCCTTTGCATGAAAGGACTGAAATATAGATCATTTTAAATATTACAGTAAATATCCATTATTATGTACTTAAAACTGTACTAGTAATACTGAAAATTAATGCTGACATTGCCATTATTTAATATTTCACATACCTATCCCGAGTGTATATGGGGGATTTAATTTATTTTTTAGAATATCGCCAAAGATGAATCATTATAATACTTCAATAAATATAGCGCTCCTCTGCCATACATGTTTATTTCATCACGACTCATCCTTTGTAAAAGATTTTTAAAACAGTGTCTATCACCAGGCTACATCAATGTATTGTGGTACTGTTTTCGAATTTCGCGCCGCGAACACTCCCTTTAATGGCGGATGCCAGCCGGTTCAATTTGTGACATTTTTCTTGCCTGCCACTCACGGGTATGTGTCTCTAGTAAGTATTACAAACTCTTTGGCGCAAACCCATTACCCTTAAATATGGCCGTACTTTTCAACTGCAAATAAACAATAAATCTGGCGCAAACGCATTACACCCGAGGAAACAAGGGGTCCCTGGAAGAGGTGGATTGATGATGTCAGAGAAGTGCAGGTGCTGGAACTAAGGAATTGGAGGAGGTGTGCTGTGGACAAGAAATGATTGGGCGAGAGCTGTAGGAGAGGCCAGAGTCCTTCATGGACTGTAGCGCCAGGAGAATGAATGAATGAATGAATGAATATTGATCATGAGAAGACTTTCGACAAGTTTACAAGAAGAAAGTTGCAAGAGATATTCAAGAAGTTTTAAAACTCATCTGGTAAGATAGGAAATAAGGGACACACGGTAGCGTCGCGGTTAAGGTGTAAGGTCGCGGGTTCGATTCCCGATTGGGTCATGGTTTTTCTCTATTCATCCAATTCTTGCGGCCGAACTACGACCTGGGGTTTACTCAGTTTCTTACAGATGTGAATACCAGGGGCATTATCTTGGGGTAAAGGCAACGGGCACGTAGGACAGATATTATCTCAACTGCCATTAATGCCTAATATCTGCAAAGGTGAGATCGTTAACCTTACGCCATCCTCTCGGCAGTCTTGGCCTGTAATGGAGTTGACTCAAGACAATAAAATGACCTATTATAAAATTTAGTATAAATGAGGACATCATGCTAACAAAACATCCGTAATCACCAATGAATGATATAGCAGTATTTATTAATATTAATACTGACTATGATCTACAAATTTCTTTATGTCATCCTAGCATTATAAACAGATTGTTGCTGCATCCAATATTACGCTTAATCGGCTTACTATAGCACGCGCGCCAATGACGTATTCGCTATGACGTAATACCGGAACGCTTGTTATCTTGTTTACCGCTTCTACGCGAGATATAATAAGAAATGAAATGCAGGACAGAAGGTAACGTATCATTTATTTCCAATCTTTAACAATTTTGTATCACTTTTGTAATATCACATAAAACAGTTCTGTGGTTCAGAGAAACTATATTAACAAAATAAAGGAACATTTGTAACCTAACCTGTAAGGTCATCCATTTGTCTTTATTCTGTGTCAATGCCAGGCGTAACTAATCGATACGAACATATGGAGACAGTCAACTATGGATCACGAATTTATTTCACAATTTATTTCCTACAATTTATAATGCTAAGATGCCATAAAGTGTTGTATCCAACTCGTGGATAATCTTATTATGACACTCGTGAAAATTGTCGAACGATAGTGACTAAATGATAAGGGTGAACAAAATTAATTTTAAATAAAATCGAGTTACAACAATTATTTACACTATGTTTTTAATAAATTCAATGAAATTATTTCACAACAGAAGATGTTTTATATATATATATATATATATATATATATATATATATATATATGCGATTTTGAATAATCTGCTACCTATACAGCAATATATACTACAGCCAAAAGTAAGTAATCGAAGATCGTTCATGTGCTTTTTCTTATCCATCCCTGACGTAGCCTATAATATTTCAGTGAATATTTCAAAATCGACATTTAATGCAAGACTATTAAATTTTGTCATTTTTCTACCGTATTTAATTGATTGGTCTCATCCAATATTTTGGGTTTGCCCTGCGAGACACAATAGCTAAAAATAAAATTTAATATGGAAAATTATATGAGCAGGTTTCAAACAAAAGAGATTAAGATAGGCCTATAAGAAAAGAACAAAACTTAGTACAATTTAAATTGAGTGTATACCATAAAGATGCTGGCGAAATATCACTACAGAAAATTTTATTACGGTGGTGACGATGGCATCTTGATCTCTTTCAGCTTGTATTTTTCCCTCCACTTTACAAAGGTTTTCGGAATGGTACCTCTCGCTCCGAAGAAGAGACCGGTACAGTAAGATTATTTAGTCCTGACAGTCTCCAGAGATGTGCGCGTGGGACAGGCGAGTCCATTTAGTTACGCAAAGGGGTGATTGGGTTATTCACTCGCTTGCCCTTACCGACCGCTCGCCCTATCTCTACTCCGGAACTCTCCCTACTCCTCCTATTACTTCCCCTCTTTCGCGTCGCTGACAAGCAAACGTTCTGATGGGGGCAGATAAAAAAGTTAAATTTTTTCCTCCCACCATGTTAATAATGTCAAAAGAAGTGCTTGTACAAATTTTGGCCACTCGACCGCAATTACGAGGCCGTCCAGAAAGTGATTTTCCCTGGGGCCGTTTATAGAAAAAAGCACAATTGCATGGAAATATTTATTGAAACAAACGCAGCAATTGTTGCGCTATTTGTCAACATATCCCATCCTGGAATTGAGACATATGTCATACCGTAGGATTCATTTTTGTGTCGTAGAAGTCAGCCGCCTCAGATCGGAACCAGCGTTTGACTGCGTCTGCACTTCACTCTGTCGATCCCATGATATGAGAAATGTCTCAATTGCGATGCAATATGTATTGAAAAATAGCTCAACAATTGCTGTGTCTGTCCCAATAAATTTGTCCAATGAAATTATGTTTTTTTTTTTCTGTTAGAGGCCTGTGACGAACTTATTTTTTACGGTCCTCGTAATTGCGGTCGAGTGGCCAAAATTTATATAAGCACTTCTTTTGACATTATTAACATGGTGGAAAAAAATTGAACTTTTTTATCTGCTCCCATCAGAACGTTTGCTTGTGAGATGTCAGGACTAAATAATCGGTCTGTAACTGTGATTTTTTTTTTCAATGTTGTATTTCGCTGATAGGTACTGAATCGTGAGCTCGTAGATTTTCTTTTCTTTTCTTTGTTTTTTCTTTTTTCGTTCAAGTAAATTATCTTGAAAATACTGTCTATAAAATATAATTATAATAAACAAGAAATCCAAAACATCTAAACCTCAAATCCAAAGCGTGGCAAAATTGCCGTACCTATGAACATCGCAATCAAGCGTGCACTTTATTTTTAAACTGTATATGAATCCTGCTCTAGTATTTCAATTTCCAAGGATGCCTGCATTCCATTTCCGTCTTGCTGCAGCCAGAGGAGCTCAAAGACAACAATAACATCAAGCCCAATATGCTTTGGGTGAAATATCTGGCATTCCGGGAGAGACATGCGACTGCAGCACCTGTTACGCCTCCCCCAGCCCATCCCCAAGATAGAGACACACAGTAATGAACTCTGCAATCACATTTTGCTGCGGCCTGGCTTCATATCTGTTGTAGGCCGCGCCAGATAAACCACCTACATGACGTCAAGCGTCAAGGTGCAGGGCGTTCATTGTACCTAATGGGATTGTTAATGACGCCGTGTTACGCAGTCTGATGCCGGCCAAACATACATCAGTGGCTTCAGAAATTATTGAGGCTGTGCTAGTAGAGGACGCCCGCAAAGTAGTACCCATGCCCTAACTTCCATCCAGCCTAATATCCATGGTAGTTCATAAACTCATCAGTTCTCTCATATCGAGGTTTCATTTAATCAATTGCAAAGCTTCCTGTAAATTATCCACATATCAGTAGGCAACATGTCTAGTTAGATCATTTATATTACATTCCATAATACAACGAGTGCTGATAGTTTCTCGATAACTCAACGGATGTATGTTATACGGTACATTTTTTTTTTTTTTTCGAGAAAAATTGTCTTATAACAAAATACTTGAGTTTAGAAGCTCAATTACATTATCATAGAGAAAATTTCAAGCACGAATTGTATTCAGTGATATAGAGTGAATCAAGGGGAGATGACTATCGGGGAAAGATGCTTATGAGCTATTCCATCTCAAATTGACCGAAATATAGAGAAGATTGACCTTACAATTTCCAAATACAATAAAACTTTTTTTGTACGTAGAGAACTGTGATACAATGCTTTGTGCAAAGTTTGAGGCATCAGAACTTCATGGTGTTTCAATTTAAAATATTTAAATTTATCGTATTTTCATAAAATTCGCAAATTTAAACCATTGTAGCTCCGAAACCCTTTCACCCAATGATCAAAATCATGGTTTATTTTGATGCTGAGAAATTAAAGTTTATATTGAAATATAAACAGATTTTCTTACTTTTTATGGAAATGGAGAAATTTAGATTTTTCCTCATTAAGACGCCTTTCCCAAGGAAAAAAATATTTTAAAAATAAATAATTAGATTCCGCATTGAAAGTACAAATAAACACATTTTTTTACTGATTGCACGTTGATAAAGTATTGAAAATATCAAATAAAGAAAATAATAGTACGCCCGTGAACTAACCAGCTGACTGTGAGTCGGGAGCTAGCCGAGGTAAGCAAGGCCAGGAGACATAAACACGTGATGTGTCGTCTAGCAGTCATGACTGTGCTAGCTTTATCACAGGTTTTCATAAACACAGGAGTACAATGACACCCAACGCTCCATTATCTTCAGCTCTCGGCCAGTGCGTGTGGTACTGCGTCGTTCAAGTCTAGGCGTGTGAAAATAATGTATTTAATACCCTCGAAACTTAATGCCGTAGCAATGGATTTAAGCTCCATATATAAAGTATTCCTGAAAACTTTTATAGAAATAATGACAACATGAGCCAATATAAACTTACAGGAATGATAATAATGTAATACAGATTAAATCTTTAAGTTAAGAATTTCATTTACACTGAATAGTTTTATCGTGCAATTTAAAGTCATCAATCCACCAATAACAATTCCTATATGAGCTACAGAAGAGTAAGCAATTAAAGACTTTAAATCCGTTTGACGCATACAAGCATACAATGCCGAATCCCTCTTAATAATGCAAGTCTTTTTCTCAATATTTTTTTTACACTTTTACAAATTAGCAAAAAGCCTAAAAGTAAGTTAAATCAGATTATCTGTCTCTCTGTGTACAATAAAAATAAGGATTACTTCTTAACATAACCTACCAAATGTCAGCTTCAAAATAAGCTCTCGTTCAATGTTCTGCAGTAAATGGTTCCAGAGTTCTGAGCGCTGAAAGAGGCTTGTTTTTATAAAATACGCTACATTTGTCGCTCAATAATACGGAAACCGTTTTACTTTCGATAGTATATTTTTGAAAATGCACTCTCCTCAGCACCTTCTATAAATAGGGAAAAAATTAGAGCATAAAAAATGCGAGGTTTTTTACTGATCGATTTCATATGGAATAGCCTTATTTCTTTGTAGTTTCACATTCTTCCAAGAGAGAACGCCACGCGCATGTCTGCATGATCACTGAGACAGTTGAATGTCTGTAGAGTGGAAGCTAACTCATTTTGCCACGTGTTCTTGTTGTGAGAAGAGGAATAGCAAGAAAACAGCTCATTTTTCTGCTAGAAAATAATTGCAAAGGTATGTTAAAATTTTAACACATCCTTGAATTCGTAATAACTGTCTAACCATTGTAATGGATGTTGAAGTAAAGGTTCTAAAGTTTGTATTGTTAATAACCAACGACCTTGTTCCGCCATCTTAGGTTGCGTCACAGCACTAGGCATCTTACTCCGATAGTTAGGGAAGATGATCACTTTTTTTTTCGGGGTAAGATGGCAACTTGTTACAAGAGTTTTATTTTTTGTTTTATTGCAGGGAATGTGTAAACATTCTAACATCCTCTGATAGAAGTCAGTGGATTGAGGACAGTCTTCAAGTTGCGATGGAACATGTTAGAACAGGGGGTATGAACTGTTTTAGAGCATCGCACGGTATTTCTTACCATACCCTTAAACGCCGCCTAAAAAGGAATGATGACAAAAAAATGTATTGGATTGAATTCATTGTGTGCAAGAAGTAATCTCACGAGTCTTGCACACGGAAATAAAATATGTGCAATGACTATGTTGCTAAGTAGTGATAAGCGAGTGAGAAAGTGTCCATGAGCTTTAGATTAAGTCAATTTTATTAAAGACATGTATCAAAAGATGATCAGGTAAATTACATATATCAGTAAATGTGTTAATTGCATTTGCCATCTTATCCGACTGTCGGGGAAAGATGCCTACAGTGTAGGCAAGAATAAAACCTGTATCTATAAATAAACAAGGTAATTAATGTTTTTTGTTTTGTACTAAAAATATAGTTTCAAAATACCTTCCAGACTATGATATTTCAATATGAAATTCAAAACTAAATTAACAGTATCTTAAATTTTCAATCAAAGAAACAGTCAGGCATCTTCAGGCAGAAAGATTACTCAACTGAACTGTTGTTTAAGCATTTCAGAGTTTTCAACATAAAATAAATTTATTATTTTATTTTATTAAAATATTTTCACAGAAATCTTAATAACTTTGAAAGGTATATACATAAATATAGAACCAAAAATACGAATTCTCTGCGTTTGTCTGAACCTAAATGTAAAATCAATGCAGCTTTTTATCATAGCATGTGCCAAGGTCCCAGATTATTAAACAAATTTATTCTAATATTATCTTAACCACGAATCCTCTCCAAATTAATAAAAAACTAAAACAAAAAAGGTATTGGATTTATAGTTCGGGTTTAAAAATATTAAACACTTTTTAATCTATATTCACTCTTAATTTTAATTTCATTTTTGTCTGTATTGGAATCCCCTCCTGAGCACGAGTCTTATTCATTCAGGAGTGGGCTAGTTTATCTTACATTGTATTAACTTGTATTCATTTCAAACTTACTAGCAATAAAATAAATAAATAAATAAATAAATAAATATTACAAAGTACCTTTGTATACTACTGCCGTGTGTAACTGTTTATAGGCCTAAGAAAAATATTAGGTATGTTTCTACATCAGAGAGATGATGATATAATGAATTCTAAGCAACGTAATACTCGTATTTACGTTTGTCCTTCGGGCCAACGTTTAATTTTTAGCAACAGCTCCATTCAACTGACATGATATGTTTGTGAGGGGAGAGTACTACCTCGCCATTGCTTTGTGAACACTGTGTGTACTTAACTTCAGAGTAAATGTGCCTCAAGTTCGAAGTCTAGTGATTACTCATTTCTCGCCGTATGTATTTTAGATGCACTCGTCTTTATAACTCGCCCGGTTCGTGCAATGCAGCTACTGCAACAAAATGATGAAATTGAGAGAGTTTGAACTCCACCGTCTTCGAAGTTCTGAACTTAGTATATGGGGAGAGAAAAAAAAGACGATTCCATACGGAACTAGTTCGAAGACATCTGCTTGTTTCACTAAGAACCTCGAAATCCGCCTTGAGAAATATATTCCAAAACTACTGTAACTCTGCAGAACATATCCAAATACATATTTCAAACTAATACGTGGAATTCTGACGTAAAGTAGAGTGTACAAGCCACCGCGCGGAAATATGAGCCACGATGCCTACTCAGCGAAATTACTCCAGTTTGGAGGAGAGTTTCCAACATGGGCGCCCTCTCCCCGTCTCCCTATCCCCTTACCCTTAAAAAAACACACCCATGAGCACTTCCCGTACTCCTCAAGCACTCAAAAGTAATAAAGAAAGATGCCTGCAGTATATCCCACAGAGATAACCCAGGGAATATGTGTGCCGAAACAACTTCCTTTCTCCCACTCTTTCGTTCGTTTTTTTCAGGTGATGGTATGACCAATAACTCACAACATGCTGAACTCGCACTCGTCCCAACGGGGCAGAATTGGACACGCGCATAATGGAATTGCAGAAATATTAATTTAACAAACACGCACAACGAATTAATTTGGTAACATGTTACTATTTACATACCAGCATACATATCTGTAAATAAAAAATGATACTTTTTATCACATCTAAAAACAAATAATTCAACGTGACATATGCTAATACTCTGTCAGTTGTTAATTATAGGTCGTTAGTCATTTCATGTGCTTTCATGTAGAAGTTCTTTTGCACGAAACAAATTTGAAAATTTTGAAATAGAAAATGTACAGTAGCGTGCAAATTAATCCGAACACGACATATTTTAACATTTTCTGTAATTGTTGGCCTCACAGCTGCTCATACCGCTTTAATTGACATCTATAGTACGTGTAATTCCATTGTTGAAGGTCTGTCGTTATTATTTTTTTTATAATATGTGACATTTTGCTGTCGTTTTGTACTTATAAGCGTTTTAGTTGTGTTGAAGACTTAATAATGCAATCCTGTGTACATTCTGTCGTCTTCACAAATGGATACAACTCCACGAAAACGGTCTAAAATTATAATATTAGCAGAGCATTCTTCTATGACATAGAGGCAAATTGCTGCAGAATGTCACATCGGTTTGATTACTATTAATTCGATCATAAAACGATACAGGGAGACTGGATCCATCACACCCCAGAAAAAAGGAAACTGTGGCCGGAAAAGGAAGACTTCACCTGCAGATGATCGTTTAATTGTCAGGAAAAGTAAATTAAATCCTAGACTAACTGCTGTCGACTTAACCCGCGAGTTAATGGCTACCACTGGGGCGAATATTCACGTCACAACAGTGCGGCGTAGGCTTTTGGAAGCTGGACGAAGGGCTCGTAAGCCTATTAAGAAGCAACTGCTAAACCCTGTTATGTGCAAAAAACGCTTAATGTGGGAAAAATTACATCAACACTGGACAGTGAATGACTGGAAGAATGTACTTTTTTCCGATGAGTCTCATTTCGAGGTCCACGGCCACCGTGTTTCTTACATACGGAAAGGATCCGAAAAAGTAACAGCAGCTCATCTCCAACAAGCACCTAAATACCCCCCTAAAGTAATGTTTTGGGGTTGTTTTACACATGAAGGACCTGGAGCATTAATACCTATCAAGGGAATGATGAATTGTGACAAATATATTCACTTATTGGAAACCAGAATCGTACCCCAGCTGCAAAAATCATTTCCGGATGGCAGAGGTGTGTTCCAACAAGATTTGGCACCATGCCATACGTCTCGAAAAACTACAGAATTCTTCAACAAGAAGAATATTCAGATACTCCCCTGGCCAGGCAACTCACCCGACATCAACCCCATTGAGAACTTGTGGTCAATTTGCAAAAGAAGAATGCAGAAAATGGATTGTTCTACAAAGGAGAAGATGATTTCTGCCCTCATTGGTGTATGGTTTCGCGATGAAGAAATGAAGAATATTTGTGGGAAATTAGTGGAATCCATGCCAAATCGTCTCAGAGCTGTTATTAGGAACAAGGGAGGCCACATACTGTTGTCACGCCAGGAGAAGGCGGCTGAAGTACTTAGACGGGGCGGAGGGAAAATAGTCGCGCATGCGCACCGCGCTGTTCACTGCAATATTCCTGTTTCACAAACATCTACTGCACGTGTCTATGAGTCTTTGCGACTTTGTGAAAATAATAGTGGGGTTTTTACTGTAGTGTTTTATTAGTTTCAACAAGACAATTGTTTTCAGTATACCACAAATCTTGTATTGCTTTAGTTATCCTTTGCTTTTCGTGTTAATAGTGTTGATAATAATACGGTTAATAGAATTTATGTTATTATATACTGTTATTTAGGTTTATAGCAGTTTTTTGTTTATTGTAAATATGTCGACAAAGAGGAAACAAGGATTGACAATCTATAGCGAAGAAACGAATATTATTAGAAGTGCAAAATAATTCTGTGATGAAGAAAAACAACAACAGTGCCTTTGCATTCCTCTTATGAAACCTATAGCAAAGGTAGAAAAGTACTCTAATCTATCCACAAGAACAATACAGCGTATAAGGAATGAAATTAAAGATGCACAGAAGAAGTGCGTTGTCGACACCTGAGGGAGAAAAAAAATGTAAACGTCCAGACTACCGAAACGCAAATGTAGATGACTTCGACGGGAGATTGACAAAAAAGATATAATTGAGAATTTTTATTTGAAAAAGAAAGAGGGCCACCGGCGTAGCTCAGGAGGTAGCGCGTTTGCCTGCTGATCTGCAGTTGTGCTCGGGAGTGAGTTCGATTCCCGTTTGCGCTGACTACCTGGTTGGGTTTTTTCCGAGGTTTTCCCAAGCGGAAGGCGAATGTCTGGTAATCTATGGCGAATCCTTGGTTTCATTTTGCCAAATACCATCTCGCCATCATCAATTCAATCGACACTGAAGAAGCTAGTACATAGTTATTACAGTCGTTAAATAACCAACTAAAAAAAAAGTAGTAACAAGCTTTTACCCCTGCTACAAGAGAGAATTGATTTGAAATGAAAGACAACATTAAGACGAATACTGAAGAAAAAGGATTTCAGGTGGAAGAAGTGTGCAGCAAAAAAAAAAAATTGAGGAAAACACTGTAAATTGGAATACGTGAAGATATCTACAGCAAATAAGAAAGCTTAGGAAAGAGGAAAAATCGAGTTTGTATCTGGACGAAATGCGGATAGATAGGCCTACCAATTTAACGTTTCCCAAGTTCTGGCATGATAAAAATGTTACGGGAGTTTTGACTACCGTAAATGTGTCCAGAACACTCATTGTTGTTCATCAGGATGGGGGCGGTGGGGCTAATGGCTTTGTTGAGAGATTCGAATTAATATACACGGCTGGAAAATAAACAGACGATTAACATGGACAGATCATACTCCAGAAATTTTGAAAAATGTGATAATGATAGTCATAGCGACAGCATCGAAGATGCGGAATCTTTTATGTCTGACTCCGTTCCCGTGTAGCCAAGTAAGTGGACGAAGTTTTCAGGTCAGAGTGTAGCGTAAAGTTCCCCCGTCCCGCCTATCTACTCCCCGCGCCAACTCATAGCGCGAAGACAGTAGATTACTGAGGTATGTCTTAGATCCTTTTTTTTATCCCGTTTGAGTGTTTTTGCATAAGTAATTATGTTGTTCGGATTAATTTGCACGCTACTGTATGTACAGAAGGTGGAAAGAGAAATCTCTTTACTTCAACAGTTTCCCGGTAACTGATATGAGTTTAAAGGCTGGTTCACAATAAACCGGGAACGAGAACCAGAATGAAAACGAGAAGCAGAGGACGTGACTATGAAAACTTTTGATTCACAATAAACCGAGAACGTAGACGACTATGCATATCGATATGCATGTCAATGACGATATGTAAAGTCGATATTACGCATTCTGATGTTATTTGTGTAACTTACAATTGACCAATGACGTTCTCTCATGAGTACAAGGCAGCCAACATAAACACAGGTTAACCAACTTTGAAATTTCAACTGAAACATTTCATTAGGTACAGTACTATAAATATGCCCATGCATCTTTATTATCACAACCTATTTTAAGTCTACCATAACGTAAAATAATTAGAGAAGAAACATTTGTAATAGAACAAAAATGAACACAACAGTAGTTATTGAATTGAAGCATGAATATGTAGTGTGTAGTACAACCAATACATTAATAAAATATCATTCACTTACGATCGGTGTTCAAAGATGCAGCTATTGAAAGCCACGTATTCTCCTTGATTTTCTCATCTTTATACGAGGCGCGCCGCTTATCGTAAACGTGAGGATTTTACTCAATACTCAATATTAGAATCTCATCAAATAAAACTTGCTCCATGAGGCACAGCACAGAACAAAATAATGCATAGGTTATGTCACGGTCTTCTTGCTACAAAATATACGGCTACAAAATAGCTTTTAGATGGCAATAGAATGAATCTAGTGGGCTGTGATCGGAAACGTGAACGCCAAAGTTGAAACTTGGCCAACTCTCCGTTCCCGATCCCGGGCTCCGGCAAGCTTTTCGTTAATTGTGAATGCTCACATTTAAATGTACACATTTTAACAATTTTACCGTTTTCGTTTTCGTTCCTATTCTCGTTTCCGGTTTACTGTGAACCAGCCTTAACGAATATGTCTACGAATACGAATATTCTGTTGCCTTTCGTAATAAAAAAATGACGAAAATATGACGTTATATTGCTATCCACGACGTAGGCTATGCCGTGATTATTAATCAGCAATTTCCATACGATTTATAAACGAGTTATTCGCTGTATAAGTACAGGGACATCATTTTATTTTTACTTCAATTTTTATTGTACCTGAGTTTTTAAATGTACTTCACTCCCACTCCTTCTACTAATGAAGTTCAACAGTCCTCCAGACAGATCCAAGACCGCATATACAGTCATTAGTAGCCTTACGATCACAGTAAACAGTACGTTCCAAAAATATATTCGCGTTTTCCAGTGACGAAAGAGCTTTCAATTTTGAATCATTTTCGCACAAGTACTGTCGTCCATTTGCCTACGTCGTATCCCGGTTTCCCCCACCAGCTTTTATTCGCCAGCTAGTGGCTGGGCTATCTTAGCTCTTTTCTGAGAACATTAATTTCTGTTAGGAATTGGACGTCTACGTAATATTATACGACTGTTTAAAATAACTTAAGTAAAAGGGCCTCGTTAAGTAATAAAATGTCACGTGATTTCCTCCCCTTCTACTACCCTACGATATAACCACTTGGACGAATAGTAGATAGTATGTCTGAGTAATTTTATCTCTTCGGATCGGGCAGAAGTGAAGATTGAATTTACAGTACGTAAGGTACTCTTTTATAGAGTAGGTACAGAATTATTTGAACATGAGTTACTAGTAGCCTACGAAGGACGAAACTGGTAATTGGAATTAGGTACAATAGTCTATAGTGCGATAATATGGACAAAAGAACTGAAGCCTGTATAGAAATGAACGGTCACCATTTTCCAAAAATGTGTTTAAATATCCATATTATGATCATTTTTCAATTTCACTCATTCTCTATATTGTGCTGTAGACAGTATAATATACACTGCATAATGAATACGTCCGCATGGACAGCTAAGTTCGTGAGTAAAAACACTCATTGTTAATACTGTACTATATTTTGATTACACAAAAAGCTAATGAAAATGATCAAATTCAGAAGCGCGATATTTCCAAGTTTACGTAAATGGATGAACTACTTTTCTTCCCTCCTATACATAGTAAAATGATTTGTTTGTATATTACGCCAGTATCATCGAACTCCAGTCGTGAAAGGGGTTAGCAAACGGAGTTGATCCAGAGGTATAGCCAGGTTAATATTAAAAATGTTAGTAAAAATAAAATGATGTCCATGTATAAGACAGTTAAACGTCTGTATAAAGAGTTTTTTATTACTAAGACCGATAATGATTAATGAAACATCAAGGTTATAAAAAATATACGAGGTTATAACGTATTATTTTAAGCCGACAGGCCTACTTTTATTCAGTGACAGTGGATACGCAGTTCTTTTTATTGCTTCATATTTCATGAATCCCGTAATTGCTTGCAACACACAATTTTGTAATATTGATTCCGAGCCATTGCATTATTTATATTTGCTCTTGTTGGTGTTAAATTATTTATAGGGAGACGGACGCCATGACCTTCTAAATTGTGTCAATTATACGAAGAAATGGGACCTCGCGTGATATTTCAATAAGACTAAAGGCATATCGCCAATAAGAATAAGTTAGTAGTTAAAAAAAACATAACACAATTGCATTAATACTAAATAAGATATATTCAAGTTAATATCTTAATATTATTTCATTAACTTTGGCCTCCTGTAATATGAAAGTTCATGGATAAACATTTGACAACAGCAGGCTGTAGAAAATATGATTAGCGAACAAGAAAAATTTGAAGAAATTATGAGGCTGTACAGAGCCATCTTCAGTTACAAGCCGGAGCATGGGTAGGTTTGGCAACGCTGAGTGGAGGCGGGCGGAGGCGAAATAAAGGCACGACGTTTCACGTTTTAGTGCTTTGATTTCGTTGTCACATGTACATTTTCGACATTAATTGATACAAAACTAAGTGCATATGATCAAGATCAGTGTATTGATATACGTAATTTATGTATGTATGTATTGTATGTATGTATTTATTCACACTGCAATGGGTATATACCCGGTGGCAGTGGTAACTAATTACACTCAATAATGACAATAATAAACTTATTAATTAAAAATACAATTAATGATAATACTAATAATTAATACTAATAATAATAATAGTAATAATAATAATAACAACAACAACAGGGAATATACTAAATTAAATGAAACGATCACTTAAAATAACATTTGAAATATTCTAATTTGTATCTTAAAACTAAGATCGAACTAAAACCCACGAGTATATGTTCATATCTGCACAAGTACCTTTCAACATTACACTCATTTCGCTGTCAACTCACTCACTGCACTGGAACTACGACACATTTCACTGATTCTATCCTGATTTCACTAACACTTCAAAAACATTTCACTGTTCAAATACTTTGCACTGCCACTATAACCTATACAGCTTCACTGACAGGAACACGTTTCACTTACACAGCACACTTCACTGACACGACATACTTCTTCACTGATACAACACACTTCACTGACACAACATAATTCTTCACTGATACAACACTTCAATAACAACATATCATTTACACCCTTTAAGTACTGTGTATAATTACCGTCTATTAGTAAGGTCCTTAAGCCTATTTTTAAATACATTTTTGGTTGTTGGTAAAGCCTTTAGTAAGTCTGCAGGTAAAGCATTCCAGTCCCTGATAGTACGATTGAGAAAAGAAAACTTTCCAGTGTCCGTCCTCTATCTTCTTTCCCTCAATTTATATGAGTGGTCGTTCCTTGAAGAGTAATTTGGCGGCTGCAACCTATTTTTTATTTCTTTCCAGGCAGGCTCACCTCTGTATGTTTTGAACAGTGCGCATAATCGAATTCGCGTTCTCCTGTCCGTGAGTGTGTCCCATTTTAATGGTGAATTTTTCCGACAACACTTAAGAGCCCGTTTATTATGGAATCCGAAATGGTATTTTATTTGAGTTTCATAATACCGCGTAAGTACTTGCACATAGCCACTTATAACTTTAAAAAATTAAAAGCATACATGTTTTTTATTGATGGTACAAGGGAAAATAAATAAATACTTAAAGAAATGTTACTTGTACCAAAAATAAATAAAATAACTACGTACTTTCGCAGTACCCTATTACATTCAATTAACCATTATGTGGGTAGTAAATTGACAATGTTTTTCCGCTTTATGTTGTTTTACTTCTGACGTGAAAGGTCTAGGATATCATATAAATTTTAATTTCATGTGATTATCTGTCGTGCTTTTCTATAAATATTTCAGATGCCCAGGAAGCCAGTTTTACTTTGAACCTCGCCAGTCACCATAACAATACTGTTATCCTAAATTATTTGTTACAAATTTTCTAAAATATAATTTTAAATAGGCCAAGGCCAAGTATATCTATGAACAAATGAAGAAACTTACCTTTAACATAATACGTAACAAAACACATCATTATCTATTAAGTATGTACCAATTAGCGTAAACTCGGTGAACTTTAAATCCTGTAAATACGAAGTGAAAAGAAACATGTTTATAACTAATTTATCACAAAAGAAATAATATTAATAAACAAACCTAGAAAACCAAGAAAGTGAGTGTATGCATCTACAAATATAGACAGTTCTCACGTATAGCAGGCATTCCGAATATTCAACAAAACTGCAACATTTATGGGATCACAAAACAGCTGTCTACAATGAACTTGAAAATCAACGGCGTAACTTTATTGATATAGCGGGCGAGACCCAACAATTTGACTAGAATTCTGATACACCACAAACCACAAATAAGACTATAAAAATGTAGTTTATACAATATTTAATATTTAGAAGAATTGTTCAACCATTTTGTCATTAATAATAACCGTAAAAATTGCTAAAGACTGCAGCCATATTTTCATTTATTGTCTTATTTCTATCGTCAACACGCATTTAGTTTATAATACATCAACAATTAACGTCTGGTAAGACCGCGAACATAATTCCATCGACACACACTTACATTGTAACATTAATTTACATTGAAAATCGGCATGAGCACAAACACGTGTTCTGGATAGTAGGCCTCAGTTTGACAGTTAATTACAGTGTTCCCGACGTATGGTTCCGGCTAGTAACTGAAGAAGGCTCTGGGCTGTAGCATTATAATTTTTTACTTGTACTTTCATTTTCATCGAAGAAATGAGAACTTTTGTGACATTTGAGTAATATTATTTTGCGAAGATATCAAGAAATAATGTATAACATGCAAAAACAGACTAT
Source organism: Periplaneta americana (assembly GCF_040183065.1). Classification (NCBI taxonomy): domain Eukaryota; kingdom Metazoa; phylum Arthropoda; class Insecta; order Blattodea; family Blattidae; genus Periplaneta; species Periplaneta americana. Next base: position 36,891,175 of record NC_091123.1, read on the forward strand.
TTATATTTTAAATTAAGAAATTTAATGCTTACATTTGCTAGGATGGCATCAAACAATATCGAGACCCAATGTGTTGAGGAAACAATGGAAATATTTAACATCTGAGCATCAGGTGCGACAAGATATTAAACAAATGCGATCAGGTTCACAATATTGCAGTTGATAGCTTTGATTGGTTAAAACTCAATAGATTATGGCACCTAATTACTGCAAAGGAACATAAACTTTATAATCTACAATACTGCAACAGAAAAACTATCAATATAATATGATTATAATTACATTTATTATTATTATTATTATTATTATTATTATTATTAACTAAGATATTTTATTTCATAACCTAGCACTTTATTTTGTTGGCTGGTGTAACATTATATGTTCTTAAAAAATATAGTATATACATTTTATCCACTTTGATTGTGTAATGTGGACTTTGAAATGAAATGAAATGAAATGAAATGAAATGAAATGATTAGCCTAAAAATGTTCCGTTTAGGGCAAAGGCCTCCTCCTATAGAAGGAGAGCTCTATTTGTCTCACGCGATGAGCTACTCCGCGTAAGAGGTGTTTACATGCTTGAAATTGTTCACTTGATTCACATTCTGCATTATTTTGATATTGTTCGCTCGTTTCTGTCGCACTGGTTTTAGTCGCTGTTCACTTATCTTCTTAAGTTTTTTCCAGTCTTCCCTATTTCTTACTCTGCTTGACCAATGGCTTCCTACACGTTCACTGAAGAGGTCGGCCCATCTTCTTCTTGGTCTTCCGCGTGATCTCTTGTCAATGCGGGGTCCCATAGTGTGAATTTCTGCGTCCATCATCCGTCTCTAAGTCTTGCAACATGGCCTCCCCACTTCCATTTAGTGTTGGTGGCTTGCAGTGCTGGATCTTTAATTGCTGACATCGTTTGTAGCACTTCGTTTGGAACTCTGTCCCTCAGTGATAAGCCTAGTATCCTTCTCAGCATCTTCCTATCACTAATAAAAATATAGTAAACACATTCATTACGCAACTAATTAGGTAATGATACTTCTATTACGCAACTACTTAGGTAACGATACTTCTATTACGCAACTAGTTAGGTAACGATACTTCGTAATATGAACCACATATTAAATTAAATCTCCAATTTTTTAATATTTCACTTCGTATCTTACGCGAGATTTCGATGGTAGGCTTACTAAATTTTCAATTGCAGAATTTTCAGCATTTTCAACATCTGAATCCTCGTTTCAACTCATTTAACAATGTTTGTTTATTTCTCCTAGTACTGCTGTTCTTCTGTTATACACAAAAACTAATAAAACAAACATATAAACGAATCGCCTCTCGCAGGAAGAGAAACTAATAATAATAATAATAATAATAATAATAATAATAATAATAATAATAATAATAATAATAATAATAATATACAATCGCCTCTCCACAAAATACATGTTCAAAACTTGTAAAAGTAATACAATTAACCTACTTTTATTTTTAAAAATTCTAATTTTTATCAAAGCGCTTAAAACGTTGTACGATATATTTATCGTAACTTCATATTATAACGATACTCGCCTGGTTATCAAACTCGGCCTGCGGTCACGTTTGACAACTTTCCAACCTCGTGTTGTAATATGAAACATTACGATACTCATATCGTAAATAACTAATGCATTTACGACTATGTTCTAAACCATCTGGTTCTAACTTCTCAACTACTCGTACATGCAGTTGAAGATAGAAACAAAAGAATTAGGCACGAAAATATTGATTTTTGTTATAAACCACAATATATAATGTTTCTAGTAGGCCTAAGTGGAGCGAAGCGCATGGGTAAAAATATTTTATGACAGAATTTGCAATGGTCAAGCCTAACTTGACAGCATAGCTATCAATAGGCCTATATTCCTCCAAGAATTGTGAATACAGAAAGTATGTTCGCATTTAACGAAATGCATGTATATCGAAATCCGATATCGGGCAAAGGAAAAGAAAAAAGAAGAGGGAGGCACATGTGCGAATCGTTAAATGAAAAATTATTAAACTATCTCCATATTGAATCGACTTTCGATGAACTTCGACAACTTTCAATATGAGAATACAATTTCAAACAAAAAGCTGTTAGGATCGGGATCTACTGAAAGAAGACAAATCTATGGACGAAGAGATCAGATGGTATGTTACTCAGTAATGTAGGATAACGCAGATGATTCAGTCACTTTGTTTGTAGTGATTTTGGACATTAGTTTCAAATAACAGACCTCTACATTTCTACATGTACAGCAGTGGCAAAAAAAAAAACCGGACCGACGGAATAATCAAAGTCCCCGAAATGAGCCACTGCGCATGCCACGCCCGCATTCACAGGGTAGTGAGTAATCTATTGAAATTGTTGTAGTTTCGACTGCTGACGTAACCCATTTCGAAAGCCATTATTAAATAAGCTGGTAAAATTCATGTTCTGAGAATAATAAGTTAATTAAGTAGTAAAACATCGCTGCAATCGAAAAGTATTGGGAATAAATTTGAATAAGGAACAAAAAAAAAAGTTTCCTTCCCAGGCAGGATTCGAACCTCGAAAGTCTTGTTATCAGTCTATCGTGCTCTGGAGTGAACAAGACTCTGAAATCAGCTACAAGGGTCGGTCCGGTTTTTTTGCCACTACTGTACATGTCTTAATAACGGAGATGTAATTAGTAGACAATGGATGCGGGATGAATTATCGCTGAATGTGAAATGATTAGCCTAAAAATGTCCCGTTTAGGGCAAAGGCCTCCTCCTATAGAGGGGGAGCTCTATTTGTCTCACGCGGTGGGCTACTCCGCGTAAGAGAATTTTTTCATGCTTGGAATTGTTCACTTGATTCACATTTTGCACTGTTGGATATTGTTCGCTTGTTTCTGTCGCACTGGTTTTAGTCGCTGTTCACTTGTCTTCTTAGGTTTTTCCAGTCTTCCCTATTTCTTGCTCTGCTTGACCAATGGCTTCCTACACGTTCACTGAAGAGGTCGGCCCATCTTCTTCTTGGTCTTCCGCGTGATCTCTTGCCAATGCGGGGATCCCATAGTGTGACTTTCTGCGTCCATCTTCCGTCTCTACGTCTTGCAACATGGCCTCCCCACTTCCATTTTGTGGTGGTGGCTTGCAGTGTTAGATCTTCAATTGCTGGCATCTTTTGTAGCATTTCGTTTGGAACTCTGTCCCTCAGTGATAAGCCTAATATCCTTCTCAGCATCTTCCTTTGGCATATTTGAAGACTGTTACGAAGTTTGGCAGTGAGAGACCATATCTGACACTCATATAACAGTACAGAAGTTACGCAAGTCTCCAATATTTCTATTCTGAGTTTCTTGCTGAGTCGTTGAATGTACGAGTTTATAATATACGTTACAAGAGCGGTATGTTGACGTTTTCATGTTCGAGGAAAAGATTGAAAAAGCGAAACGTAGTTGAGCTTTTTTAATTTCTGAGAACATGAAAACAAACATACCGCTCGTGTATCGTACATTATTTTGTGCGAAGATCGTTTATTACATACCTGAAAGACGAATTTCTAATTAGTTGCAATGAAATCTCCATCTTGGTTTCTGTTTAATGACGGCAACTTCGGAAAACCAAAATATCTTTCTTCAACATTGTTGCTACAAAATGTTTTCTGTGTTTACTATACTCCAGCAGGCCGTGATATACGTCTGTCTTTTTTTCCGCCTCAGTCTATAAACGCGAACTTAAAACAAACGGTAAGGTTATGTAATGATTTATTTTTCATTTTAATATTTTAACAATATTATTTATACAACATATTGCAGTAATAGCATCGGCATTTGGAATCTTGTTGATTTTTTCACGGCTTCCTTAATGTTACTTACATCACGAATGCAATAAGTTTCGTGGAGTAGTAGAGTTTACTTAATTTTTGCAAATATCTAAAAACAATAATTAACATTGCAATTTAGGTGAAATAGCAGTGGTAAGTTTCCAATTTATAATTATTACTATGTTAAACGTCTCTAAAATAATATGTTAAAAGCCTAAAGCAGTAAAATGAATGTCGCGCTTAAGCAGTAAGAAGAGGGAAATTGTTATATGTGTTACGTTGGGAATACTGAATGTGGTATTTCACACTTACCGCGTATTGGTTCTGTGCGGAAAACAAGCAAATACGCACGATCTCGCACAAAATAAATTAACAAATACTTACAAGACGCTGATTTAACAAATCAGATATCCTTTATTACATCAAACATCATACAATAAACCTAGAAAGTAGAATCGCTTTCTTTCGAATAATGCATAGTTTCACGTTGCAAAAAAGATAACTATGGTATAATGAATTTTCAAGATACATATTTTCAATATTGTTGACAACCGATTATGAAACAAAACACATAATAAGGAGACTCATCAGATACTGTATATGGAGCAATTTACGAAATGGAATCACTCCATCACATGGTTCTTATATTATATCGGAGGGTTGCCCAGAGCTCCGTCTTGACTTCTTGGAATTTCCTATGACAACGAAACTGATCTGCATTATACATTATAGTACAGCGGATCAATGAAGCTGGGGGGGAAGCAGAGCAACTTCCTTCGCTCCCCTTTTGTGACTCATTGCTATCTTTAAATTGCACAGAAAGTTGATCGTACTTCAGAATTGATCCTATCGATTAACAAGGACAATAATTTCAGTTGAAACTTAATGTAGTTTGAGTAGCACAGAAAATTTAGAATCAAACATAGTAATGCTAATATTACCGGGTTCAAATTTCATCTACATTTTATTTATTTGTGACAGTTGCATAACATATAACATAATTACATTCAGAGCATGATTATTTTTCTAATGATCTCCGAGCTTATCCATATAGGGGACAACTTGGTAGTATCGGACATCGGGTAATATCGGACAGTGCCTTTCTTTCATCTTCCACCAGATGGTAGTACCTGAATAACATGGTTACCTTTCTGTATGCGACATCACAGAAACGTAACCATGTCATTCCGGTACTATCATCTGGTGGTAGATGAAAGAAACTCACTGTCCGATATTACCCGATGTCCGATACTACCCATACTCCCCTATTTCTGGCAGCGCCCTATGAATAAGAATAGTAACACCAGCGAATAGGGATTATAAAGAATGGACACTTCGCGTCGGTACCTTTGATGTAGCCGGACCGATTTCAGTGACCTTCAAGCCAGCTAGAGCGTGAGATTCTGCTTTCTCCCTAGAGTTGGCGCTGACATCACACCAGCTAGCAGTCGACACAGCGGAAATATAACACATATAATTAATACATCTAGGTACATTATGTACGCAAATAAAATAAATTGGATCCGTAAAATAATAAATATGTCATTAACTGATTGTCTAGACTCTAGAGTTCCTTTATAATGAGAGTTGAGACGTTGACCCCAACAACAATTAAAATATGTAATGATTTGATAGCGTTGAAAATAGAAAAACAAAACTCTTACGAGAAGTAAAACCATATACCTATATTATATTATATACAAATATTAAACGAATTCGATACTTAATTTTATAATGTATTATATTATTTTATAATATAATTTATGATATCTGAAAAATAAAATATTATTATTACAACTAGTTTGTCACTGAGAAATAGGGAAAAGCTGTTAACTTGAATTTATTTGAAGCAAAGCGTTACTGGATTATGCAATAAGGTTGGCGATGTTTGGATCCTGTGCCTCAACTCTGTTGTCAATTATCATCTTAGCGTATGCTCGATTACACTAACCTCTAGCGCTTAAAAGTGGAACTAACCGCTGGCGCACAGAGAAACAAAGCACAGGAAAATTCGCTCATTGTCCATTCTTTATAATCCCTATTCGCTGGTAACACCAGCACCTACATATCTGTGGTGCACCTATTTCCCCACTTATTTTCATACTAAGTAATTCTTTGTATAAATTTTACTTCCAAAATATTTGTTTGGCTGTCCGAATAGAAAATAGTCGCAGGGAATAAATCCGCGCTGTATGAAAGATACAGAAGCACTTGCCAGATAAGTAAAATAGTCTAAGACTCCGTTCTAAGACGGTCTGTGTAGCTGCGAATATGTTGAATAAGCAATCGCGGACAGCCGATAAGGGGTGATCCTCCAGCTTGGGGGTTGGTCGAAGAGCTAAAACAAAAAGATCTTGTTACAAAACCCCACAAACATAAATGACACTTTGGACAAAATTAAACGCAGAATAAATGTGGAAAATGCCTGCTATTATGTGATCGAGAAACTTATATTATTTAGTCTGCTATGAAAAAAAATGAAAGTTATAATTTATAAAACAGTCATTAAAATATATATGGATCATATGAGGAGATAAAAATAGGCAGAAAATAGAAAATACTGGACAATGAGTTTGCAGTGAAAGAAAGACCTGCCCTTGGGCAGAACACTATGAATGAATGAATTACGAGTTTTTCTATATGGTTGTGCAACTTGGACTTTCACTTTGAGAGGGGAACAGAGGTTAAGGGTGCTTGAAAATAAGGTGTCTAGGAAAATATTTGGGGCTAAGAGGGATGAAGTTACAGGAGGATGGAGAAAGCTATACAAGCAGAACTGCACGCATTGTATTCTTCACTTAACTTCATTATGAAAATTGAATCCAGACGTTTAATATGGGCAGAGCATGTAGCACGGATGAATGAATCCAGAAACGCGTATAGAGTGTTAGTTGGTAGACTTGAGGGAAAAAGACCTTGGGGAAACCGGGACGTAGATGGGAGGATAATATTATTAATATGGATTTGAGGGAGATGGGATATGATGCTAGGGACTGGATTAATCTTCCTCAGGATAGGGACCGATGGCGAGCTTATATGAGGGCGGCAATGAACCTCCGGGTTCTCTAAAAGTCACTTGTAAGTAAGAAGGACTTCGTTCACAGTCGTTTTTCGGAGTCGTTAAAAAGTTACCGCAACAAGGTAATTAGGCCTATTTGTCAATGTGTAGCTGTGAGTAGACGATACTCACATCTATGAAATCGTTTCTAAAAAAATCAGCAGACATCAAAATAATTTTAGATTGATGAGTAGATAGTGGATGCGGGATGACTTATCGTAGAATGTACTGTAAGTGCACATTTACTATATGTTACATTTTTTCATTCAGACCATTGGCTGAACAGGTTTTAAACGTAAACTGACGACGTCAACATGCTACTGTATCTCCGTACAGTTAGAAGAAAAGAAATATTATGTACTGTAGTACAGGGTGCGTCAGAAAGAACGGATGGATTTCACATGGCAAGAAAATTGTAAAGATTCATCAAATCAAAAATTTATTGTTATCAACATATTCACCAATACATGCAGTTTATTTATGTAAAACAACATTATCCATATGATGTCCTTGGCTTTCAATACAGGCATCGAGGCGTTTTCTGATGTTCGCCATCACTTTCACAGTCATAGCTGGTGCAATTGCCACGATTTCTTCACGAATCGCTGTCTTCAGTTCGTCCAGTGTATGTGATCGATGTTTACAAACTTACGCCTTCAAATGGTCCCAAAGAAAGAAGTCGCAGGGCGCGAGATCTTACCGTAGCCTCGGACAATCTCAGTGCAATAGAATTTCGTCCAGGTGATTTCTTCTTTAATGTTGAACCTGTGATACGAAATGAAGCCTCCCACCGCAAAATTGTATTCCGAGTTGGAATCCTAGCGTGACATTCGATGTCGAAATGAGTCCTGAGTGGCGATCACAGACTCTTCATTTTTCAAAAATGTCTCTACGATGAAAGCACGTTGTACACCAGACCAACACCATGTTCTCAACTGAAACTGCATTCTCTGGCTGACCCAACAGTCGTGGTCCCCCTCACTATATCTCTCTCCTCGTTGCGTATCGATAGTTTGAAATCCATCAGTTCTTTCTGACGCACTCTTTACATACCTTGCAAGGTTCAGTCCTCGTCATCATTGATGCAATTACCAGCGTTGCAGTAAACGACGATATATTCTCGTAAGTTGTCGAAGCTGAATCATCTTCGCCTATCGCTTGAACAGTTTTTGTATCGAGAGAATTTCTGAAGAAAACCTCTAAAATGGGGATCACTCAATTTCTTTAGAGGAATATTTGTACTGAGCATTATGTTGCACGTGTTGTTAGACCCGCACAACTAAATGATGATGATGATGATGATGATGATGATGATGATGATGTAGATGGTTACCCAGATTTCATTTCAACGCATTTCCTGTGCGATGTACTGTTGCAGTGTTTCTCTATAGCCTGAGTTGTTCTGGTTTTTATTTCAATTTTGCATACATTACACACGATACTGTCTTCGTTAATACATAAAATGTCACTCCCATACTTCTTAATTGCATTTCGTATCTCTGAGCGAATTTAACGTTTTGCCATTATGAATGAATCAGCACAACATATTCAACGCATACTAAATACTTGAGCAGGATAACACAACTGCACACACTGCGTTGCAATGTTACTATGAACACATCGGGGTTCATTCGTTTTGTACGCTGCTGTACTCGCCAGGTACACAAAAGACGGACGGCGCGGCACGTGCCATATACTCTGATACGAAACAACTTCACTTTTCCTTAAGTCATCCCGCATCCACTGTCTATTCATGAGCATGCATCGATAAATAGAAAGTCCGATGAACTATCGCTTAGGGACCTATTTCTACGAGTACATCACAGTCAAATGACAATCCTATCCAATTCGAAAGGTCTGTACTTCTGGGAAATCGTTACATAGATATTTTAATGTATAATAGCTCAATTTTAAGAATGCTAATGAAGCAAACAGACAGTCAACATCACATATGCACGGTAATGGCAAGTTTCATTCCCCGGATCCTGCGAGTATCGCTGGTTGCTCTTTGTAATGTTATGATGTGAACCCTGGCAGTCATTAAATGCCAGAGAAAACGACGAGAGAACATGTTCCCATGTGAGTTATCATTTATGGCTGGATTTACATTTTCTTTGAAGTATGGACAAGATGTAACTTGGACAATTACGGGAAAATGCTCGCTAAAGGCAACTGCGAATATAATGGGTATACAGAAGAGGTTGTGGAATAGCAACGCAGTCAACATTACAAAAAGGAGGACGAGATTTTAAACAGAAAAGTGTACGTATGAAAAGAAATCGATGCAGAAAACATGAAATGAAAGTAGAAAACTATTTCATTATCATAACATGCTGTATTCCAGGCGCTGTATCAAATGGAAACAACGACAAAGATCGGCATTTTACTTTATATTACAAAGACAATAAAATATCGGTACAGTAGTCAAACAAAAACAAAAAACGCTCTTTATGTAAACACTGGCCGAATTACTCAAGGCGGAAGGAAAGAAAGAGTTTATTTTTCATTTCTTATTGGTTACGAATTGTTACTCCAGGATCTGAAGCAAAGACGTGGCGTACCCTTATTTTTTTCTTAAAATAATACACACAATGTCTCGTATAACACTGAACAACAAATTTTTACTTCTTGTCTTGCTTCGAAATAAAAATAGGTGAATATTACTAATACGTTGCCCTAAATCTGAATTTAAAATCCAAATTGTCCCATCACGTACCATTTTCCGGGGAAAATGAATTGATTTTTTTATGACAAAACTTATTTTTTTTTTAATTTTTCACTCCTACTGATGAAATTACAACACATTAGGGATTCAAAATTCCTCATAATCCTTGAAAAATATGTACTGGATACAAAAATGATGTTACATAGTTTAAAACACAACAATAAAAATATACAATGAGAAAAATCTCGGAATTTGAACTTACATTTAAAATAATTTTCTGGATGACTTCTGTTTATAACTAGAAGCGGGACTGTATCTTACAAGGATCCAACAATGATCTGAAAGCATGCTGGATGATGATCTTCCTTTATATCGCCTTTCCATTTCAGATATTTCTTGATGAAGTCTTTCTGCATGCTTCTCGCTTACCGCTCCAAAGTCAGGAGGAAAGAAATCCAAATGAGAATGTTATATTACACTCCATTTTGTCATATGCACTTAACATCGTTTCCACATCAAGTTCTATGTAGTTCTCAGCCCTTGAATTTCCAAGGAAATTGGAGCAAACATCTTTGAAAGCTCGCCATGCCATTCTTTCTGTAACGGAAAGTTTTTCTTCAAACAAAGGTTCAGCCGTAACTTTGTGAATTTGTGGACCGATGAAAATACCCTCTTTTAATTTGCCTTCACTCAAACTAGTAAACTTTTCCTTTAAATACTGAAAACCATACCCCTGTTTGTTCATTGCATAGACCTCACTTTGAACTGTTATGAATTGTACTTAATAGAAGCGACCAATATCCGTTTATTTATTAGAAGTACAAAAGAACATACCAAAAACCATAAGACACCGGAAATAAGTCCTAAACCCATAAAATGCATTAGCGTTTGTTTTGGTTTATACCCCCAACCAGCGCCAGATGCTTTCTGGGGGAGCGCTTATCGAAAAGTGAAATCATAGTATATCTTAAAAGCCTTAGGTGTTACGAAGAAAAGAGATGAATTTTCGGATTCAGCGCACATCAGACCATAAGGGACGCATTGTTTTAAATCCGAGCAAAATTCTTGTTGTTCAGTATAATTCGAAATTTTTCATAAAAGTGATCTATATTATTGACAAACTAAAGTTTGTTATACCAACGCATCAGAATTACGGTGGTATGAGAAATTATATTGTGTTTGTGAAGTAACTTGGCAATAAATTGTAAAAATGTATAAATAGTTGAAATGTTTTCTTTAATGTGTGTCGTCAATTATCTAATTTACATTTAGATCTCCATGTTGGGAACAGAGTTCTATCAATGCGAAAAAATTGACTTGAAATAAATAAGCTGTGACATGAGTTGGGTTAATCGAACACGTCAGCGGAGTAATAATGGGACTATTTATGTTAATACCTCCATCTTCCACTCATTTAATTACGTTTAATTAGATTCGTCTATGTTTAATTAGCTTCCCATTAGGGTGGCTTTTGAGACAGCCTTTGGATATTCTGTATCAGACATCCTATCAATATTAGAGATGGGAACGATATATCGGTTTTTACGAAATACCGATATTTTAGTTTCGATATTTCGATATATTGGTATCGAAATTTTGATTCAATATATCGTATAATATATCGATTGTCTCATAAATGTATCGTTTTTGTGGAATTGTCATCATTATTAACAACAACAAAATCCACATTACACAACTCTGATAATTCTACCACTGTTTTAATATTGTTATTAATGTTCTCCAAGGCAGGAGCAACTTCCGCCCTGAAAGGGAACCGTTTGACCTAAAACGGGTATCAAAACTTTTTATTTCTATATTCTGAAATGGAAAGAGAAACAAGAATTTAATACATGTGACATTTGTTTACGGCAATGATTTCTATGCACAACCTGGTACTGACGTCCTGTGTCTTATTATATTTTTTTGGTGCATAAAAATTCTATCCCTTCATCATCATCATTGTTGTTTGGAATGTTGGAGTGTAACAATAACTTGCAATGGGAACTTAGTATAGAAAGATTGTATCAAATCACCTGTGGAGTTTGTTAAAACTTGTAACATCCTAAGTACGGTTTACTTACATTTAAAAATAATTACAAGTTCTGTTTACTTACATTTAAAAATGATTACGTTGTTAGGTATAAAAGAGCATTATATGTGTCCTGGATTGAATCCTATATAACATTAGAATAATTGAATCGTGTGCCAATAGCAAATATTCGACCATGTAGAGTTCATTAGCTCTTTCCCACTATATCATTTAAGCTCCTTGCCTCCACCATAATTTTTATTTAGGTTAGGACCTGCATCATATGGTATTGAAAATGTATTATTTATTGTTACAATTTTACATTCATGCTTTTGATTGGTATGATGTTAATTTCAATGGTATAAAGGAATATTAAAATTTGAGTAATTTTATTGTAATAAAGTAAATGTATGCCTGAAAAAGCAACTTACTTACGGAATAGCGATATATCGATAATCGTTCGATATGTCGATATATTTTCTGCGATATCCATCGTTTATCGAAATTAGGTTTGCAATATCAATATATCGGTATTTAAATTATTTCCTCCATCACTAATGGATATCAATCTGAATTTTCTCAAGGTCACATTTATTTTCTTGTCCTGTTCGTATTACTAGCGGTTTTCAAATTTTTTTCTTCCTATTGATATTTTTTGCCCGTTAAGTTTTTCACATAAACTCAGCTTGAAAAACTACATATTATTTTCACGAAACGCCCATGACAGTACATATCACACTGATACAGATAAATGTCTAATCTATCTATAAACGAGATTCAATTCAAGACCCTGGATCTTAAGCCAGGTTGTGGCTGAGTGTCTCAGTATTTCCATATATAGCGGCCGCCTTTAAACTTTCACCTCGTATGACATTATATTACACTGATATTTACAGAGCGGGCACTGTTTATTCTTATATGTGTGCTTTACTACCGTTCCGAAAAGTAAAGGAATGATTACTCTCAATAAAAAAAAATTGATTTCATTTCTCCTTGTTAAATATTTGTTGTTCCACAACGCTTTCATGGGACGTAGATTTCAACGTTCGTAAAATATTTTACTTCTCGGTTTGACTTATGGACATTACAAAAGTGATAACCGTTGGACATCTGTAAACAGTTTCCCCACGCTTCAAATGTACAAAATACAGTTGCTCCAAGAGCGGAAAGGGCTCTTGAGTTATTGTAATACGTGATTCGTTTGGTTATTTATAAAATTCAAGTACTGTAAAATGACAGATTTGATTATTAATTGTCCTATGTTTTGTCAATACACATTGTAAGTGCAGAAAGGAGGGAATTTTGTACTCTTTGGTCACAATATAGGACTATCTCAAAATAAAGCCACAATTAATCTATTTTATACACGATATAAATTTTCATTCTACCAATTCTACCATTTCGGGCCGGCAACCCGTTGGGCAGTAATTTCATAATTGCTTTCAAATCTCACAATAAGCCTATAGACCTTATAATAATAATAATAATAATAATAATAATAATAATAATAATAATAATAATAATAATAATAATAATAATAATAATCCGTGGCGCTACAGCCCGTGAAGGGCCTAGACCGACCAGCCGGCTGCTGACCTCACGCCCACATGTCGAAGCAGAGGTGGACGATCATCCAACCAGAATGGAGGTATCGTGTGGTTAGCACGATGATCCCCCCAGCCGTTATAGCTGGTATTCGCAACCGGATTTCGCTACCTATCGTAGCTCCCCAAGTGCATCACGATGCTGGGTGAGCACCGGTCCCATACACTGGCCGAAATTTCATGAGAAAATTTCTTCCCCCATGAGGACTCGAACCAGCGCGTATTTCGTAACGCGAGTCCTAGGCAGGATGCCTTAGACCGCGACACCACGGCGCGGTACCTATAGCCCTTACTGAAATATTAATTATGCCCAATGTCAAATTTGGAAATTTATTTTTTTTATCAATTCTATGATTCCAATTACCATTCCCAACACTTTCAACAATATTAAACTACATATTTGATAATTATATGTTGATATAGCATTAATTTTTTTTTAAGATACTCTTGTATTAGTAATATTACTTTTTTTTTTCACTGGCAGAGGAAACTGTACAATTGAGGACCGTTTTTGCAAAACTTGCTAACTGTGAAAAGTAAATTTTATAGGAAACACAAACAAATGAAATAACTGCAAGTTTTACTATAGCTCTCATATAGCAGAAAGCAAGTTTTGAAAAAAAAAATCACACTTTAACACACTACTGTAGGAAATAATATTTTCCTAAGAAGCCTTTAGCATCATGTAGAGGCCTATCTTATGTTAACTAATCCACCAATATCTCAATTTTGACAATTTTGCAGTTAGGAAGTTTTGCAAAAACGGTCGTCAATTGTACATAAATTAACTAACACTAATACTAATTCTTTTACAGAACAAAAGAATGGTAATTTCACTTGTAATTTCTAAATACGGAGTAATGAAATACAATTGTACACTATACTTTTGTTGAACACAATCCCTATCATTAGCACAAATTACAGGTGAATTTACTTATAATTTCTACAATGCTTGGGAAAAGTGGCATAAGTCAGTTTCCACAAACATTTTTTATTATTATTGATTAAATGGCAAATTTACTAGTGTTAAATTATATAACCACGTGTGGCTACTTATTTATTAACTTACGGAACATCTGCTCGCTTGGGAAAAGAAATATAGGGGAGAGTTGGGTAGTATAGGACATCGGGTAATATCGGACAGTTAGTTTCTTTCATCTACAACCAGATGATAGTACTTGAATGACATAGTTACGTTTCTGTGATGTCATATACAGTTACGTAATCACGTCATTCAGGTTCTACCATCTCTGGTAGAAACGCACTGTCCGATATTACCCAATGTCCGATACTACCCAACTCTCCCCTAAGTATTTCTCTCATTACAATAATTCATACAGAAGAAAATCAAATAGACATAAACCAGTGTGAAGACAGTTTCTTCCTTCTCCTGTAAAATTAACATTTTTGACTTGTGCTACTTTTCCCGAGCACTACAGATTTGTATTACACCATGATCTTGATGAATAAAGCCCAGATGTGGGATACGGGAACCATACAGTAACAAAGCACCTGTTAGAGAGACAATGATTTTGTGAAATGTTTTCCCCTATCTGGCTTTGTATTTGTCTCCGTACACATACTTTCGTTCTAATTTAAATAGCGTACTCTGTTAATATCCAAATTATACGGGGATATATGCGAAGTTAACGTCAGAATCTTTACTCGGAAAGTAATGTATACGAAATTACGGTTCCTGGAAGATGCCTCTATTAATTTTCTTCTCTTCTTTCACTTTTACATAATAAACAGTGTAAATAATACAGTATAGATTTATGCTCTAAAAATACTTAGTTTAAAGGAAAACTTTTTAATAATGAAGTAGACCTACTCTCAACTTCGAAAACTTTCCTATGCGGAGTTTTTCGAGGTTCCAAGAGCTACGAAATTAATTAAGCATGACTCAAAGTAAAGTTAACCGATTAAGAACCTCAATGAAGAGTTGAATATAGTTCAAGGTGAAATCAGTGATTTCAACGTATAATAATAACAGTAGTTCGTTCAGGTTCATGAGCACAAAATAAAAATAAACGACGTAGTTTAAATGATAGAACTCTTATTATGCATTGTAAAATCTAATTTCAGGAAAAATTAAGAAAACAACATATGAAGAGTCCACTGCAAGATTGATGGATGTCATTTGGAACACATTTATCAGGAGAAGCAATTGAAAGTTTGAAATGCTTAGTGCCCAAAGCTTAACTGTGATTTTCCGATCATTACTGGACAATCACTATCAGTGTTAATGCCATCTAACTCTCTATGTACATTCTATATATCTTAAGCTATGCATTGACAGTCTTGGTTCATTTTCGACAAGAAAGTGACATCCATCATTCTTGCAGTGGACTCTTCATATGGAAAACACGAAAGGCAAAAAGTATGTTTTTCACATCTTTAATTATTTATTTATTCAGAAATAATAAATAATAGAATATTGTTATCTTTCAGGATCTTCATCTACCAATATTCAACGCGATTTTTAAGTAGGTTATTTTACGACGCTTTATCAACATCTTAGGTTATTTAGCGCCAGAATGAGATGAAGGTGATAATGCCGGTGAAATGAGTCCGGGGTCCAGCACCGGAAGTTACCCAGCACTTGCTCATTTTCGGTTGAGGGAAAATCCCAGAAAAAACCTCAACCATATAACTTTCCCCGACCTATTCTTTGCTAAAATTCCATTCATATTCAGCATAATAATTACGGCTAGGATTTTGATGACCTATAAATCATGAAAAAATGTCCTAAAACAATGCACTTATGACCTAAAAATCCTTCAATAATATCCTTAAAAATATCCTAAAAATTGATCTTACATAATTGCCTTAGTAGGAAAAGAGATTTTATACTACTTAATATTTAGACTAGTAATTAAATAAAATTTTACATAATTTTTTCTAAGTAGTACACTTTAATTAATTATTTTATCTGATGTAGTTTCCATGTATGATTGTTTACCTCTGCTTCGGCACGTGGACGTGAGGTCAACAGTCGGCTGGTCTGTCTTGGCCCTTCATGGGCTGAAGCGCCATGGATTTACTTTACTTTTAGTTTCCATGTAGTCTACCACAAGGCCACTCTTATCCGGAATTTGCAGGTATAGAGGAGTCTATATTGAAGGGGTGGTTGGACTGATCCATTACATGGGGTGTACTACGTTAAAATGGCAATATTTGTGTAGAAAAACGATTAAAATATTATACAAAATAATGGGTATTAATAGACAAAATACGTAAAGAAAATATCAAAGGAAATAAACATTATTTTACATTAATAATGTGGATTTATGGCCAAAATTATATGAAAATGCCTAAAAAAATGAAAGAATGAAACAAAAGATGTTCGTATGAGTTGAAACAGGCAAAAAATGCAAAAAAAAAATGCCCTAACAAATATATCTCAAAACACTCAGTTTATCACATAACATAAGCTTATGACACTAAAGGAGCAATGTTTCTGGCTTACTAGAAAAAAGATGCAATTTAATCAAAATCCTAGCCCTAATTATGACTTTACTTTTAAAATTTTTGTAATGGTGAAACAAAAGTAATAATATATTTGAACATTTTTCTTTAGTTTTCCTTTTTACGTTTCACTTTGCGAACCAATTTTGAAAAGTGACAGTAGAAGAAAAACTGCAGTGAAAAGTACAAGATGCAAACTGAAAAGTTGAAAAGTTGAATGGTGGAATAGACTCCAGGATTTGTGGAAGACTTGAATTGGCTGATGTGAAACAGACTTATGTCAGTAAAAAAATTGTTGTAAAATTTGTGGGTAAGACTGATGTAAGAGCGGCAGTGAGTTAATGATGCTAAATACAAGTCCAGGCGGAGAAGGATGGAGCGTTCAGATTTGTGCCTGCAACATCATTTTAATCAGAGAAGTGAGTGATTAATGAAGACGAATGGCAGTGTAGGAGTGACAATAATTTACACGCAGACTTTCTTCGCGGTAATGGAAACAGCAGCTCCGACTTCCGTCTGTACGTGTGACTATCACTTTAATCAAAACATAATCTTCCACACCCGTCACTTCCTCCTGCACTTCCAGGAAATTGCACCGCAACGGAATTAATAATAAATTGTAATTAAAATCCATGAATATAATGCATGAACAAATGTAAACACTTGACAGTTTCTACATACAGAGAAACAACTTAAATCAAAACGAAAAGAAAGAAATGTCATTATTAGGTTACGGATTTTTAAGTCATTGAAATATATTAAGCATACAAAGAGATAATTTATTACAGTTGTATGAACACTTTTTGTAAAATTAAATTGAAATAAATAAGTCAGTTAAAAACCATACACGTTTCGGAGGAATGCTCCTCCATCTTCAGTAGCAATACCACGACTGCAAAAAGAAAATGAGTATGTGAAAAGATCGTACATGGTATTGAAAATTACGAAAACAATGACAATGTCAATAATTATTAAAAATGAAACGACATAAGTGTTATTCAATATAATAGGTATGGTTAAAAATAATGATGGATAAAACTGATATTAAAAAGTTGTCAAAAATATACAACCTAATAATAAAGAACTTATATATAAATGAGTACAAAAACAAATTGAACAATATGTATAGATCGTAAATAGTACTGGAAGTTACAAAAACGAGTTTAAAATGACTTAAAAGTTATTCATTTCTAAAATATTTGTTAAATAAAAGAAAATAGAATGAATAAACAGGTGTTTAAAATTTATCTTAAAAAATCTGCTATCACATGATAAGTACAAGAATGAATAAATAAGAAGAATGGACAGAATTACAATCTGGATGTTAGACTCACCGCTGGTACAGATGTTCGACCGCGTATCGTGGCTTAAAGGAGACTGACTACAATGAGAAACGGGACAGAGATTGCGTGATTGATACTACGTTGATCTTTTCTTGTTCAAATCGGAAGTGATATAGAGATCAAAAAGGATGTTATTTTCATAAATTGCTTTATCGTTTAAATTTTGAGAATTAACAAGTTTATCTTTGTAAATTTCAATAGATTCTAAAATATTCAATAATTTACCTTTTCTATTGGTGTGTGAGATATCCATATCAGTATTAATATCTGTAAATAAATGTTGATTATTGAATATATTTTCACTGAAGGCAGAATGCGAAACTTCACGAGAAATATTTTTATGTTCTTTATATCTTATATTAAAATTTCGGCCAGTTTGACCTATATATGTGGCTTCGCATTCTGGGAATTGACGATGTAATTTATATACGCCCGAAGAATTAAATTTATCAAAGTTGCTTGAAGGAAATTTATTAAACAAAATTTTGCCTAGAGAGTTGTTTGTTTTGTAAGCAATATTGAAGTTTAGTTTTTTAAAAATAGAAGCAATATTATGAACGTATGAGTTCGAATAAACGAAACTAACATAACATTTTTGCTCTTTGTTTGGCAGATGGGTAACATTTTTTAATTGTTCTTTCCGATTCGTCTGGAAAATAATCCTGTCTACAAAATTCATATTATAGCCGTTGTCTAATGCTATAGTATAAATTATGCCTAGTTCTTTATCATAATCTGATTTGGACATGGGGACATTAAGTAATCTATTAATTAGACTATGCAACCCTGCTTTTTCGTGTTGAATGGGATGGTTCGAATGAATAGGAATTAGGTGTGTAGTTTGAGTTGGTTTCCTATATATTTTGCAACAAAATCTGTTATCTTTCCTTTCTAATGTCAAATCAAGGAAATGCAAAGAATTATTAATTTCATCTTCTTTAGTGAATTGAATATTGGGGTGTATGGAATTTATATTATCTAGTAGATTCTGAGAACTAATGTTTTGGTATATGAGAAAGGTATCATCAGCATAACGTAATTTTCAATACCATGTACGATCTTTTCACATACTCATTTTCTTTTTGCAGTCGTGGTATTGCCACTGAAGATGGAGGAGCATTCCTCCGAAACATGTATGGTTTTTAACTGATTTATTTATTTCAATTTAATTTTACAAAAAGTTTTCATACAACTGTAATAAATTATCTCTTTATATGCTTAATATCTTATTCATGAACACTGTTGAATTTGGCCTTACTCGTGTAAATTCAATCATTGAAATGTAATTTTAGGTGCCTAAATAGGCTTAAAAATGTAGAAAATAGTCTCTAAAGAATTGAAAATAGGCTCTAACAAAAATAATGTTTTGTTTAAAAACACGTTCCAAAATATCAGGAATTCACTTATAGAATTTAATAATTTTAAATGCTTATACACCACTGCTACTAAAAGTATAAGGACAACAAATATCTAACTAGTTATACATAAACTAAACAATTAAATGCGAAAAATAAGTTTTAGACATAAATTCAGTACACAAACAAGTCAAATATAATCAATTTTTACCAAGCCTTGTCCGTTAATATCCATAATGTAAATTATTTAAAAATAGCGTGTAAGAGGGCCTTAGACTAGAAATGTTTAGTTTAAATGTAGTTCTGTTTATAAGTATGCATAAGAATGCAATTATTTGACTTATTTGAACTGTTGTATCAGTGAAGCGAGGTGAGTCAGTGAAGTTATGGTTTTACAGTGCAGTGAACAGTTCCGATCAGTGATAATTTATAGCGTCAATGAAATGTGTTCTATAGTGTCAGCGAAATGTGTTACAGAGTGTCAGTGAAATGTGTGCTAAAGTGTCAGTGAAATGCGTCATAGTGCCACTACAGGGAATGAGATGAGAGTAAAGTGAAAGACTATTGAAAGTTATGTAGGACCTATACATAATTATGTAGGTTGTGTTGTAAAATTAGGTGTTTTATTTTATGTTTTATTATTATTGTGTTAAATTGTATTGTGTATTCTTATTGTATTGTGTATAAAATTGTATATGTGTTGTAAATTGTATTATGTATTGTAAATTTTATTGTGTATTGCTTATCATTTTAACTGTGTATTGTTAATATTGTATATACCACTGCCACCGGGTGCTTGCCCACTTGCAGTGTAAATAAATACATAAAAATACAGTCCTTAACAAATACTAGAAGTGTAGGCCCACACAGTGTGTGTACGCCAGGTAGGAATGAGGTAATAACAGTCCAGTGTAATAAATATATGGTATTGTAATAACTTAAAAAAAAATAATAACTTCACAATAAGTTACTAATACTTTTTCTAAATGTTCAACTAAAAAGCAATGCCGTCTGTCACTCAACACAAATTTGTATGCTGAAAATGAACGCTCCACATCCACTGAAGTAACAGGACACTAGTTGGACAGGAATGTTACATTGTAAATCCGTGTTCTTCCCTGCTAGGACATCTGAAGCAGTACGCAGGTCCTTCAGCCCTACATTTCTCTGCAAAACTTGCTCCAGTTTATCCCGTACTGTATTTCCAACAGAACCAGGAACAAATTTGGAATTTAAAATACAAATTTTTCGAAATAAGAATGGGTGTTTTGACCTATTAGAGATAAAACCTACTTAATAGGTCAAAATAGACTTTGTCGTCAAAATAGGCATTTTTAGGTGCAGGGCGGCAATGAACCTCCGGGTTCCTTAAAAGCCAGTAAGTAAGTAAGTAAGTAAGTAAGTAAGTAAGTAAGTAAGTAAGTAAGTAAGTAAGTAAGTAAGTAAGTAAGTAAGTAAGTAAGTAAGTAAGTAAGTAAGTAAGTAAGTAAGTATTAAAATACAAATTTTAGGCATAGTTTTATATGAAACGTGTACTTGCAAGTTTTTATGAACTTATTTTTTAGGATTAAAATAGGTTTTTTTCCTAAAATCCGAAGTCTAGTCATATTCTTCTAAGCAAAGAAACTTAATAATCTGCTGTTTGTATAATGAATTAATGCAGAGGGAAAAGTCACACAAGAATTACTTGTTTTCATTTTCTGAACCTATGAGGCTTGGAGTCCAGTAACTAGGATTGGGTTGGCTTGGCTTTTCGAAGGCTGAGCCTGGGACGGATCCTTGCAGTTAAGCTTGTTAAGGCCCATTATAATCCTGATACAGATGGAAGGACTTCAGTGACAGCAGCTTCATTAAGTAACTCCGTAAGATAAAAGATCGATGTACAGTAGACTGTACCGCAACACAGTCGTACGTTTTATGCGTGAATACGTCGTTAAACCTTTGCAGCACAGTACGCCAAAAAATTAGAACTAAATGCAATTTGTTTTATGTTTGTCATATAATGGATCATAACAAAGCTTCGATCATTTTTTATTTCAAAATTTAATTCTGCACACAATTTCAAAAAATGTTCACTCTGAGCGACCACTGTGCTACAGTAGAGATTTTGATATATTTGTAGAGAAAAAAAGAAAACTGTGGTTCTTCAGAATAACCACTATGCTGCAAAGGGTTAAAGTAGGTCTAAACGCCTCCAGCAACAATCAATGTCCATTTCTTTCCAGATACCCTGAAAACTATGTATATCTACGCTGTTCTGAGACTTCTGAATAGCCATCATGTATGAATTTAGAGTAAACATGTCGGTTGCTATAGTAATCACCGCGCTCCGTAGCTTATACCTCGCTCCCATTTACGCTGAGTATGCTTCGGCATTGTCAATTTTCTCTCTTCTTTCAATTTCACTCACAAATTTTTACAACTTATCTTGTCGACTGATAATTATTACTCAATTCATATTGTAGGCTGGTTCGTTGCGAATCGTTCGACACTACTCCGAACGTACTGTCGCCTCGCATTCTCGAGTTACACTGCCTCGGCTGTTGCGCGGCGTCACCCGCTTCAACTGAAGGTCACGTTGGGTACGTTGTTCCTTCGTCTGTCGATCGCAGTTTACTTCATTGGAATATGTTGTGTATTTTAGAAATTATAGGCACGACAGAACTCGCCTGAAAAAATGTCGGTCGACTTTTTGGGATGGCACCCTAGAACTGGACCGAATTTATAGGCGTGTTCACGTCAAAAAGGAACAGAATTTTTCTTTCCCATTTTGTGTTATTTTTTTTATTTGGTGAGATATCTACTTTGTTTCTAGAAATAATTGAAACATCGCTATCGATTCAGTAGTACTAAGTAAATATATTGAAACTACTCAGGGATTAGGGCTGTTACAGGTTTTCTGCGTAACCAGCGCGCGGAAGCGCATCGGCCCAACAGTCTAGTTGCCGCTTTGGTCCTCAGACGTAATTCACTCACTCAGTAGTCTGGCATTCGTATTCAGGTGGTGGTGGATATGGCATGATGATGATGATGATGATGATGATGATGATGATGATGATGTGAATAAAATTTCGGTACATGCTATACAACGTGTAGGTCAATAACATGTTTCAAATGTGGAAGCTAAATTAAAATCGGACATTTGAAACCTAGATTCTATGGCATATTGAATTTTAAATCAATAACTCTACACTGCTAATCTTACAGACTAATTACATTGTAATCCTTCCCTCATACTCACGGGCGTACGATTCCTCGGTTCTTATTAGCTACATGATGTAACACAACGCCTTTTATTTTCTTATTTCCCGGATATCTAGGTTGAGTATTACATTTCTCCATAAAAACTAAGGATGGATAATTACCCTTTTAAATAAAGCAATATGATCAGCACGTCAGTGGTATTAATTAACGCGTTTAACACAGATAATTAATTAGTCTCGTAAAATGATATTTAATACTTAAATGAGTAACAATATATCAAACTATAAGACTATTTCATTATTTTGCACAGGGAGAACATAAGTCAGCAAATACAAGAAGTGAGATATTTTAACTTTTGCATTCTACGGAATTGAAAAACATGCTGAAATGTAATAGAAGTAGCTATTTGTGCACGTGTAATGTTATTTGATACTTTAAATACAAAAGAGAAATTCACACTTTTTTAATATTCATTATTGAAATGTCAAATTAATCTAGATTATGCCACTCTGGCTTTGAACCATGCATATATTCAAGGGGAAATATAGATGCAAAATGAACATATTTTCCCAGGAGCTGTCCGAAGAGGACTTAGATAAATTCACGCTATAGACGATCGGTCACTTTTTTGTGTCTAAAATGTACTCCTTGTCTGCAGTTTTAAGATAGAAATGCTGACATCCTTTTTTTGTATTAAGAGGAGAGGATGGTAATTTTTGGTGAAAAATGAGTAAATTTAAAAAAATAAATCTTTAAATACTCTGTAATATGTGTGGAATGCATAGCATAACATTTTGTGGATATTTGTGCCCTTATCGGATGTTGAGTCGCCATTTTTAAACTTCCTGCCTTATGGATTTTAAATCACTCGCCCACTTTTATTGTTGTTTCTGGTAAATTAAATTTACAAATTTTTTTTTTCTTTAAAATATTCTTTGATATGTTTGGAATGCATTGCATAACATTTTGTGGGTATTTGTGCTCTTATCTGATGTTGAGACGTCACTTTTAAACTTCCTGCGCTATGGATTTTTAAATCACACGCCCGTTTTTAACTTAATTTTTTTTCCTACATTGCCAGACAAAAATGGATATAATTTCTGAACTATTAAAGATACATGCATGAAATTTAGAACACACATTCTTTAGACTATTAGGAAACATTTATCTGTAACAGAATTTTGTTAATTGATTTCATTTTAAAAATATGTCCGTTTGTTTGCAAGAAAGTAAATCAGAAAATTGTTATTAAATTTTAATTGTTTATTTTACAAACGTAGGGACTAATATCAAAATTCTGTTACAGACACTTTGTAGAACATGCTTTTGCAAATACATTGCAAAAAACTGTTTCAATCTATCTTTAAAAACGGCTTAGATATATCGGTTTTACTACAATCCTGCATTGGGTATATTTTTTTTTTTAATTTGTGCCCCCAAATATATATATATATATATATATATATATATATATATATATATTTTTTTTTTTTTTTTCAAAATATTTTTATTTGGTTGAGTTGCCACAGCTATGAGCTCTCTACATACAAGAAATTAATATTTTACACCAAATAGGAAAAAAGTTTTAATAAATGCCATCCTCTCGTCTTAAAAATATTACAAATTCTTACGCAATTTATTATATACATTTAATTTTGTTCAAAAGGCACTGCAGTTCCGTAAGATTAGGCCTACCATTTTAGATAGACATACCACAATTTAATTGATTTTAAAGAAATTGACTATCGATGTTATGAAACTTACGCCCGTTGGTGAGTAACTACGCATTTTTGACCTATGGGTTTCTATCTTAATATACATACTGTATTTCAGTCCCATCTATGACCTCACAAATTGTTTGAAATTAATTTTTCCAAAACCTATAAGCCTATATGCAGATTAACATTCATTCTTTAACTCTACACACTTACCCACATTCATGAACAACGATGTTTGAATCCCTAATTAATTAATTAATCTTAGCCCGTTAATTTTACTACAAAAACGAATAATTAAAATTTGTTTGAAGAAACGTTTCGATTATCCAACTAAATTAATTTATTCTGAATTTAATGTATTTAATATTGAACAAATTTATAAGTATACGCTGTTAAAATTTTATCTTAAAAATCGTAATAAGTTTGTATTACAGACACACAATTATGACACAAGACGAAATATTAATTCAACATTAGTAGAACCCAAATGTCTCACATCTGCTGGTCTAAAGCATAGCATAAATTTTGGCCCTCGGTTGTACAATGCTTTAACTAAATTACACCCAGAACTTCTAACATGTAACCCACTAACATATAACAAGAAAGTTAGAAACGTGTTAATATCTTCAATTTGATTAAATAAATTTATAGCCTATGTGTATGAATTAATCAACCTATATTATATTTGTATTCTATAATTTTGAAATATATATTAATCCTACTTTTCACGTGCGATATTATTCTTCTCTAGTGTTAATATTATATTATATTGTATAATTCCATTGCCGCTGTAATTATATTTTAGTTCCTATTTTATTTTATTTATTTATTATTATTATTATTTTTTTTTTATTTTAATATTATATTTGAACTGCGACCGAGCACGAGCGCTGCTCATTGGGTCTCAAATTTTGTTCATACTACTGTATCTTCTTTTTATATTGCTTGTATTATTTTATTTCTATTTCTCTTGTTTGTTTTGTAATTATATTCTTTATTCTGTATATTTAAATTTAAATAAAAAAACTATGTATTATGAAGGATGGATAGAACAGAGAAAAATTCTCTCCGGCACCGGGACTCGAACCCGGTTTTCAGCTCTACGTGTTGACGCTTTATCCACTAAGCCACACCGGATTCCAATTCCGATGCCGGATCGAATCCCCTCAGTTTAAGTTCTACCATTCAGTTTTCCCTTTGGTGGCCTACCCTCATGTACCGTGTCACAGAATATGTGACAGTGCCACAATGTCCAACGCACTATGTACAGAGGTGCACTCATTACGAGTGACTAACTGGACAGAATCCGACGGGATGAGCGCTGTCTTGAATCTCTAAGTGATTACTTACGCATATCATATTAAGATGTACCGAAGTACATATGATATTTCCGTGCAGAAATTCTACGTTACCATTTGATGAAGGATGGCACAATGTCCAACGCACTATGTACAGAGGTGCACTCATTACGAGTGACTAAATGTCCGAGATCCGACGAAATGAGCGCCGTCTTGAATCACTAAGTGATTACTTACGCATATCATATTATGATGTACCGAAGTACATATGATATTTCCGTGCAGTAATTCTACGTTACCATATGATGAAGGATGGATAGAACAGAGAAAAATTCTATGCATTAGTTTTACATGTGCGTTACTATGGAGATATTAATCCATTTCATTGTCTCCTATGCTTACTATACTTTCTTTTGTTCAGTGTTTCAGCATTAAGATATATAATACACATTGCTTGCTAAATTCCAAGGAGGAAAATTGAAGAAAGAGAACGACATCAGCAAATGCAAGAGAAAGAGGTGTTGAGAGTATCGAGAACATAAATTCTGAGGTAAACCCTTTCGCAGTGTCTAAGACGACGTGGTGCAGCTTATCATTAAATTCCCCCAGGTGAAAGAAGAATTAGACTCGGAGCTTCAGTCCAACTGCAGATTGTAAGTGAACTGGAACAAGATGACGGGATAAAGAATAGGCATTTGTCCGCAAAATCCTATCTGCAGGCAGGTACCCCAGTCCTCTGAAATAAATGACTAATTTCGTGTTTATAACAGAGATGGAGATATCATGTCAGTTTTTTTTAACTAATATAATGTAGAAGCTTCTATATCACCACCACGACCAATACTGTCGTATCCTCTAAAATAAAAATCGCTAATATATGCACTTAAAGAAGTGAGATCTGTATTATAATTAGAAAACTTTTTAAATTCTACAATATCTTTTAAGGCTGGTTCACAATAAAACGGTAACGGAAACAACGAGAACGAGAACGGAAATACATTTTTTTCAACATTATTTCCATTCTCGTTCTAGTTGTCGTTTCCGTTCCCGGTTTATTGTGAACCAGCCTTTACGATCACACAAATTTCAGATGAACTTCAGAAAAGGACAGGGGTTTAAGTAAATTCCAATGATTATGTGAAACGTCTATATTGTACAATATTTTTTGTACGCCTGTGTATTTTGAAAATAATATTTTTAAAAATCTTAATATAGGCATATACTACGTACATTACACTATGAACAGCTGAATGAAGGTTAGCAATCTAGCCATCTACAAACTTCACCATCAACTTCAATGTGAAGAAGTAAACTCGACCTAAGGTAATAAATTACAGTAAGCCTATGTACTTCCATTAATGCTGTAGTGTATTTTATTCGATATTCATCTATAGGCCTACAAACCAAATCGTTGGCAAAAGTGCAAAACCTCGTAAGTCATAAGAACAAACATTTTCAGGAATACAATAAAACTGTTCTGTGTTGAATTTGTTTTACATATAAATTAAAGTATAATTAATAAAATTATGTGAAATGATTTTGAGATAATAATGGTTTATAAAATTATATGAAATGATTTTGAGATAATAATTATTCATAAAATTATCTGAAATGCTTTTGAGATAATAACAATTCATAAAATTATATGAAATGATTCTGAGATAATGATTCATAAAATTATATGAAGTGATTTTGAGATAATAATGATTTATAAAATTATTTGAAACGATTTTGAGATAATAATGATTCATAAAATTATATGAAATGATTCTGAGATAATAATGATTCATAAAATTATATGAAATGATTTTAAGATAATAATGATTTATAAAATTATATGAAATGATTTAGAGGTAATAATGATTCATAAAATTAGAAATGATTTTGAGATAATTTTATTAATCATAATCAAACTTTTGTTCACCTGGATGTGAAGAAAATTTAGCACAGAAGAGTTTTACTGCATTCCTAAAAAATTATTTCTCAGGACTGACTAGTTTTTGCAATTTTTCCAGCGATAATGCTATGATAATATGTTCATAACTATTGTGTGAAAAATCTGGATGGATAGATGGATGGATGGATGGATGGATGGATGGATGGATGGATGGATGGATGGATGGATGGATGGATGGATGGATGGATGGATGGATGGATGGATGGATGGATGGGGTTCTATGTGATCTTCAAACCTGTTGGTCACTTGTCTCAAAATATCGAGGTACATTAAATAGAGAATGAACAGAGACGAATTACATGAAAAACCACGAAGTACGAATTTCATTTTATACTTCTATTTCCATGGTAACATGAGTGACATCAGAGTGAATCTTCAGCGCAAAAAGATTAGGGGAGAGTCGGGTAGTATCGGACAGTGCGTTTCTTTCATCTACCACCATATGGTAGTTCCTGAATGACATGGTTACGTTTCTCTATGCGACATCACAGAAACGTAACCATGTCAATCAGGTACTATCATCGTGTGGTAGATGAAAGAAACTCACTGTCCGATATTACCCGATGTCCGATACTACCCGACTCTCCCCTATAATTTTTCTCTCTTGTGCCTCGAATACAAACGAGCCGCAATTATGAAGAATTAAATAATAAGCCGAGAGGATGCAGTGTATTCAGGCCTGGATAACTGACGAGCATTAAAGTCAAAACAAAACTAATCTTTTCGCTTATCTCCTATTTGTATCACATTGATTCCTTGGATGTACAGTTGTTTTAGCATAACTAGCCTAAATGAGAACTCTGTCATGCAGCAAAACACTGACAACTGTTATATTTAGTGACAGGCTACGGAAACCGTGCCATCACTCTTAGCATGCCGTAAAACAGTCTTCAAATTAGCCGGCGCTCGGTGCAGCAAGTGTTGGCGTCATTGGCCCTGCGTTACCAAATTACCTGCAATAGAGGGCGCAGCAAGACAATGCACAACGATATGCATCATCCAGCTTCCTGAATTATACGCATTATCAAGCTCGGCCACTTCCCACATTACTACACATATAGCGCAGGCCACTCTTTGAATTGGTTCACTTCCGTCTGTCTGTCTACCCGTCCGTCAGTCCGTCCGTCCGTCCGTCCGGCTGGATGGCCAGCATTACCCTGAAGGGAAATGTCACATTGCTGATGACTACAAGATAACAAGAACGAACTGTACACGCAAGTCACATAAAAATAGACTTCACCGCCCAAACACGAGCATCAGAATCAATGTCCCTATGTTCCGAAGACGAACTTTCGGCTCTTTAATAAGCATTAGTGAAATAAACGTTATCATAATTATTATATTAGTTATAATTATATTAAATTTAAGAGGCATATTGAGAACCGATCGGCTAGTATAATAAATGAGAGTAAACATGGACCCTGTTTACTCATTTAATATACTAGCTTATCGGTTCTCAATATGCTTTTTAAATTTACTTCCGCTAGTCAAGCAAATTTATATAATGCCTATATCAATACATACTTAATATTTCATGTAATTAATTAACAAATAATTATTGTAATTGCCCACATCTAACACCTTCCACACAAGTTAAATATTTAGGAATTATTATAGACCTGCATTTATGTTGGGATAAATAAATTGATTTCATGTGTACAAGTATAAGAAAGACAATTTAAATACTTCGAAATTTTATCACTAAGGAGGCACTGAGAATAATATTTTTAGCTTTGGTACAATCATTAATACAATATGGTATAATAAATTGGGGTGGAGTAGCATCGTCTGTACTTAATCCATTAATTCTATTACACAGAAGATTAATAAAAATTTGTCTAACCAAAAATATGGATTACCCACCAAATTTAATTTATACAGAATTAATGTATTAACTATTGAAGAAATTTATAAACACAGTTTACTAACTTACTACCACAGAAATCAAATAAAACATAAACCTAATCTACATGAATATCGTACTCGAAGACAAAAGTCTACTTTCCCATTAATTGAGCCTAAATGACATACAAGTGCAGCTCTTAAACATGGTGCCAGTTTCGGCTCAAGACTTTATAATAAAATTACAAACCATTTTCCAAATTTCAATATTTTAAAACTGGAGCTTTTAAAAAAGAAATTTGTAAAATTATCCATGATATATAATATTAACAAATCTATTTTTTTACCTTTTATTTCTGTCGACCATATTCATGTTTTATTGAATATCACTGGCTTCTGTCGGATTGTCAAATTATATTAAATGTGTATTTTTCTCTTTATTCTTTATTCTTGCTATTGTGTTGTATTTATTGGTTTGAATTAAGTTACTTACTGTATTTAGTAAACTGTCCTTGCAAATTTTATGTTATATTATTGACTAAGGCCACACCGTACACGAGCCTGGCTCTTACGGTAGTGGCTAGAAACATTTTTGTTCTATAAATTTAATTTGTACTCACTAGCTAGCTAGTTAAGTAAATAAATTAATTAATTAAATAAAAAATTGAAGATACATAAAACCAGCGCAAACATATGGTTCAACAAACAATGCATAAATAGCAATATAACCCCTAAATACGCCACTATAAAACTCAGAAATAAATCCTTTGCAGCCAAAAAGACAAAGTAACAATTTCAAACTAAGTGGTTAGAAAACGAGATAAAGTTCCTATACAAGAAAAAACTATATTTAAATCACAAACTTTTTGAGTTACTTCTCAAATCTGCCCAAAGATTGGAACCCATATGGAATGATGCATATAACTTCTGTTTCCTCTCTTTTAATAATTACATTAATTTATTATTAATTATTTTAATTTATTATTAATTGTCATTATTGAGTATAATTAGTTACCACTGCCACCGGGTATATACCCATTTGTAGTGTGAATAAATACATACACATACACATAACTTTTAGCAATTTACGGTGATTATGAAAATATCATAAACAAATTAAGGAAATACCGAGGTGAAATTTTGTCAATTTTTGTTTTGTTGAATTCGATTTTTGGTTTTTAGCATTATGAAAGTTGTATATGGATCAGAGTAAGCTCTCCACAAAATTTTCATGCAGATAGGCCCCCTTCAATGAGCTGTTTTGGACGGTATTTTATTTAAAGGTTGCATTCTTTGGGTGGCCTTCTAAACTTTTAAGGAACACTGGGACTAAGTTTTGAAATTTTTAAAATGTTGATTAATTTCTTTCAAATTCGGTGGGTTCGTAGTATCTGTACATTTAAAAAACAGTACCAAATTGAATCAAGTTTCATTCATTAGTTCCTTAGCTATTATTCTAATT
Organism: Periplaneta americana; assembly: GCF_040183065.1. Lineage (NCBI taxonomy): Eukaryota > Metazoa > Arthropoda > Insecta > Blattodea > Blattidae > Periplaneta > Periplaneta americana. Next base: position 36,921,986 of record NC_091123.1, read on the forward strand.
ATATTAAATTATGCGTAAATTCAAAAGATCCTTGACGGCTTCGGAATTGTTTTTGCATTTAAACATTTTCTGTGAAGGACTTACGTTTCACGATAAAGAAAACTGCGTATGGATTTTTAAATTTGAGAACAATTCTTGAGATAAAAATTTTCTTTCAAATCATATTTGATTGATACTTTTCTTTAATTTTTAAAAGTCAAAAATTCATATCATAAAAAGTTTTCAGTGAAGAGCTGATTCCATCCAACCACTAGAAACTTCATTATTGACCAAAAACGTGGTATTGAGGAAAGTTAATTTTTAGTGGGTGTGGTATGTTTAAAAGTACTCTGCGTAGAGTTTCAAAAATGGTCGCTGGGGCTAAGATTGTTAAAGAAATGTAAAAGGTAATTATTTATGTAAAAAAAAAGAACAAAAATATTTATTTTTACTATTTTGGCCAAAAACTGAGTCCTTTTATCCCTTAAACTCAATTTACTCCATTTTCATTTTTATTACGTATTGCCTTACTAAAAATGCTACTTCTTCTCCAAATAATTTCGTATTATATGTATAATTTTTTTAGGTACCGGTATTCTTAAAATTGTTCTTAACAAAACTTGCTATCAGGATATTTTTAAATCTCTAAATTTTTGTGAGAGAATGTTATGGTTTTCTTGTGCTAGACATCATGATTTTTACCCCCTTTTATATTTGACAGAATAAAATATTTATCTTAGCTTCATAAAAATAATTTTGAAGAAAACTAAATAGAACGTTATATTTCAGAGAGTTTGAAAGATATGTTAAGTAAATGTTAGGTAAAAAAAATTTGAAATTTGTAGGAGCAGTAGTGAGCTTTCAAAATACATGCTCAGCCTCCACGATCACCAGATTTCAAGCCATTGCACTACTTTCTGTGGAGGCACTTAAATCCATTGGTGTATTCAACTCCTATGGATAACGAATTAACTTCCCGTAAGCGGATTCTGCAAGGCTATCAGACAATAAAAACTATACCAGAAATTTGGGAATATCTTCTGACCTCGATGAGACGACGAGCTGCGGCCTGAATTCAGGCAGGAGGTGAACATTTTGAACAGTTCATCTAAGGAACTATAAACAGAATGCATCAAAATAATTTCAGCAAACAAAAGTATAGGAATTCACTATAGTCACACTTTTACTTGCAAGTCCTACTCAGAAACCAAACATTTCTGGACCCATGCGACAACCATTTTTCTTTTATACATATGAGGAATTCATATCTGAAATTTTGCCCACTTTCCTCTCGTGGAGTCTACACCCTGTACATAAACAGACTCACCTTCGATGGTCTAAAGGTTATTATGGTAGTCGTTGGAAGCGACGGTCGCGGTGTGAAACCGGTTGAGGATGATGAATTTTTAAAGGCGATAAAATATATAGCGTGGTTTCGTCTCCGGAGGGAAACAGAGCTGTGTTACCTGTCGTAGATGTACGGCATAAAAAGAACCAGATAAAATTGAAGGGTTCAGAGCCATAGTGGGCCAAGCGCCATTTATTAAAAACGGAACAAATCAAGGGTTAATTTTAAGTGAATACCATAATTTAATGAAGATTGACATGTAATTTAGTTTTAATGTGCACATTTTATATTATTTTCTATATGTTTCATTGAATTATGGTAAGCACTTAATTTTAACCCTTGTTTTCGCCCTTTTTTTAATGTATGGCGCTTGGCCCACTATGGCTCTCACCCCTTCAATTTTTCGACAATTCTATACTCACATTAAATTTCGATATAAAATAAACTTTGCAGCTGAAAGTGCCTATTACTATCCAAACCGATCGTCCTGTACTTAACACTAAAACTTTGTTTTGTCTATTACTGGTCCACATTTCTCCCCTGTAATAACATACTTCAAACAGAGGGATGTTTGCAGGGTAATTGATTCGCTCGGAAAATTTTAATATAAACAAATGCGAACCGTATCAATATGCAAATCGCTTAGCATATAAACAAACACACGCGATAGTTATGGAATTACTTATTGGGAAGGAATGTAATGTAGGGATGCTCCACCAGGAATTGTAATCCTATAGCTCTTCTCCCAATGCCTCATTAAACAGTGATGCGTGTTCGCTGTTTGTGGGAGGAAGGGTACGGAGAGGAGAGTGTGATTTATGGTCAGCCTCATAGTATGTCAGACAGGGAATCGTTAGGTTAAACTTATGAAATCAAATAATTGATTCTCCAACTCCGCACATAGTTACAAAATCAGGATGACATACGGTTGATGTAAAGTTCAAAATATTCAAAGTTCTCCTCAAAAAATAATTAATTTTTTCACAATGTAAGTGAATACTATTTTGTTTGGAAACATTTAGATATTTTCTTTTCATTTTGTCTTATCTTTTTTCTTTTGACTTGAAACGTCTACATCCAACCTAGAAGAAGAGAGAATTTATAAAGTTTAGACATGAAATGTTTACTGTGACGTCACTCATGGTATCATAGAAAAACATGTGTAAGATGAACTTCGTGTCTCGTGGGTATCCAGAGTGTCTGTCACTTTCCATTCTTAAGTCCCTCATGTGGGACTCTCCTTGCACAATTTACCTAAGAGGACACTCCACCAAAAATAACAAATTCTTTTTTCCTAATCTTTTTTTCAACCAACTTTTGAGACCATATTTACTATATAAAGGATTAAAGATTTCTAATCTTTGCCGCCGCCCACAACAAAAAGTGAACTCTGATTTGGTGAAGCGGATAATACATCTAATTAAATTTATGTAGAATCTGACTTCTGAATCAGTAATTAGGGAGAGCACTAAAAGCCTTTCAGACTGAAGTGCATTGGGGTAAACCCACTTCCAACTCTAATCATCATCATCATCATCATCATCATCATCATCATCATCATCATCATGTAAAGGATTAACAAAATCCAAATGTTGAACTTCCAAATGTTTTTGGCTTTTCATTTTTCTATTTTTTTTAGAAATATTTTCAAACCCAACTTTTTAGTAGAAGATCTCAACTTTAAAGCTTACATTTTTGTTTATATTCAGAAGACATAGATTAACATTTTTATGCATTCATTTTATGAAAACTTTTTTTTTTTGTAATTCATGAAACAAATATTTATAAAATAAACTAGCATAATTTCTTTCAAAATAAATGCATAGAAACAGACATCTACCTCATGAATACTTTTAGTAAAAATTGCATCTAAATTTATTAATATTTGGCATAAAAAGTTGGTGTTTAATCAAGAAAAATAAACTTCCGGAAAATGGATTTAAAAATAAATTGAATATTTAGGCCTATGTAACACAAATACCTATTAAAATTCTCCTCCGCTATATTCTTCTAGTGACATCAGGGAGTCAACTTGAGAACAAAAAGTTACTAGATTTGTAATCAGAAATTTGTAAAAAAAAAAAGTGTAATTTTGACAGCTCTTCTTCCTTAATTAAAAAAGTGTAAACATATTTGTAATCAGAATATTGCACTAAATCCATTCTGGTTATAAAAATATACATACATTCTAAAGAAGTGGAAAAGTCAATTAAAATATTTTATAAAATTTGCATGATTTTCAGTGGAGTCTCCCCTTCCTACCTTAAGTGGCATAGTATGAACAAAGTGAGACAAATGACTTTTAGGCTAGGAGCTCACATAAATTTTAAGATGAATCCCAAAAGCCCTTGCAACAATGCGATTATCAACGTGAACCTTTTAATTGATAATTCCTCTATTCCTCATTCATTCATTCATTCATTCATTCATTCATTCATTCACTCACTCACTCACTCATGCTTTCATTTATTTATTTATTTATTTATTTATTCATCCATCCATCCATCCATCCATCCATCCATCCATCCATCCATCCATCCATCCATCCATTCACAGTATGAGTGAAGTGAGACAAGTGGCCTTTAGGATAAGAATTCACATAATTATATGTTAAGATGAGTCCCAACAGCCCTTGCGAACTCGTGTATCTTTTAGTCTACACTTATTCCTACTCCCCCATTGTTTGACTGATTGATTCATGCTACATAATAGTCATGAAAATATGGTGTATAATTACGATTAATTTCAAATTAAAGGGTATTTCAGCACAGTACACACAGAACAGACTTCAAATTTATTACATGCCATTCAAAAGCTATGACATTCAGGGATCAAAAACTTAAAAGTTCTTTTTAATAATATTACTGTTTTTTTAACAAAATATGTGGATTGTTTTCCATTGTGTAGGAAACCTGCAATTTACGCTGTGTCAATATTTCCATCAACCTCTCACATCAACAGAATAATGAAAAAAAAAAAATACAGAAATGAATCGCAAGTAAATTCAAGATGCTATTAAATTATGCATCAAGGAAAAGATTTTTAATAATGTACTTACCCGCAGGTAGGAACATTTTATGTAAGTATTAAGGGGGATACGATTGGATTTTGGATGGAAATCGATTTATTTCTTCGTTTTCAATAAATTATTTGGTTTTCCCCTCATTTTAAAATGGTATATCACACATGACTTTACTAAATTGTTCAAACATTAAAACGAATGTTAGTTTTGGCAACCGTGAGAGGGAATTTGAAGATCTCTTTCAACAAATTCCAAGAGCTCCCTGCTTACTTATCGTAGGGGGCGGTGGGGGTGAGTTTATTTTCACTACGAAAATACATATTTGTCCCATGTACTTGCTTTTTTACACCACTTTCCTATTTCATTTACTACCTTCGCACTATATTTTTACACTTTACATTATTTATAACATTATGATCTTCTCACACTTCCTCCCCTCACTACAATTAATCCTTTTTCTTTTCATTAACCGTTGCCATTTGTCCACCACTTACACAATTTTCTTAAATTGTAGGTGCTTTTTCTTTACTATTGCATACTTGCATCCTACTCTCTGTTTTCTTCTCATTGTCTATTCTTTCCGTTCTACTCGACCCATCTCTTCTTTTCACTTTATCTTCTTTCCCGGTGTTCTCTCTACTCTTCACTTGCTGACCTATATTTAGATTGCTTGGTTTTCAGAACTTTTCCCCGACTCTTGCCCTCTCGTAGCCTTCATTTCCTTCACCTCTTGCCCGGTCTTCGAGTGACGTCATCAATTGTTTTCTCCGATTCTCGAGACCGCTATTCCCCACTCTTTTCCTTCCGTCACTGAATCCATTTACTACTTTCATTGTCACTCACGTTGGGTTTCTTGGCCTCGCGCTTTTGGAATTTCCGTAATCTGCTCTATTTAGTTGTTTAATTACCTCGGCACTCTCGTGTGTTCTTGACCTCCCATCTCCATCTGTTTCAACCATTTCTCCCATTGAATGTTTCTTCACTACTACTAATCTTACCTTGTTTTTCAGGCCCCTTCTTTTTTCTTTAATTACATTTTGTCCTAATTTTGTCCGGTTTATATTTCCAGACAAAATTCTTCATAAAAAATTCGCTATGAATTTTCTGTTTATTCTTATATAGCCTCGCAAAGTGCTCATATCTCCTCGCCGCCAACAAAAAGGGTACCAAAATTTTCTTTCTACATCTCACTTCGTATTGAAATTCATTTTCCATACTAATGTTTGAGTCTTTTACCCTATTATCTCCTGGAAAAGTTGCTTCATGAGTGATGCTTTTGTGTTACTGATGGCACTTACGAGGTTCAACCACACCTGTGGAGTAACGGTTAGCGCGTCTAGCCGCGAAACCAGGTGGTCCGGGTTCGATTCCCGGTCCCGGTCGGGGCAAGTTACCTGGTCGAAGTTTTTCCGGGGTTTTCCCTCAACCCGATATGAGCAAATGCTGGGTAACTTTCGGTGTTGGACCCCGGACTCATTTCACCGGCATTATCGCCTTCATCTCATTCAGACGCTAAATAACCTAAGATGTTGATAAAGCGTCGTAAAATAACCTACTAAAATAAAAAAAACGAGGTTCAAACCTGTCTTCGGACAGTTGACTAAACAACTGTAGAGATATCTTCATATTAAAATTACTTGTTAATTTTACTGAATATGAAAAGTAATCCTTGTAATTCATTTCCTCTAGTGTTGATTTTTAAATACAAGCTCAGAAATATCACAAAGGAAGAATGATAGTGGGTCTTAGCGTCAATATTTAGTAATAATGTATAAACGCCCGTGACAAGTAGATAAGAATTTGTCTTGTAGGCCTATATATGTTCGTCAATCCTGTAATATACATTTTCACACGAAAGAGAATTGCTATTAAACAGATTACAGGTGGCATTCATTATGATATCAGCGGCAACGCGCTTTCATGTCCATCAACAGAGCCAATCTCTCTATAAGGTACCATAAAACATTTCGAGGTGATAAGGAAATCTGAATACTAGAAAAAAGGGGGAAATTTTAACACGTGGAAGAATTTTTATGTACAGAATACACGTTGATATTGCGTGTGCATTTCACATCAAACGACCGGAAACAAAATGAAGGGGTAAGGCCTGGGGAGGAGAAGAGAGGTTGGTTCGGGTAGAATACAGCATTTGGTAATTTCCCATGTGTTTAGTAATAAAACAACAGACCAGCAAAAGGTGGAGGGGGCAGACGCGCGGGGGTAGAAAGGGAACTGCGAATGAATCCGTCAGGGGATAAGCATTACTGGTGCCAGACGAACTTACTATAGTAATTAAAAATATTCTCACCCACAATCTCACTGATCTGCCTGCCTCTGTGAAAGTATGTTTTAAAAACTTATGATAAACCATAATTAAACATTTTACTAAGAAGCTGGATAATATAAATATGCAACTTGCAAACATTATTCGTAATTTTTTTAATATTTGTGTCAGTTTCAGCATACAGCAAAACTAATGCAATATAGGGTGGATGTAATCCTAATTGTGCACATTTTAATACTTTCCTCCTTAAACGAAGTATAACATATAATAATTCTAATACTATATTAGTCCAAAATGAATGTTTTTTTTTTCAGAAAAAATATATTTTTCCTCTAAATGCTAACACTGTTTTACTTCATAAGTACTACCCATACGATTCTCAATTTACTCTTATCATCAAAGAAACTGACAGAGAATGATTTATCCCTTTGCAGTTTTTAAATAAAATGGACGGTTTTCTTGCAATTATACACAGTGAATCGTCACTTTCGTTTTAGTTATGTCTCCTGCTGAACAAACTGTATGGTGAAAAGATTCTGAGACGTAAACTCACTGTTAAATAGGTACAAGTGCATAGAGTAATTAAATTTAAAAAAAATTTAATGAATAAAACTGTGATGATACATACCATAGCTCCATCATTACTCCCGTAACTTATTCGATTTCATGTAAGTCCAAAAGAGACACAGTCCATGACAACATACCTGAAAAGAATGAGATTATGTATAAAGTGATGTGTCTAATACAATACAGTACAAATAATATGATATAATATAATATAATATAATATAATATAATATAATATAATATAATATAATATAATATAATATAATATAATATAATATAATATAATACAATATAATATGTTATTGTTTAGTCAACTGTCCGAAGACAGATTTCAATCTCATAAGTGATACCAATAAGACTTCACTCATGAGGCAACAACGAGATAATGAGGTAGGATGGCCAATTCCTTTTTCGCTCCATTGTATAGGTCTACACCACTGACTAGCTAGATATTACACTAATCAGACATCAGAATAATATAATATAATATAATATAATATAATATAATATAATATAATATAATATAATATAACATAATATAATATAATATAATATAATATAATATAATATAATATAATATAATATAATATAATATAGTGTAGTGTACTACAATACAATACAATATAGTGTAGTGTAGTGTAGTGTAGTATAGTATAATATAGTATAGTATAGTATAGTATAGTACAGTACAGTACGTACAGTACAATATAATATAATATAATATAATATAATATAATATAATATAATATAATATAATATAGTGTAGTGTACTACAATACAATACAATATAGTGTAGTGTAGTGTAGTATAGTATAATATAGTATAGTATAGTATAGTATAGTACAGTACAGTACGTACAGTACAATATAATATAATATAATATAATATAATATAATATAATATAATATAATATAATATAATATAGTGTAGTGTACTACAATACAATACAATATAGTGTAGTGTAGTGTAGTGTAGTATAGTATAATATAGTATAGTATAGTATAGTACAGTACAGTACGTACAGTACAATATAATATAATATAATATAATATAATATAATATAATATAATATAATATAATATAATATAATATAATGTAATATACAATATGTTATTGTTTAGTCAACTGTCCGAAGAGAGATTTCAATCTCATAAGTGATACCAATAAGACTTCACTCATGAGGTAACAATGAGATAATGAGGTAGGATGGCCAATTCATTTTTCCCTCCATTGCATAGGTGTACATCACTGACTAGCTAGATATTACACTAATCAGACATCATATAGTATAATATAATATAATATAATATAATATAATATAATATAATATAATATAATACAATATAATACAATATAATATAATTCAAAATTGTATCCCCGTCACACGCCATGAAGACACTTGGGGGCATGGAGGTAGGGCCCCATGCTTTCCATGACCTCGGCACTAGAATGAGGTGGTGTGGTCGCCTTTTACACCCGGAAAAGACCTGGTACTCAATTTTATAGGAGGCTGAGTGAACCTCGGAGCCGTTCTGGAAGTTTGGCAATATAATATGATATGATATGATATGATATGATATGATATGATATGATATGATATGATATGATATGATATGATATTAGTACATTATGCAACGAGCCTATAATGAAGGTAATTAAGAAGCGAGTTTGGATATTTATGAAACGAGCGCAAGCGAGTTTCATAATTTTCATACGAGCTTCTTAATTACCATTATAGGCGAGTTTCATACGACTTTTTATGCTCGACCATATTTCTAACTTGATATTATTAATTTTCTTTGTATCTGACCTTGACCAATGTCCCGTATGTTGTGAGATGTTGGTAGACGCGAAAGTATTGATTTTTTCCGAGGAACAGATGTTCACATTGACCTTGCTAGGCCATAAGAACCTACAGAGATAACATTGAAATTAAATTAGACATTGAAAAACAAGATGACATATTGAATTTATTTGAATATTATTTACAATTAACGCTAATTATTATAGTAACAGAACATAACCTTCTGCGACGGTATTGGATTTTCAGCCTCCGTGACTTTTCGCTAATTCTCTTTCGATTGCATATCCGAGAATAATCGATACTTGCGGTTTTATAACGGTAGAAAGCTGACCTGTCATTGGCTGAACAGTTGTAACCTGAGTCGTCATTGGCTGAAAGACCTGACCTTTAATGAGTAGGTGTACTTTAATGACATGCATTAAAGGACTGCTACCAGGTGTATAATTACTACATTTCGGCATGGTCGAGCATAAATATAATATAATATAATATAATATAATATAATATAATATAATATAATATAATATAATATAATATAATATAATAATATAATATAATATAATATAATATAATATAATATAATATAATATAATATAATATAATTTATATGATATTTAATGTAATGTAATAGTAGATTAGGCCTATAATAAAACATAATATAGTATGACTTAATGTAACATAACTATAATATTAAACATAATAGTGTAACAGAGTACAACTTAATAAAATGTAATAATAATAATAATAATAATAATAATAATAATAATAATAATAATAATAGTAATAATAATAATAATAATAATAATAATAATAATAATAATAATAATAGTATAAGAAAATCGACACTAAATAACATGAAAATAATACAATAACAGAAAAAAGGAAGTAAAATACATTGGAGTATAGTAAAAGCAACTCATTTAGTACAAATGGTTAATATGGAAAACGTAAGGTAGTATATAACAAAATGGAATGTAATAAAATAATAATAAAAAAGAAAAGAAATACGAATATTAAATGAAATTCACAATAAAAAGGCTATGATAATAAATTCATCGGCTGATAAAGAGAACAAAAAGGGGAAAGGAAGGAAAGAAATATATAGCCTATATTTTTACAAATCTATCGCAGAGAAAAGGGCTTATAACTGAAAGGAATCTGAATGCAATGCAATAGAACATAATAATAGGCGTAACGTAATCAGACTGCGGAAGCATATGTTTATGAAATATTCGTACATTCTAAAAGAATTCTTATCTTTATTGGCCGTATCTTACCGGCACAGGTTCAAATAAATGCAGGTTAAATTTTGTTGCAGTTATTAGGTCGACATAAGTTATATAAAAGGTACGGTTTCTTTTTTTTTTTTTTAATTTGTTAGGAGGGAGGTCTATTGTATGGGATGATTTGCGTGCCTACCGATCCTCTACGCGCACCGACCTAACTACTTGACCCCCTTAACAACCGATCCCTACAGCCAACAGAGTCCATGTACACTCTGCTTCGGCAAACCCTCCCCCAAGGCCCTCTTAACGGTCCGAAGCGGAAGTTCTCCCCCGAGAAGGTCTGCCCCGGGTTCCGCTGCAGAAGCTGTCCATCATCACTTGAATACAATCCACGAAGACCGACCGAGAGAGCCAGCAGCTTCGGAGGGCCGCCTGTAGAGCGATCTGATAACCAGAAGTAGTAACGGGATGATGAATGAAAGGATGTTAGGGGAAGAAAGGAAGTGGCGAAGATGAGTGGGGTTCCAATCGCCTGATAAAGTTACCTGATATTCATCCATAGGAGTGAGGGAAAAACCCTGACAAAAACCTCATACAGGCAACTCGTCCCGACCGGGGCCGAGGATTGAACCCGGGCCCGTTGGGTGGCCTACAATTTCTTTAAAATTACTTATCGAAAAATAAATAAATGTGCATTTCTTTTGCTACACTAAAGCACTACAATTCATAGAAATAGAAAAGAAATAGTCCTATTCTTCTTTTAGTTGTATTTAAAAAAACGGGGGATAGGAAGAGGCAAAAACTCAATGTCATCTTTTGAAGTGGAGATCCTTATTTAGCCACATGACAACCGCAGGTATGTTTCTCTATATTTTATTATTCCCTTATCAGAAGCGAACATGAAAACTACAGCAAAAAGAGGAAAAATGTTTTCAGTAACACTAGAGAATTGAAAAGGAAGTGTATGTATGACGATCAAGGACTGATAAGCTCTGAACGATACGACCGTGCAAATTTTTACTGGTAACAGTGGAGTTGGGATTATGGTGCATAATATCCTGTCCACATTGTACGGGTAGAGCTGCCGCTATCTACGGAAATCCTCCATAATGCATAACGCAGAACACTATCAACATTGACCTGTAAAGCAAAACCGGTGCACCTCCCGCAAGCAAATAACGTGGGAGCTGGGAACTCTATCTTCGTCCAGAGGTTGTCGTGCACAACGGCGAGGTGCAAAAACACATCCCTCACTTTGTCAAGCTAGCCCAGTAAAAGGCGTGTTTTAAACTGGAGTTATCAGAGCTATCTTCCAATGTACAAGAGCGAACTTAAAAATATATTTTATAATTCTATTTCATCTTCGTATGATGACGTGGGAGCTACTTTCAAAGAAAATTCTGAATCGACATGAGAATCTGACTTCCGCCTAGGTAATCTGCCAGTAAACATATTTCAAACAGATAATTATTGTGATAGCAGACTTAAAACTATGAAATAAATGAGGATCTCTCTTCATTTCGTCCTTGGAAATGTGAATTAGTAAATATATTTCAAAGAGATCTTTGTTGTGATAACAGTTTGTTTAACAAAGGTCTTCCTTTCATTATGGATGGCAACTTTTACATTCATATGCAGATTTATATTCCACCAGTATGCATTAACATAGAAGAAAACCTCTTAATATTTGTGATAAGTTTTTCATCAAACGAAATAAATACGCCTATTTTACTTCGTACCTCTAAGCGACATTTTCCAATGATCACAGCAGCGCTACTACCTTCATTTATGAGACTTATAATACAGTCGCAAAAGAAAAGAAATACTAGTTTTAATATAATAAAGTATTTAATATAAAATAGGCTACATAGTTTGATTTAAATTGTTCTCCATGAATAATTTGTTTTTATCGTTTTGTAGTTTAAGGTTATCTGAGACAAAATATACTGTTCGTCTTACACAATCTGTTTTCTAAAGTACCAGACCCACTTAATTTCTTAACATGTCTATAAAATGGGAATCAGACAATGGTGTACTTTTTAATTTTTAATGTTAGAAGACTGGAGCGAACAAATACAGCACACAGACGAGGAATTTATATTGTTGATAAAATAATAGGGACAAAAACTAAATATGAATACATATGAAAATTCTTGGACGTAATCAAATGTGCACAAAATATAAATTCGAAATTTCAACTGAAAAAAAAAAGAAGGTAATAACTAGGGCCGTGACATCGGTATTGTGGCGCCATTTGGAATATTATGGTAGCGTCAGGAAGCTGCGCACGCATCCAGAAAGAAGGAAGGCGCGGGGAAACGAAACTCGAGCTCCGGTAGGCGCTTTAGCGCGGCATGGAGCGAGGGGAAAGAAAACTGCGGGACCGCGCGGAACGGAGAGAGCAGGGGAAGCCTCTAGAAACGTAATCCTCTCGACGTTTCCGTAAGCCACGCGAATCGAAAATTCTAGATGTTACTATTTAGTAATAAATGCGCGAGCAGACTTCGGAGCAGTTAGTCTTCAATCAGCCTTCAACTCTTGTTTTGGACAGCGGCGACGTATCCACAGGATGTGAGTTCGACGCGCAGTGCCTTGAGTGGGTCCGTAACTGTGGCAGCGTCCAGGAGAGTGCGGCTATCCGGAAGACCGGGGTTCGATGTGTAGTGGACTTAAACAGAGAGCTAGAAGAGCTAGCCAAAGCGAGCGAACTGTAAACTGAGAACTGACAGTTTTGTTCTGCACATAGTGCGTTGTGAACATTAATTAAATTTAGAAGTACATTGTTGTTCTTCTCAATAATACACGTATATTGCCATTGTCATCGTGTGGAGTGCAATAACGACTATTGTGTTGCTGTGTTGCTTGAAATACCCACTTTTGTAGATGTAAGGCAAATTATTAGAAATAAATTCACATTGTTGACAGGTGTGGTGGTTAAAAGTGGAATAAAAAAGTTGCAGTATATTTGTATTAGTCTGATGTGAACATAAGACGCCGATCAGAATGTAGTCGGCGTTTCAAGCACAGGCAGCGGAAGGGAATTTGACACATGCTTAAGCAAGCACGTTCCGTGCTTTGTATACGATTATTACGTATTATAAAATCAAGACAATACAATTATTGTACAATAAGGATTAATACCGGAAAGGTCTAAAATGCTGGATACATACAATACAATAAAATACATCCTCTGATTGAGGTTCTGGCTGATATGTACCTCTATTATCAGACAGTACATCTCATTTGACGATATGTGTCAGAGGAAGAACAATATTGTTTGCATGCATCTGAAGTCTGATTAGTGTAATATGTAACTAGTCGGCGATGTATGCAATGGAGGGGAAAGGAACTGACCACCCTACCTCATTAACTCCTGGCCTCATAAGTGATGTCTTCTTGGTATCACTTGAGAGATTGAGAAAACTGTCTTCGGACAGTTGACTAAACAACAACAACAATACATTACCATACAATACAATACAATGCAATAGAATACAATACCAATACAATACCATACATACATACATACATACATACATACATACATACATACATACATACATACATACATACATACATACATACATAAGACAAAACTGAGGAGACCGTATTGATAGAATGGGCCAGAACAGGCAGCCAAAGAAAATATTATTTCATCAACCTACAGCTAAAAGAGGTCTACAAAATCTAAACCAATTTTTTTGTTGTTGCTGATGAAAGTGTTGTAGTGCCAGTGTAGTAACTAATTTAAAGTTAAATGACTGAAGCGAAAGATTATTTATGCTAACATATTACATGTGCAAGTAGATATAATTTTCTACATTTTATTAATGTATGTATGTATTAATATCTACCCAGCATGTTATCCTTGAAGACAGAGTGTCTTAAAATTAGAAAGTGTGGGGTCCGATCCCCCGAGTTTTGAAGTATTGTCACAGCGAAATACGTATGTCGTGACAGTGAAATTATAGTGTTACAGTGACAATGAAAAGTTTTTGATGCGACGGTGAAAAGTGTTCTAGCGACAGTGAAAGGTGTCATGGTGTCAGGACAGTGAGTAAAGTGGGACTAAAATGGGTGTGGCGAATGTTTACACTGGACAACAAAATAAAACTTTTTTGCTTTCACAAGAATTAAATTAACTGAATCTGAGTGTCTTTGTCATGCTGAGTTCAAATATGATTTCAGATGTAACTTATCGTTCTAAAACGGAATTTTAAAATTTTATAATTGTTCGGATCAAATTTCTGCACATTTAAAGGACAAAACTAAAATTCTTTCAGTCATTTACTATCATAATACACTGCTCTCCTAAACTACTGATCATATTGGAAATTAAATCAATGGTTTCCCCACGACAACCTATGAACTGTTTCATATAAAATAATTTTTATCTCGAAGAGAAAGCAAAAGCGAGCAAAAATGTATTACTTACTTACTGGCTTTTAAGGAACCCGGAGGTTCATTGCAGCCCTCACATAAGCCCGCCATTGGTCCCTATCCTGAGCAAGATTAATCCATTCTCTATCATCATATCCCACCTCCTTCAAATCCATTTTAATATTATCTTCCCATCTACGTCTCGGCCTCCCTAAAGGTCTTTTCCCCTCCGGCCTCCCAACTAACACTCTATATGCATTTCTGGATTCGCCCATACGTGCAATATGCCCTGTCCATCTCAAACGTCTGGATTCTTCTGTAGGGGCATGAGCATTTATAACTACAATATCGCACCATCTACCCTCAAGTACGAAATACGATAACCTATCACTGATAAATTCGACCTTTTTTACTGCTGATTTTATTCTTTTATGAATGAAGAATCCTGTTCCTAATTGGTGATTATCGTTTCCTTCCCCATAATACAACAAATAATCTATTTGTGTATCCCGTTCCCATCTAACCTAACCTCCTGTACTCCCACTTTTTTATTTGAAATATCTCAAAGAATAATCCCCTGAAATTAATTATATTACTTATGGTTCACTCTGTATAAATCTGAAGACCTACTGAGCGTGACAGCCTTGGAGACGTAATGCCTTGAAATCAGAAGGTCTGGGGTTAGTCTCTCGAGACCGGCAATCCTGGCTGAAGTTTGTCGTGTACTCCCTCAGTCATATCAGACAAACGCGGGAATGGTCCTTAAATTATGGACTTCTTCATAGTCAGTTTATAATTTTTGAACTTTTAAAATCTTAATCTCTTGGCCTAGAAGTATTATTACGGAACCAAATTAAATAAACCGTCTAACTTCTATTTTCATAATGTCTAATACTATTTTATCAATGACATGTTTAGGTTAAAACTTGTTTTCTGTGTTTCAGCAACAGTTTTCTGAAAATTAGGTATAATGTTCATAAACAAAACTGGATGAAACTACACTTCATTCTCGGAAACTGGGCTGTACAATCTTATGAACGTTATTTTAAATAATAACTGTCACCCGACACTGCTCAACAAAACAAATTAAAAACAAGCCGATGTGAGCTGTCTATATACTGGACGTGAAGTAATTACAATACCGGAGCGTTGTACAAACGCCCTTGTGCAACTGCCCACTCCATGTGACTAGAGCGTCAAATATAATAAAAAATGTAAAAAAAAATATGTTTTAAGCTCTTCATAGATGACATACGATATATTACACAAAAACAATTGAGGTATTGCAAAGTTTCAAATTCTGGTTTTGTAAAATCACCTAAGCCGATTATTTAACATGGACTCGTTTTCGTTTATTTGTATATATATATATATATATACTAGTGCTGAACGATCAAGTATGTATGGGCTTTGTTGCTCGTATGTGCTCTACTGTTTACACGCTGAAGCTAAGAGAAAAGCTACACGCTAACAATAGAAAGAAAGGGGTAGGGAAATAAATAATAAAGAAATGAGAGAAGATACATATTATACAGAAAGGAGGAGGTGGTGGAAGAGACAGAGGAGGAGAAAGAGTTAGAGGACGAGGAAGAGGTGATGGAGAAGGAGAGTGGACGAGGAGGTATGGTAGAGGAGGAGGTGATGGAGTTGGAGGAGAAGGAGGTGGTGGAGGAGAATGTGGTGGAGGTTGAGGAGAAGAAGGTGATGGAGTTGGAGGAGAAGGTGGTGAAGGTGGAGAAGGTGGTGAGGTGAAGAAGGTGGTGGAGATTGAGGAGAAGGAGGTGGTGGAGGTTGAGGTGGAGGAGAATGTGTTGGAGGTTGAGAAGAAGGTGATGGAGTTGGAGGAGAAGGTGGTGGAGGTGGAGAAGGTGGTGAGGTGAAGAAGGTGGTGGAGATTGAGGAGAAGGAGGTGGTGGAGATTGAGGAGAAGGAGGTGGTGGAGGTTGAGGTGGAGGAGAATGTGGTGGAGGTTGAGGAGAAGAAGGTGGTAGAGTTGGAGAAGGTGGTGGAGATTGAGGAGAAGGAGGTGGTGGATGTGGGGTGTAGGAGAATGTGGTGGAGGTTGAGGAGAAGAAGGTGATGGAGTTGGAGGAGAAGGTGGTGGAGTTGGAGAAGGTGGTGGAGCTGGAGAAGGTGGTGGAGATTGAGGAGAAGGAGGTGGTGGAGGTGGAGGTGGAGGTAGAGGAGAATGTGGTGGAGGTTGAGGAGGAGGTGGTGGAGGTTGAGGTGGAGGTTGAGGTGGAGGAGAATGTGGTAGAGGTTGAGGAGAAGAAGGTGATGGAGTTGGAGGAGAAGGTGGTGTAGTTGGAGAAAGTGGTGGAGATGGAGAAGGTGGTGGAGATTGAGAAGGAGGTGGTGGAGGTGGAGGAGAAGGTGGTGGATGTTGAGAAGAAGAAGGTGGTGCAGGTGCAGGAGAAGTAGGTTGTGAAGGAGGAGATGGTGTTGGTGTTGGAGGTGGAGGAGAAGGAGGTGATGGAGGAGGTGGTGGTGGTGTTGGAGGTGGAGAAGGAGGTGATGGTAGAGTAGAAGTATGTAGTGGAAAATGTAGCGGTGGAGGTGGGGAAAAAGTTGTGGAGGTGGAGAAAGAGATGGTGGTAGAGGTAGAAGAGGAGGAGTTGGTGAAGTAGGAGTGATGGTGGAGGAGATAGCGGTGGATATGGAGGAGAAAGTTGTGAAGGTGGAGAAAGAGGTGCTGGTGGAGGTGGAGGTGGTAGAAGAGGATATAGTGGAGGAGGAGGTGATGGTCAAGGATTTAGCGGTGGAGGTGGAGGAGAAAGTTGTGGAGTTGGAGGAGGTTATGGTGGTGGTGGAGCAGATGGTGGAGCAGGGAGATATGGGCGAGGTGGTGGTAGTATCTCGTGGGTCACAGTTATGATTCATATTTTGAGCTATTCTTACAGTTAATTTAATTTTTATGAATTGTGTGGTTAATTATTAATGAGTACACATGAAAAGAGTGTAACTAAATTTATTTTTTCAATATTCACAAAACAATTGTTTGCCAAATTAAATATTATAATTAGTGCTATAAAAACGTAAATTTATTGTGTGAAAATTTCTGCGTGGAGTACCAATAATGCACCAACTTAATTACGTTTCAAGGAAACAATTTCTTAAATCATTATGACAATTTCAACGACCACCCGAGAGGATAGAGAAATACTCTATAGAAAGCTATCCAGATGGCAGATACGATAAGTGCCTCCATCTCGGATCACCAGTTAAAAATACAACCATTCAAAGAACATTGTAGAAGTACCATAGACCCTTCGTAGAAAGCAGTGACTTGTCTTCAAACTAGAGTACAGCGAAAATATAGACAAACGAGGTACTACGTCATGAAGTACAAAATTTGAATAATTGTGTCGTGGACCATAGTTGTGTTCCAGGACGATAGTTATGGGAAATAACGGTACTGTATCAATATTGTGATCCACGCGACCACTCGAGGGTTACTATGGATCCACTTCGATAAAATTTATCACGTAATCCGTAGGCTAAATTGTTAATCTATTTGGTGAAAGTGCTATCAAATTCTTCAGTCGAATTCTGCCTAACACTTTCAGAGTTGTCTGTCTTTCAGTATTGTATGATTATTCACCCTCGTAGCTAGTTGGTAAAATTACCAGCCATAATTTTCTGAACTTTGTAGTGTTTAAGAAACATAACAGGACAACAAGACCTACAATACGTATAACTTGTGTTATTTGTATTGATGTAGATTTAACATAACATAAAATCACGAAAAAGGAAATTTTACAACTGCATGGCTACTTTTTGTCTACCCTGGTATAAAGTATCACTCCTGTGGTCACCAACTAAATACAATAGTTTGCCCTGACAATTATGTAATATGTCATACATTATCAAGACTAGCTCTATACCACACCACAAACTTGCCTAAGTCCGCTCTTCAACAGCTGCGTGACAATAGGGATTTCGCAGATCCTGCCTCTCCACACGGTTACAGGAAAGTATAGCCATCGTGTAGCCCAGTCGTGGGTACGTGTACACGTGTTTCACACTGCGAATCAATCACCGGGTATTCAATAACCGTCCTTACTATTTAAATTATAATTAAAAAATTACCAAAGCTAAAATTAATTGCATTTTGTTTTGCTGAATATACGCAAACAATGTCGAATAACCAAGCGGTGTAAGTCAAGAATGGCTAAATAGGGTTAAAGTAAACATTCTGTAAAATACAGAGCAAAGTAGCAATTAATATTCAATTTATTTAAACTATTAGCAGTCAGTGGATAGCAAGAAGGACATATTAATTGCAACTTTGCGCTGTATTTTACAGAATTTTTACTTTAAACCTCATTACCCAATTTTGACTTACACCACTTTTGCTCTGAACGGCTCATGTCGACGGAATGGAAAGAGCAACTATTATTATATCCACCGCTGTGGAGTAACGGTTAGCGCGTCTGACCGGGGAATGAGCGGGCCCAGGTCCAAATCCTTATTTGGGACATGTTACCTGGTTGAGATTTTTCCGTGGTTTTCCCTTTATATTACTTTCATCACTGTTATTCTAGGTACTATTATTATTATTATTATTATTGTTGTTGTTATTATTTTTATTATCATCATCACCATCAACATTATTAGGGGAGAGTTAGGTAGTATCGGACATCGGGTAATATCAGACAGTGCGCTTCTTTCATTTACCACCAGATGGTAGTACCTGAATAACCTGGTTACGTTTCTGTATGCGACATAAGAGAAACGTAACCATGTCATTCAGGTACTATCATCTTCGCAGATGACATCGTCTTATTCGCTGACTGAGCAGAAGAACTGTAAAACATGATTGAGGAACTAAATATCAAAAGTACTTACATTGGACTGACAACGAACAACACGAAAACAAAAGTGATGACAAACGCGCAGGAGATCCCAATCAGAGTAGGCGACACAGAATTGCAGTATGTCTTTGAATATGTGTATTTGGGTCAAATAATTACCTTCTCACAAAGAAACCAGAAACAGATCAATAGAAGAATTTCATCGGCATGGAAGGCGTTCTGGAGCCTGAAGTTCATATGGACGGACAAGACAATAAACCGCAATCCCAAATTCGAGGCACTAGAGACATGTATAATCCCAGTTTTTCTATACGGCTGCCAAACTTGGACATTGACCGAGAGACAACGCTCAAGTATACAAACATGCCAGAGGAAGATGCAAAGAAAAATATTGGGCACCACGCTACGAGACAGAATGACTAACGAAACACTACAAAGACTGACGAACACTACTGACGCAGAAGAACGAGCCACGGCAACGAAGTGGACCTGGGGGGGACATGTGGCGAGACTACATCAGACAAGATGGACCCATGCAGTCACGATGTGGGACCCCTACGTCGGAAAGAGAGGACAGGGAAGACCACGGCTCAGATAGTCTGACATGTTTACCAAAGAGGCGGGGAAACAATGGTCGAGGACAGCAAAGAACAGAGTTTTGTGGAAAGAACTAGGGAAGGTCATTGTAAATAGATAACGTAATCAGTCTTAAGATATTGTAAATAGTAAAGTCAGTAATAGTGAAAGTGTAAGATAACTTTTGTAAATAGTAAAGTCAGTGTTGAGAAAGTTTCAGGTAAATAGTGTAAATAGCAATCAATGTTTGTCAAAGTGCCAGTGTCAGTATAATGTGTGTAGTGCAAGAAAGAAAATGAACAAGTGCTGAGACTAGTTAAAGTTGAACAGGGATATTAACCATGTCACAAAAGTAGTATACACGACAAGCTCGCCTGGATTGGCTCACCAAGCGAGTACACTTGAGCCATCCCTGTCGATGGGGTTCTAACCCCATCACAGGAGGCCTGTGCCCAACATGGGACATCATGGCTAACATTCATTCATTCACATTCATCTGAGGTAGATTAAAGAAACTCACTGTCCGATATTACCCGATGTCCGATACTACCCAACTCTCCCCCACTGATAACTAAAATTTATGTAGGCTCTACTCGAATGTACTTGAGTATGAACACATGCTCATTTCGATAACTATCATACCGTTGAAATAAAAATTGTAAATAAATTTGAATTTAAATATATATGTATATATATATATATATCCCTCCTTAAAAAATTCTCGCAAAATATGGCATGAAAAGAAACTAAATCTTCAGCTGAGACACCATTAACACTCAAAACTCCAGTTAACAAAGAACTGAACTCTGAGCACAGGCTTTGATATCATGTCACTCCGATAATATAGCACACAGCGTATTCCCACACCTCCCCATCCTCCACGAGTTCCCAGTTTTAATCTCACTGTAACCCAGGGTGCGAATTACTAGGGAGGATCGGAGGGATTTATTCACCACCAACCTGGAGCTTCCCCATTATCATTATCGTTAATATCTCCTGGGGAATAAGTTCACCCCGCCCATTTCCCCACAACACAAATTGTGAATATATACACTATTCCTTTTTTAAACTTTCGGTCTGAACAAAAGCTAATATTAATATATAAAACAGTAGTTATGGCAACAAATAAATCAAAGGTGTTAAGTTTTCCCCTGGAGATATGAACGGTATGTATGCTACATTAAACACTATACAACTCATGAAATATTTATCTTAAATGTGGTTTGTATTAGTTAAAATGGAAAACCATCATCACCTAGAGATTTCAGGTTAGGATCAGGAACAAAAGTAACATATTTAACTATTTCGAAACATGCTTTTATTCAACAATCCGTCGTATTATATAATATTTCTTAAAGGTAACGCTATATATTGTGCTATGAAGCATTAGTAATGCTTCATTGCACAATATGCAGCGTTACCTTAAAAAAAAATCGATTAAAAATATTTTTAATTGAATTTTCACTAATAAAATTAAAAAAAAAAAAAACGAAGTAAGTTTAATTTTTGTTAAGTGTTTAGGAGAAAAGATTGAAATTCACAATTTGTTATTATGATATTTATATGCATATTCAGTAAAAATTTCAACTCTCGAGCTAAAAAATTGTGGATTTTAAAAATTTCAGTGGCGAGTCACCTTAAGAGATTTAATTGTTATATTGCAACGAACTTTTATATTACTATTTAATTATTTACTTCAATTAGCTAAGAAAAACCCTTACATAATTGTATATCTATTATATTTCATGTAATTGTTTAATTGTGAGACCACTGTTAATGTAAGGAATCTCATATTATTATTATTATTATTATTATTATTATTATTATTATTATTATTCATAGATTTCAAAAAGGCATATGACTCGGTTAAGAGAGACGTTTTATACAACATTCTTATTGAATTTGGTATTCCCAAGAAACTAGCTCGATTAATTAAAATATGTCTCAATGAAACTTATAGCAGAGTCCGTACAGGCCAGCTTCTGTCTGATGTTTTTCCAATTCACTGCGGGCTAAAGCACGGAGATGCACTATCACCTTTATTTTTTAACTTCGCTCTAGAATATGCCATTAGGAAAGCTCACGATTACACAGAGGGTTTGGAATTGAACGGGTTACATCAGCTTCTTGTCTATGGGGATAACGTGAATATGTTAGGAGAAAATCCACAAACGATTAGGGAAAACAGGAAATTTTACTTGAAGCAAATAAAGCGATAAGTTTGGAAGAAAACCCCGAAAAGACGAAGTATATGATTATGTCTCGTGACCAGAATAATCTACGAAATGGAAATATAAAAATTGGAGATTTATCCTTCGAAGAGGTGAAAAAATTCAAATATCTTGGAGCAACAGTAACAAATATGAATGACACTC
The DNA here is from genome assembly GCF_040183065.1 of Periplaneta americana. NCBI lineage: Eukaryota > Metazoa > Arthropoda > Insecta > Blattodea > Blattidae > Periplaneta > Periplaneta americana. The sequence continues at coordinate 36,944,361 of NC_091123.1, forward strand.
AGGAGGAAATTAAGCGCAGAATAAATATGGGAAATGCCTGTTATTATTATGGTTGAGAAGCTTTTGTCATCTAATCTGCTGTCAAAAAATCTTAAAGTTACAATTTGTAACAATTATATTACCGGTTGTTCTGTATGGTTGTGAAAATTGGTCTCTCACTTTGAGAGAGGAACAGAGGTTAAGGGTGTTTAAGAATAAGGTTCTTAGGAAAATATCTGGGGGCTAAGAGGGATGAAGTTACAGGAGAATGGAGAAAGTTACACAACGCAGAACTGCACGTATTATTCTTCGCCTGACATAATTAGGAACATTAAATCCAGACGTTTGAGATGGGCAGGGCATGTAGCACGTATGGGCGAATCCAGAAATGCATAATATAGTGTGTTAGTTGAGAGGCCAGAGGGAAAAAGACCTTTAGGGAGGCCGAGACATAGATGGGAGGATAATATTAAAATGGATTTGAGTGAGGTGGGATATGATGATAAAGACTGGATTAATCTTGCACAGGATAGGGACCGATGGCGGGCTTATGTGAGGGTGGCAATGATCCTGCGGGTTCTTTAAAAGCCATTTGTAAGTATTATTATTATTGTTATTAGTATTATTATATTATTATTATTTTATTTGAATATTTCTACTTCAGTTTTAATGTCCACACTCTGTACTGTGCAATAAAAAATAAAGTACTACTACCACTGTTGGAGTAAGGCACTTTATTGAGCGTCGAATATCGAGGTCGTACATTTAATATTGTGTATGTATCTAGTTCTGGAAATTTCTGGCATGCCTCACCTCCAGTAGTTTAGCATTCCGTCTCACAGGAATAGTGTTCGCAACTTCCCCCGAAAGCGGACACTAATGCGCTTCTTGAGCCCTGCAGACGAGATAGTTGCTATGCCGCTGAGGTACACTTAAATGTAGTTCTTGAAACTCATTCTTCAACATGTCCAAACTTTCTTCTAAGCTGGATATACGTTTCTGCAATAGTGGTTAAGACCTCTTGTCTATAATGATTTACTCATTGGGATTTTCTGTACGAAAACCTAACTTGTCGTGAACATGTTCCCCTAGATAAAATTTTCATCACGTTCCAACACACAGATCTTTACAGCAATGTATAAAATTCCAATTACTGCGTCCTTCATTTTATCAAGTATATGTTTTTAACTGCTGTGTTAAACATTAGCTCGCTTTTAGGATATCCATGTCCATTTATTTGTATTAAATATACGCCAGAGAACAAAGTGATGAATTAGTAGTGGAATTAGTGTTTATCGCCATTTCATTTCATATTTAATGAAATGATTTAAAAATGTAATAATGTTTACAAAACTAGAATCAATTAATAAACACGACAAAAATTAACACTCTCTTTTTCCAGATGGTCAAGTTATATTCATCAATAATCAGAGCATTCTGCATAGAGCAACTGTATTTACATTATAAAACTTGTTAATTATAAATTATTAAATGTAGATGTCACTGGAAATGTATGAAAAAGTAGCATTCTCAGCACAAGACGCAATAAGAAGATAAATCAGAGTAATGTCTAAGAAATTTACTCAATTTTAGTTTCCTAAATTTAGCTGCCACGGTAGTCTAATGGCCAGAGCGCTGGACTTACGATCCTGTGGACCCGAGTTCGAATCCCGGTGTACCCGATTTATGTATTTACCTTCTGGGAAAATTGCGTGTGAGTTTCTACCATCCAGCGTGGGTTAGTTTCTGACCAGTAACTGCAATTTTGTCTATTCACATCTCCAATCAGACACAATGTAGATTAATCAGAGTAAAAAGCAAGCTTAATACGAAATTGGGATCTCTATCCCAGAAGTTGGACATTGACTCACAGAATTGCAATCATCTTCTCCGTCATCTTCCATTAGTTCCAATAAGGGCTGCACTTTATCAGATGATAGGCCTACGAGTATTTCTTACAACGCAGCAGTCTCCAGATGGTTGTCCTCGATACATCAAATGTAGATTGTAATTCAGTAAGTGAAGAACTTGGATTATCTTTCACTATTATCAAAATGTCTAACTTCAATTCTTCAGTAGTTGATGGTCTACCAGATCTTTCAATATCTCTCACATATAATATATTATAATAAAATTACAAATCATTTTCCAAATTTGAAATATTTTAAAATTGAAGCTTTTGAAAAAGAAATTTATAAAATTATTCATAATATATAATATTAACAAATAACTTATGTATATATATATATATATATATATATATATATATATATATTGCTCTTTATTTCTGTCGACTATTTTCATGTTTTTATTGAATATCACTGGCTTCTGTCTGATTGTCAATTTTTATTAACTGTGTTTTTGCTCTCTTTTTCTCTTTCTTCTTTTTTCTTGCTCTTGTGTTGTATTTATTAGTTTGAATTAAGTTACTTACTGTATTTAGTAAACTGTCCTTGCAAATTTTATGTTATATTATTGGCTAAGACCACACCGTACACGAGCCTGGCTCTTACGGTAGTGGCTAGAAACATTTTTGTTTTATAATTTTAATTTCTACTCGCTAGCTAGCTAGCTAGTTAAATAAATATTCACTTTCACTGAATTTGTTTTGTATTCTACTCATAATATAGGTCGATCGACAAATAGGAGGTCGATCTGGATGTGTTTCATTGAAAGTGCAACATACTTTATGTTGTGTACGTTTCCTGTCACCATATCCAATCATCATTAAAATCTCAATTTTAATGTTAATAACTAGCCTTCGTGGAATTGCCACGAGAATCGTAAGGTTTACTATGCACGCAGTATAGACTGTATGAGAAGGGGACGTGCAACAGATGGAGTATGCCTCTGATATAAACACTGAGCAGTATACTGCGGTTACAATAAAACCTGTATCCTGCATTCAAGAAATATAATGAATGATCATTGAAGTAGGAAATGTCTAAACATGTAAATACACAATTATTTTACATTGAGATATATTAACTCTTAAAATTTAATGTAAGATACATCATTCTTGAATATGTGCATTGCAGTGAAGAGTTACGTACATTTTGAGCGACTGCAAAGTGAACCTCCTCCGATGGTCACTCAAAGAGTTTTTATATTGGGAAAATGTACGTTCAACATCATACGATGTAGTAGGTGCATATTTTAAGAACGGGAAGTCACTACTTTTTAGTACACCAACTTCAGACGTCTTGTCGTGAGCTGATAGCACATCATTTATAATACGAAGTTGTGAATAGGAGAATTTTTAGCAATAATGTTTCTCAACTTACATTTCACTTTTTCTGAAATTAGTGGAGTGTTATATGGGATAACGGTTTGTGATACGTTATACACTATATTAAGGCCTTCTGAGAGTTGTAGTTTAGACGATTCTAACAAGGTGATGCTTTTGGACACGATTTTAAAATTAGAATCAATGAACAGAATATCTTCCAATAGCTGTTCAGAAGGCAATGATTTTACAGCTGCAACAGCGGAACTGTCTGTGCTATCCAATTCATCAACTACCTCCATTATTTTGCCGTAATATTCTGCATAATAATTAACAGCACCCAACCACGTTTTCCAACGGGTCAAGACTGGCTGCGGGGGTAAGGGTATTCCAGGGGCAATTGTTTGGAACAGCAACACTCTCATTGTAGTATGTTTGATTGAATTCTTGTCGGCACTGAACAAATGTTAAGCTTTGACTATTCCAACCACAGTAATGCAAAAACAAGTGCTTACATAGGTATACATTAGCTGTAGCTGCTCTATCTATTTGGACCGGTCACAACTCTTCACATGAACTGCTTATACTATGAGACCGGGACGTCGCTCACCTCTTCTATACTACCGTACATCGGCAACCTGATTGCATGCTGCGTGTGGCAATTCAACGAAGTCTATTAATAACGTTCTTATTATTTTCTGTTAATTTCTACGAATAAACTGCTTCCATTACACCAGAAAATCCAACTATTTCTTCTGTTAACATAACAACGTTTTTTTTTTGCATAAAACAGTTGATAGCTTGTGTACCCATGGAGAATAATAAAATATTTTAGACTGTATACAGAAAACTACAGGATGTCAGGTCAAATATTTCCGATGACGTCACATCTCGCACAACAAAGATATCAAGAATTGTTTCTGTTTTGTGAGAAAGTATATTTTAAAATACACTGTTTGCAGTGTCCGAGCGTTTTTCGAAAAGCATTTCCATTTAGCTGGAGCAGAAAATATGCGTGACTTTTGAAACGCACCGTATATGGTGTGATTGTCAAAGTCCGACGGGTGGTCTCGATGGCAATTTGTTCACAGGTTGGTCGTCTAGTCTTATCTCTAATATAGCCGGGTTCCATCCTCAAACGAATATCTGATAAGATAAGCCCCATGGTCCAAAGTACCAAGTCATTCTCTTATATCACATCAGAAACATGTAGTACTGCTAAGACTTCATGCCACCCTATTTTTGACCATTACAGACGAAAGAAGAAATCACAGGAAAAGAGAGAGTATTGGTGGAATGACATGGAAACGGCAGTAACCCGAGAAAACTTCTCTCCAACGTATGTTTTGTAAACTACAAATTCTATCATGACCTGGCAAGAGATCGAACTCCGCCCGCCTGGATGGAAATACGTGTGTTTTCGAGATTTTCATGAAAGAACCCATTCCAAGAGCTTTTATCGACTTTTAAAATCAATCTTACGTGGCCGGGTTTAAACCTACGAGCTAATGAACAGCATGGCTTATATTAATCTCAAGATCACCAGAACTACACTAGCAGTTGTGGCTGTGGTCAAATTGTATATTTATAGTTTCGGTAATAGTAATAGTAGTAGTAATATGCTACGAAAAATTTTGAGGAGAGACCCTACTATAAAACGATCAGAGCAGCTTTGCTTACAATCGCTTTTCAGGAAATTGATGGATACGATAATGATGTGCGCATTTTCCGTGCTCTGAGGCAAATACCGCGTCGATTTATTTTTTATTCCATGAATAAAATACCTCCTGTTTTCAGGTAGGAACGGAGATGGTAAAATGGATTTTAAATTGAAACCACTCTCTTTTGATATTTCGCCTTGGTGAAGCCTACTCGTTTCACTTGCTTTGTGTACACGAGGAGCCTGTTTCAATGCAAGCAAATTTTGCTGATGTTCGCATTTTCATAGCGAGCTATTATAAACAATTTACTAATGTGGAAATGCATTCATTTGCTATCCATGGATTAGCAAATTTTTTTAACTGACAAACAGAAAATTATATTCTAAAACATCAACAAAGATAAAATATAAACTTGATTTGTAATTCTTTTTTTTTTCTGTCTCTCTCTGAGAAGCGACAAATTGTTCGTTCATTGGAACTGAAATTAAAAGCGATATAAGTACTAACCAGGATTTTATTACCAGAAGAAATATAATTTTAAAGATATTGTACTTTTGAAGTAGCTTTATGGAAAAAAGGCTTCGTTATCATCATTAATGCGACATTCCTTGTTGTTTGACCTTTATCTCTCTTTTAACAGTATGGACATTTGGATTAATATATTTCGAACCCCAACATTCAGAATTAAATTAATATTGTTTGGAATGTTCATGTTAATCGTATTGCTGAAAGAATGAATAAAAACTTATTATTTATTCTCAGAATATTTAAAAATAGTGTTAATGATGCTATTCTAAATGCAGTGGACTCTAAGTTCGACAAACCAGAATTGAAAGTTCAGTCCAATAAGGGTAGTGGGTGTGGCAGGTGAAATGAATAAAATTCTTATTGGTTATCCATCAACGAATACTGTACTGTACTTGCATTTCCTGCCCGCCCCGAGACTTGTGTATGCTCTTCTAGCACCACAGTGGGTTTCGACAGTTCCGTCTCACAAACGGCACAATTCTTAAATAGAAAAAGAAGAGTTCGTTAATTTAAAATCAGTAATTAAATATGGATGTCCTAATCAATAAAATATTCTGTTTTCCTTTAACAAAAGTATCACTACAAAACACAGAACCAATTCCCATTCAAGTGGCAAACCCATTTCTTAGTGTCGACCTGGTTGGCGAGTTGGTATAGCGCTGGCCTTCTATGCCCAAGTTTGCGGGTTCGATCCCGGGCCAGGTCGATGGCATTTAAGTGTGCTTAAATGCGACAGGCTCATGCAAGTAGATTTACTGGCATGTAAAAGAACTCCTGCGGGACAAAATTCCGGCACATCCGGCGACGCTGATATAACCTCTGCAGTTGCGAGCGTCGTTAAATAAAACATAACATTTCTAACATTTCTTAGTGCCCGTATAGGGGCGTGTCTAATTCTTCTACGTAAGCAGTCGAACTATAGGATGTCGAACTTGATTTCTGTCGAACTTAAGAGCTTCCACTGTACTGCGTAAGATGAATGTGTTTATTGAGCTATGAAACACAGTTACGGGATTATCATGCCTCTTCCAAAAATTATTTTGTTTACTATAGAAAAGAGCTATTAGAATTGTATGTTGAGCTCGCCATGGAGAGCATTATAAACTACATTTTTATTAAAAGAGGTATTTTTATTTCCTTCTACTTATGTTATGGTCTGCCTTTTATATCAGGAAAAATATTGGTATTCTAAAAAAAAGTTTCATAACATTCATGATATTTTTCCTTGTGGTAATTCTAATATATATAGTATTTGGATAAGTTTAAATATTTTCTTTCGAAGAAGAGTTTTGAATAGAACCGTAAATAATGTTATTAATTTCAGGGGATTATTCTGTGAGATATTTCAAACTTCTTCTTCTTCTTCTTCTTCTTCTTCTTAGTTTAACCTCTCTCTTTTTAGGTGCATTTACACGACCCACGCCACCCGGATCTTACAGGTCAGCGACCTGTCGGGAGAGGAATTAAGCTATGGATCACATACATACTTTTTTGACCACACAAGGACATGGAGGGCCTCCCCGGATGGGGGATCAGCTCAGTGCCAGGGCGACCTCCGATGCAACACAAACATTTAAGACATTACACAGCATTCACTCACACATATTTAAGAGAGGATTAAGGGAAGGATCGCCGTCCATGGCCGGACTTTCAAGAGGTACAATCCCGGCATTTGCATGGAAATAACTGAGGAAACCATGAAAAACCTCAGTTAGAATTGCCGACCCCTGAGATGAGATATTTCAAACAAAAAAGTTTAATACAATTCTGCTCATTTTTGTTTGTTTTTCGAGACAAAAATGGTTTTATATTAAACATTAATTCATAGCGTGCTTTGGAAAAGCACAATATGTTCAGACACTTTAAAAGAGCAGTGTATTATGTAGTAAATAACTGAAAGAAATTTTGTTTTGTCCTTTGAATGTGCAGAAATTTGATCCGAACAAAAATAAATGTAAAATTGTAAAAATTTCTTTGCGGAACGAAGAGTTATATATGTTCGGACCAATTTTCTGCACATTTAAGGGACAAAACTAAAATTATTTCAATCATATGTTTCATATGAAACAATTTTTATCTCCAAAAGGAAGCAAAAACGAACAAAATTGCGTTAAACTTTTTTTAAATACCTGAAAGAACCCTTTAAATTAATGACATTATTTACGGTTCACTCTGTACAAGTAATAAACTTATTCAACAGTCTTCCTCTTAGCATTAAGAATTTATCTAGCCCGTAAAATTTTAACTTAAACTAAACAGTCCTTGATGAAAGAGTGATGGAACGGAGAAATTTCTCTCCGGCGCCGGGATTTGAACCCGGGTTTTCAGCTCTACGTGCTGATGCTTTATCCACTAAGCCACGCCGGATACAACCCCGACGCCGGTTAGAATCGTCTCAGATTAAGCTCCATCTCTTGGATTTCCTCTAGTGGCCGCCCTCTGCACTACATCATAGATGTCTATGAACGCAGGACCGAAGTCCATACATGTGTTGAGGTGCACTCGAATGAGTGACTGGTTGGCCGGGATCCGACGGTATAGGCGCCGTCTTAAATCACAAAGTGATTTATTACGCATATCATATATATTTTGATGTACCGAAGTACATATGATATTTCCATGCAGATATTCTGCGTCATCATATGATGAAAGAGTGATGGAACGGAGAAAAATTCTCTCCGGCGCCGGGATTTGAACCCGGGTTTTCAGCTCTACGTGCTGATGCTTTATCCACTAAGCCACGCCGGATACAACCCCGACGCCGGTTAGAAACGTTTCAGATTAAGCTCCATCTCTTGGATTCCCTCTAGTGGCCGCCCTCTGCACTACGTCATAGATGTCTATGAACGCAGGACCGAAGTCCATACATGTGTTGAGGTGCACTCGAATGAGTGACTGGTTGGCCGGGATCCGACGGTATAGGCGCCGTCTTAAATCACAAAGTGATTTATTACGCATATCATATATATTTTGATGTACCGAAGTACATATGATATTTCCATGCAGATATTCTGCGTCATCATATGATGAAAGAGTGATGGAACGGAGAAAAATTCTCTCCGGCGCCGGGATTTGAACCCGGGTTTTCAGCTCTACGTGCTGATGCTTTATCCACTAAGCCACGCCGGATACAACCCCGACGCCGGTTAGAAACGTTTCAGATTAAGCTCCATCTCTTGGATTCCCTCTAGTGGCCGCCCTCTGCACTACGTCATAGATGTCTATGAACGCAGGACCGAAGTCCATACATGTGTTGAGGTGCACTCGAATGAGTGACTGGTTGGCCGGGATCCGACGGTATAGGCGCCGTCTTAAATCACAAAGTGATTTATTACGCATATCATATATATTTTGATGTACCGAAGTACATATGATATTTCCATGCAGATATTCTGCGTCATCATATGATGAAAGAGTGATGGAACGGAGAAAAATTCTCTCCGGCGCCGGGATTTGAACCCGGGTTTTCAGCTCTACGTGCTGATGCTTTATCCACTAAGCCACGCCGGATACAACCCCGACGCCGGTTAGAAACGTTTCAGATTAAGCTCCATCTCTTGGATTCCCTCTAGTGGCCGCCCTCTGCACTACGTCATAGATGTCTATGAACGCAGGACCGAAGTCCATACATGTGTTGAGGTGCACTCGAATGAGTGACTGGTTGGCCGGGATCCGACGGTATAGGCGCCGTCTTAAATCACAAAGTGATTTATTACGCATATCATATATATTTTGATGTACCGAAGTACATATGATATTTCCATGCAGATATTCTGCGTCATCATATGATGAAAGAGTGATGGAACGGAGAAAAATTCTCTCCGGCGCCGGGATTTGAACCCGGGTTTTCAGCTCTACGTGCTGATGCTTTATCCACTAAGCCACGCCGGATACAACCCCGACGCCGGTTAGAATCGTCTCAGATTAAGCTCCATCTCTTGGATTCCCTCTAGTGGCCGCCCTACAATTGTTTCATACCGTTAATATTACTAAAATTGAATGTTTCTAAATAAATGTATACGTTTCACCAACTACTTATGTAACTGGCCGTAGGAAAAACAGCGTATGCAACCCTTATATAATGGCTATTAATACATTTGCACGAAGATTATGAGGTTCGCTAAGGCTCGGGTCTTAACTTATTTCGTACTCGTTCCTTAATGGCTATCATTATAATATAATCGTTGCATATTATACTTTTATTATGTCTGTTATATTTCAAAATTGTTCAGCTCCTTATTGATAGTTCTAGCCTTTTGAAATTTCATAGATAACCGAATCTGTTTACTTGTTCTATTGCTTCATTTTTGGGAAACGACTTTGATTCTTAATACATCAGACCCATTAATTGTCCTCCTTTTTTATGTTCATACAGATTTTTAGGCGCTACAAAATAAAATAAATAAAATCAAGTATAAGTAATCGAGTCACTAAACGGAGCGAATTATGGAGACGTACAAAGCTTTAAGTATTTAGGATCTGTGGATCTGAAATCGAGAGAAAACTAGCATTCGGAATATCGTTGTCTACGAGAACTTGAAACAATTATGAAATTAAGGGAGGGGCATATTTGAAAAAAGTCAAAATTTTTACAAAACAATCATTCAAATATTGTCTTAAAAGTAATATAAAGTAATGAAGCCAAGGCATTTTCAGAATTTTATGTGGTGGCTATCAGGTTACGTCATTTTCGGTATTACCCTTTCAAAATTTTCTAGTGTTCCTTCAGTGAAACAGCGCAACTCGGAGTGAGACAAGTGGCTAACAGGCTTGGAGCTCACATATTCAGTTTTTCTCAGCCCCTATCTCCCTTGTAAGGACGCGTTTTTACGTACCTTTTTAATGTTTTCCCTCTCATTTCCCCTCTCATTAATTCATTAATTATCAGAAAAGAAAGACGTCCATCATTGCTACGTGGGAAATAAAGACAAAATCTAAGGGTTAATCAATGACGATGGTTATTGGCGAACGAAAAGAAAATCAGGAAAAAGGATTTTCCTTTATAAATTATCCCATCATTCATTCATTCATTCATTCACAGTTTACTGTCCAAGGGCAGGCCTTTCACTGCAAACCCATCCATCTCAAATCTTTCCAATTTTCTGTCTTCCTTTTAGTCTCCGCATATTATCCGTATATCTTAATGTCGTCTATCATGATACCTTCTTCTGCTCCGGACTATTCTTCCGCTCATCATTACTTCTAACGTATCTTTCAGTATGCAATTTCTTCTCAGCCACTGACCCAACCAATTTCTTTTCCTCTTTTGTAATCAGTTTTATTAGCTGATCAAGGCTTGAGAATATAACTTTACATAATTCAGAACGTTGAATTACGTCAACTCTTAATTACATCAGAATCATTTTCGTGGAAGACTGAGTCCCGATATCTCGTATACAAACAAGTATGGAAGATTTATTTCTCAGAGGCCAAAATGTTGCCAAGTTCTCGAACAATAAAGCAGAAAGGTCCCAAGTGAAGTAAAGTATCTGGCGTTTGGTGTGGCGGCCATAGCATCTTGCCACGGTCTCGTCAACCGAGATTTTCTTCATGGCTGCGTCTGAAGCTCAGGGAAGTGCAGTGTCAGAGCCAGACCTCTCACGCGGTCACTTAATAAGAAAACTGGACGCGACCAAGCAAACTTCGTGTCGTCCTGATTTCAAAACATTCGCCGGTTATAACGTTCACATTGGAAATTTTTGCTTTTTTACCATATTTTATAAGAGAAGGAGTTTAAAAAATGAACAAGAAAGTGAGAGGAAATTTGTAGGATCCTTGTGATTGCTAGAAACATTTGTTCCCGGTTTGATGTTGTTGTGACATTAAGATTTTAAGGAAACAACAACAACAATACACAGTAATATAAAAAAAAACGTGGTTTCAATTCATTATGCAAAATTGCAAAAGTTTTATCAGATGACAAGTGCGAGAGTTATAAACTTGATGTAGAAATTAAATTGATGATGTGAAAAATTTTACATATGCGCCCTTGATTTCAGCCGATGTAGAACGCAGTATTTCCACACACAGAGACATCATTTTATTTTTACTAACATTTCTAATATTAAACTGGCTATACCTTTGGATCAACGATTAAGAACCGGAAACACCGTTTTCTACCCCCTTCCACGACTGGAGTTCGATGATACTGGCGTAATATACAAACAAATCACTTTACTAGGTATAGGGGAGAAGAAAAGTAGTTCATCCATTTACGTAAGCTAGGAAATATCGCGATTTTGAGTTTGATAATTTTCATTAGGTTTTTGTTTAATCAAAATACAGTACTGTATTAACAATGAGTGTTTTTACTCACGAACCGAGCTTTCCATGCGGACGTATTCATTATGCAGTGTAATTTATACTGTCTACTGCACATTAGCGTACACTATAGAGAATAAAGTTAAATTGAAAAATAATCATAATATGAATATTTAAACGCATTTTTGAAAATGGTGGCCGTTCATTTCGATACAGGCTTCAGTTCTAATGTGCATATTATCGCACTATAGACTATTGTACGTAATTCCAATTACCAGGTTCATACTTCGTATCAGTAACTCATGTTGAAATAATTCTGTACCTACACTATAAAAGAAACCTTACGTACTGCAAATTCAGTCTTCACTTCTGCCCGATCCGAAAAGATAAAATTACTCAGACATGCTATCTACTGCCCGTCCAAATGGTTATGTCGCAGGATCGTAGAAAGGGAGGAAATCACGTGACAGTTAATTACTTAACGAGGCCATTTTATTTAAGTTATTTTAAACAATTGTATGGGTATAATATTACGTAGAAGTCCAATTCCTAACAGAAATTAATGTTCTCAGAAAAGAGCTAAGACAGCCCAGCCACTAGCATTTACAGAGAGACGAATAGAAGCAGGTGGGGGAAACCGGGATACGATGTAGGCAAATGGAAAATTATGCAATATTGAAAGCTCTTTCGTCACTGGAAAACGCGTACATATTTTTGGAACGTACTGTTTACTATGACCATAAGGCTACTATGACTGTATAAGCGGTCTTGGATCTGTGTGGAGGACGGTTGAACAACATTAATAGAAGGGGTGTGAGTGAAGTACATTCAAAAACTCAGGTACAATAAAAATTGAAGTAAAAATAAAATGAAGTCCCTGTACTATCCGACACTTGGCGGTTCTTTTTCATTTGAAACTTTGAAAATGAATGTTGTTGTTCATTGCAGCAGCAACCGAAACTAAGCGAACAACATGCAAGAAAAGTAAGATACAAAATAGATGTGATAAATAAATTAATGTAACAGTTAAATATAGGGAAATCAAAATTGTACGCCATATACGTTTTCGGAATTCTAAAACTGTAATGCAAAACTCTAAATATAAAGAAAAACATCTTTTAACACTTATGCTTTACCACTTTGTGACAATTTAAGTACGGTTTCCAACAATTATTCTCAGTCTCACCAGCATTTTAGACGTTTCCGATATTAACCCTTATATACAATAATTGTATTGTCTTGATTTTATAACAAGCAATAATCCTATATAAAACACGGAACGTGCTTGCTTAGGCGTGTGTCAAATTCGCTTCTGCTACCTGTACTTGAAACGCCGACAACATTCTGACCGGCGTCTTATCTTCATCTCAGACTAATAAAAATATACCGATGTCACAGCCCTAGTCATAATATAGCTTGCACTAATGCGAGGTAAGTCATTTGTAAAGTATAGGCCTGATTTCGTAGGATAACAAAATATGTAAACTCAATAAACATTTAAACACTAGCTGATATTCCTCATCTTTACATAGGAGAGAAGTTGCGTGTATTGTATTTGTATGGTAGAGAAGTGATTGATTGATTGATTGATTCATTCATTCATTGGATTGATTGATATTGAGGTCATTACGTTACAGCACTTAAAACCATTCTCTTGTCCACTGTACTAACATTCAGCTAGACACATTCTCAACGACACCGGTCAATTGTAGAGACAAGTCGGCTTTCTAAAGTGTATGCAGGCAACTTAACATGCATTTAGACCAGCCGTGGCTAAAATATGATCGTGCGCCGAGCCACTGTGTAACCTGCAACGTGCATAGCACCTATGGAGGGAGGCGAACACCCGAAGGGGAAGTGAAGCAACTGTCTGACTTATTAACGGATTTTCATTTTCCTTACGTCAAGCACTGAAATATAATTTTATACAGTGCAAGGTTACAAACTAATATTTAGTACGTGTAACGAAGAAAGAAATGAATCAGGAAACTTAGGACACATTATCACAACCTAAAATTAATTGTCTTCAGAATGTCTCTGCGACAGAGTTTCAAAATCAGGAATTATGTCACTTACTGCCAGTCGTAGTTGATCACGAAGGTATTCGTCTGTCAGTCTTGATCTAAATTTGATTATTACTGTTTTCATTGTTGAAAATAATTTTTCACAAACCTAAGTTGTAGCGAACATGGCTTCAACAGAGCAAGCGAAAGAACGAAGATTCGGATATTTATTTTTTGGCAAAAGTTCAACATTTGTCAAGTCCTTACATCTAGCTTTCATTTAACATCACATTGTAAATCTGTGGGTTCACCGCATTATTCGTATATCTGCTGAAAAAATATCGACGTACAGAGATAATAATGATGATGATGATGATAATAATAATAATAAACAATAATAATAACACTTAACATTTTAATGTTTCATGAGTGACATGTAATATAATGCCATTTTATGTTATACATCCGATTTTCTCATAATCCTTGTGAACAAATCATACATTTAACATTCTTATCACATTGGCAGCAAAAAAATGCGTCCTGCCATCCTACTTGAAACTTTCGTTTTTGTAGAGGTACATGGTTTCGAGAGAGACATACGCCACTCACAGGTTAGAGACAAATACAAATGGAACGGAGTTTGACTCCAGTGAGTGAGAGGGTGGGAGTTGGAGGAGGTAGGAAGCAAGAGAAATGCATAGCTATCATTGCGAGCCACAGTGTGCTCGCGAGTCACATTTTCGCCACGGCTTCTTTGGACCATGAATCAGCCAATGTGACTTTTTGCATGAATGCTGATATTCGTGTTTTTAATTTTAACGTCATAACACCCTAATAACTTGAAGAAAATAAGTCCGAAGATAAATTTCCGCTGATATTGGTGTTTTTAATTTTGACGTCGTAACACCCTAATAACTTGAAGCAAATAATTCCGAAGATGAATTTCCGCTGATATTGGTGTTTTTAATTTTGACGTCGTAACACCCTAATAACTTGAAGCAAATAATTCCGAAGATGAATTTCCGCTGATATTGGTGTTTTTAATTTTGACGTCGTAACACCCTAATAACTTGAAGCAAATAATTCCGAAGATGAATTTCCGCTGATATTGGTGTTTTTAATTTTGACGTCGTAACACCCTAATAACTTGAAGCAAATAATTCCGAAGATGAATTTCCGCTGATATTGGTGTTTTTAATTTTGACGTCGTAACACCCTAATAACTTGAAGCAAATAATTCCGAAGATGAATTTCCGCTGATATTGGTGTTTTTAATTTTGACGTCATAACACCCTAATAACTTGAAGCAAATAATTCCGAAGATGAATTTCCGCTGATATTGGTGTTTTTAATTTTGACGTCATAACATCCTAATAACTTGAAGCAAATAATTCCGAAGACGAATTTCCGCTGATATTGGTGTTTTTAATTTTGATGTCATAACACCCTAATAACTTGAAGCAAATAATTCCGAAGATGAATTTCCGCAAGGTACTACAAATGTGGCAAAGAATATTCACGGCAGTTATTTGGCACAAAATTATCGACTCTATACATAAATGCATAATTTAAATTGAGGTTCAACGAATAGCTGATGTAAAGTTGTTGAAAATCCGTTCAATTTTGACACGGAACACTTGTATTTTTCGACAGATTCATATAGCAATTAGTTATGAAAGGGAAGCCACAGAAACTGGACACTGAATTGGTGCGACAATAGCTGGAGACAATTCAGTATGTGTTATACTGTCAAGCGGATGTTGGTGTGTTGACTGAAATGGGCTATAATCGATCCCTTCCAATCCATTATACTAATTAATCATGCAGAAATCATCAAACACGACCTCAACGACAGTGAGTCATGTCGTAACACTATTATGATTGCGAACTTGCCCTTACAAGTGGTAAATTTCATTAGCTAATATTTGAGTAAATACTTGCTAGCGTTCTACATAAATACATTTTATCACTCAAGGAATTTTTAGGAAGGGAATTAATTTTTCCTGGATTTTTAAAACATAATCAACATAAACAAGGAATAACGATTATTCTTATGTTACAGAAAAGTCTGTGGTAAACTTTCTGACGATAGAAATTGGCAGTCACCTTACTCGGGAAAAGCATATAGAAAAAAAAATTTGTAGAGAGATCTCATCTATTCTTTATTTAATGAAAAGGTTAAGTGAGGTATGGTCCACTTTGCAATAGCTCCTCTCTAAGAAAATGTCCAATGTTTAGATATGTCCACATACAGAATTCGTCCATGGCATAAACATGTCCTTACCTGAAAAGGTTTGTCAGCAAGTCCTGTTCTTAAAAATGTCCTACGTTTAAAAATGTCCACTAATAAATTCGTCCATTTCCCTAAAATGTCCGACAAAGAAAACTGCAAGGAAAGTGCCGAGAAATTTATTGTCATTTCAATTATGTTATACATATTACATATGTATAGTAGAGCGTCTCGTTTAGGCACAATGAAAACGTAAATAAAGTACAGGTAACGTATGGGGGGAGGACGAGCCGTACGATAAACACGAGGGATGCACAAGGTTTTAGTTACAACATTTATAGCGTAGCATTAACTGATATTATATTTTCCAAAAACACACAAAACAAAATAACACAAATTGAATAATGTTATCATATACACATTTTAACAAACAGGCAATTGTAACGTTGAAATAATTCAATATAACCAATCAAATTTTGCTACTTATATTATGTTGTTTTCGAGCAGCACTTTTACGGTCATGAATTTCATTCTCTGTATGACTAACATATCTCCGTCTTCTGTGGCCGAATTAACGAAACTACAGTATTGTAATTATGTTTAGGAAATAGTGTTGTCACTTCAGACCAATACACTGTAGTTTTGTTAATTCGGCCACAGAAGACGGTGATATTATGTTAGTCATACAGAGAATGAAATTCATGGCAGTAAAAAATGCTGCTTGAAAGCAACATCATGTAAGTAGCAAAATTTGGTTTGTTACTAATCTGAAAGTTAGAATTTATAAAACAGTTATATTACCGGTTCTTCTGTATGGTTGTGAAACTTGGACTCTCACTCTGAGAGAGGAACATAGGTTCAGGGTGTTTGAGAATAAGGTGCTAAGGAAAACATTTGGGGCTAAGCGGGATGAAGTTACAGGAGAATGGAGAAAGTTACACAACACAGAACTGTACGCATTGTATTCTTCACCTGACATAATTAGGAACATTAAATCCAGACGTTTGAGATGGGCAGGGCATGTAGCACGTATGGGCGAATCCAGAAATGCATATAGAGTGTTAGTTGGGAGACCGGAGGGAAAAAGACCTTTAGGGAGGCCGAGACGTAGATGGGAGGATAATATTAAAATGGATTTGAGGGAGGTGGGGTATGATGATAGAGACTGGATTAATCTTGCACAGGATAGGGACCGCTGGCGGGCTTATGTGAGGGCGGCAATGAACCTTCGGGTTCCTTAAAAGCCATTTGTAAGTAAGTAAGTATATTGAATTATTTCAATGTTACAATTGCTTGTTTGTTAAAATGTGTATATGATAACGATATGCAATTTGTGTTTTTTTTTTTTTTTTTTTTTTTTTGGAAAATATAATTTCAATTAATGCTCCGCCATAAATCTGTGGTGTTATGGCATAAGCTGATATGTAGTCTACATTTTCTTCACTTTACAGGAGAGAAATTTTAATTTTTTTAAAGAAAAAAAAATAGGGATCCATTAGAGGAAATATAACTTATTTCTATTACCATTACTGTTGGGTGCTATTGAGAGTAGACATAGGCCTACCATGCTCTCCATAACATTAAAACCAACATTTTTAACATATCTACACAATAACATATTTTTGCCAGAATTGTAGTACATTTTATCAGCTTCTGCCATAACACCATATAAATGTTGTAACTAAAACCTTGTGGATCCCTCGTGTTTATCGTACGACTCTTTCTCCGTCCACACGTTACCTACACTTTGTTTACGTTTTCACTGTGCCTAAACGAGACGCTCTACTATAATACAAAAGATACATCTATTGTTCATCTTGAGGGTCACTATACAGTTTCAAAATGTATGATATCCCTCTAAGATATCGAAAAATGTCATTCCTATCTTTGTAATCTTGTTAATTATCGACAATGTTAATACATTTGTACGTACTGTGCACTACGGTATTGGTCTTATGTGTCCGCCCCTACCTTGGCGATACAACCACTGCTGAGCAATGACCTCATTGACTCGTAGACAGAGGACGGGGTGTAATCAACCGGGTGAGTACAAACACTATTTACTGTTTTAATACTACTCGTATGTATTACTGAGGATGATGTAACTTGTCTTTAACTGTTGGAGTGACCATACAACAGAATTCCTACACGTTTCAACTTAATATTTTGCCTGAGTAAATGTATTATGAAAGGCTATCAGTCTAAATGAATTAAAAATATTTTTTGTCGTTAAAGTTAAATCAATTATTTTATTTAGAGGAGTTACCACTGTAATTATTTACTCTCATATTTGTATGTGTTATTAAAAAATCTTCTGTTTATATCTGTATGTGTATATATTTAAATGCTAAAATAATAATTCTTATTTAAGGTTGTATCTTCATATATAAGTGGAAATTAATTTCTTTCTTCTACTTTACTGTAACTTTTCATATCAACGTCTAGCATGAGCGAAGCGATCACCTTATCAGTAAAATATTGAGCGATGTTCCTGTACTGGGAGGAGTCAGCTAGCTTTCCAAATTAGAAGTTTCCGTAACAGATGATTCCAGAGGAAGGACTCCACTGTACAATCCGAAAAACATTTGATACCGGTATCCGTATTATATTATATTATATTATATTACTTGCAGAATATAATTTTTCCTCGTCAAATATAGAATTTCATATGTGTTGGAGTTAGGTCCTTAGCATCCAAAAATTGCAATAATTCAGTTTAATTAGAATGAAATGTTTTGCACATACTTTACTGAATCGTGATTCCTATCAGCAAACGGACAAGTTATACCATAATATGAAGGGTTCAGAGCCATAGTGGGCCAAGCGCCATTTATTATAAACGGAGAAAGCAAGGGTTAAAGTTAAGTGAATACCATAGTTTAATGAAGATTGACATATCATTTAGTTTTAATGTGTAAACTTTATATTACTTGCTGTATGTTCCTATTTAATTATGGTAATAACTTCATTTTAACCCTTGTTTTCTACGGTTTTAGTAAATGGCGCTTGGCCCACTATGGTTCTGAACCCTTCATATGTTCGCAAGTGTTGTCAACACGCGCTTTTGACGCTCAGCATGCGCTATACCTAATTCTCAGACTGAGAAATATTCTGGCTATGCAAACGTTTTGACACGATTATACATAAATTTAGACCTAAGTATTTACTATGCAGAAAAATAAGAACATAAGATTTGCTAAATTATATACGTGTGCCTTATAAGCTCAGAGTTATTTTCATGACTTACATAAGGCTACACACAATTTTCTGTTATCGCTAGTTGCAATTCCTATCACGTACCCATGAAATACTCCCGTGCACACATTCTGTACTGCATTATGCACTACTGAGTTCACTTGAAATACTGAATATCAGTGTCACACCCGCAGGAGAGTTTACGTGTGTGTTTTGTCACAATTCAGCTTGGAAATGCACAACACACAGAATTAAAGCATCACTCTAAGTCTGCCTTCTAAAAGTCGCGAAATCAAGTAACATCAAAAGTATCTTTCTCAATAAAATGAGACAAACTGGAATTATCTGCATTACACGTTCGGCACGAACTCAGTCCTTTATAATATCATTAATTTCAATCCAGTTTGTAAAATTTTTAGAACTGGAAATATTTGCGTATGCAGAGTGATTCATAAGTACGACGTTAATCACGGCGTTACGATACCGGACTCACATATATCTGTGCCTTAGAGGTAATGTAGAAGTCCAAATTTCAATAAATTAAGGGATCATAACACTACCGAATTCCTTAGAGTTGAGCTTTGTCTGAAGGTATACTCTGTTAAGTCTTAAGTAAGACTGATTTATTGCATTGTTGTCAAAACAAAATTATCATATATTACGGATAGGCCTACACTACGATAAGGTCCAAGTAACTTTGTTTGCTTCTATGTATGTCTTATTATTTACAAGGTATAGGCCTACTATAATAACAGACATAAATGATACTCGGGAGGAAATTAAACACAGAATAAATATGGGAAATGCCTGTTATTATTCGGTTGAGAAGCTTTTATCATCCAGTCTGCTGTCAAAAAATCTGAAAGTTTGAATTTATAACACAGTTACATTACCGGTTGTTCTTAATGGTTGTGAAACTTGGACTCTCACTTTGAGAAAGGAACATATGTAGGTTAAGGGTGTTTGAGAATAACATGCTTAGGAAAATATTTGGGGCTAAGAGGGATGAAGTTGCAGGAGAATGGAGAAAGTTACACAACACAGAACTGCACGCATTGTATTCTTCACCTGACATAATTAGGAACATTAAATCCAGACGTTTGAGATGGGCAGGGCATGTAGCACGTATGGGCGAATCCAGAAATGCATATAGAGTGTTAGTTGGGAGGCCGGAGGGAAAAAGACCTTTGGGAAGGCCGAGACGTAGATGGGAAGATAATATTAAAATGGATTTGAGGGAGGTGGGATATGATGATAGAGAATGGATTAATCTTGCTCGGGATAGGGACCAATGGAGGGCTTATGTGAGGGCGGGAATGAACCTCCGGTTTCCTTAAAACCCAGTAAGTAAGTAAGTAAGTAAGTAAGTAAGTAAGTAAGTAAGTATAGGCCTACTACAGTTTCACAATACCAAAAATAAAAGAAAGGGGTTTACCGACTATGAGAAAAGAACAAAAATGCATATATTTTTTGGCTGTATCTTTAAGTTGATAGAATGAACTTATGATACTATACCTTGAAGTACAGATATGTAGGATATAAGTAATATAATTGTACTGTACTGTACAGATTTTAACAGCTTATCCCTTGGATAGAGTACAAAAAAAAAATCTAATTCCATATTAATCTCAAGCCTAATTTTCTTAGAAAAAAATATATTATATCACTTTCATTATGTAATATATGCGTATATATATATGTATATATATATATATATATTACCATTTAGTCTATCTATGGTTTACTGTCGTACCCATGGGCACAGCTTTGCCAAGTGCGCTACTCCTTCTGACAAGTGGCAGGCCTGTCGTGAGATAATAGGATGATAATAAATAAATAAATAAATAAATAAATAAATAAATATAGATATATATATAAATAAACACGCAACAAGCAAATAAATAATAGCCTATTATTATTATTATTATTATTATTATTATTATTATTATTATTATTATTTAGCTTATTTTAATTCTATTTCCCCCTTAAATCCGTAATTACATTTATATCACTTCCAGTCTGTAACATATTATATATATACTGTATATATTGTGTATATATATATATATATATATATATATATATTACCATTTAGTCTATCTCTGGTTTACTGTCGTACTCTTGGGCACAGTTTTGCCAAGTGCGCTACTCTTTCTGACAGGTGGCAGACCTGTCGTGAGATAATAGGATGATAGATGAGAAGTGAGGATGAAGACGTAAAGGTGATTAGGAAGGAATCTGATCGTGGCCCTTGAAATTGATACTATCCCGGCATTGGCCTGGATGGAATTTGGAAGTCACGAAAAACCCAAGTCAGGATAGCCGGCACCTCAGATCGAACCCCGCACTTCCCGTATGAAACTGCAAAATGATAACAACTAGTACATCACCGTGCTCAGTGGGAGTATCCAAATATAAACTCGTGCTTAAAGGGATCGTTAAATCTCGAACTCACTATAAACTCAAGAGTGATTTTATGACTTACTTAAAGATTTTTCTACTCACTGTTCCACCACACCCAGTTTTGTTATCACCAGCTACACTTCCGATCACGAACCCTTGAAATACCCCGTGCACACATCCTACTGTATCATGCACTTGAAACGCTGGATATCGGTGTGACACCCGCAAGAAAGTATAGGCCTACGTGTGTGTTTTGTCACATGACAACTTGGAAATGTATAACACAAAAATAAAGGATTGCAGCAATAAAGAAACGTACAAAGTATAATTAGACCTTTCCTAGTCGTGGCACTAATAAGCAGAGCCCGGCACTTAATTTTCTCCGGCTCCTGTATAAATCAGCGCTTTCCGAGTATAACTGCAGGTAGTTACGAAAGCTAAGGCGTCTGGTTGACATGACTTGAATATTCAGCGGGGATTGGCGTGAGGCTTGATATGCTAAGATGTACCAATTCTAAACTCCCTTTTTTCATTAAAATGTCACTGACATTACTTCTTGGCTTCGTCTCATGAATACCGAAAAGGAATTATCTGGGCCGCACGCACAAGTTTTTGGGCTGCAGACTGTATCACATGTATCTGATGGGGAGAAGAGGTTGCAGGTTTCGTTGATAGTGGTATGGTTTATAATACCTTCTGGGAATACCAGGCAATAAAATTCCTAACTAGAATAGCCGGCTCGACCCCTTTTATAGACCTGATTTAATGTGCAAAATGCAGTCTTAAAATAACGTGTATGAGGCGTAAAACAAATTCCTGAAACGATCTTTAATGTTCCGCCTTGTAAGTGGTTTACAATATCTTTAATTAACACAGGAAATAATTACGTATAGTTTATTATACGGTTTAATACATACAAAGACGATAAGAACCTGGCCTTTTTCTTCCTATTAAATAGGACACTGGCAAGGAAATTTCATACAACACGGTTTAAGCTCGAACGTTTCACAGGAGTTCACAGTGTAAAGAAAAAGTATCCTACAAAAACCAACCTGCCAATAAGAAAAACGCAAGACACGAAAAGATAATTTCAAAATGAAAACAAATGTTCCGTTTTTCTAGTAATGAATAGGCCTAAGCTTTCTACATGTGAAACATTACATTACGGAAAAGGCAGATTTGTGTTATTTGTAACTCTAAACGTAAGTTGCGCCAGCGGCTGGTGTCATTCTTTTATTTCTTGGGAAAAAAAATTAATAACCCAATTAAGTTTTCATTCTTTACAGTACACATTCATTCGTACAATTTTCTCTTTTCCTATATTTCTCATTTCAAATGAATTTTAATCACACAGATTTAGAAATAAAATAGAACTTCAATAATCCGGACTAATTGAGGATCGAGCCGATCCGGATATGCAGAAATCCGGATAATTGGATATAACTCAGGAATAATTAAGAAAAAACGATGTCTGACAAAGTAAAAACCCAATTTTGATTGATAAAAACTAACAAGCAAACATAGGTATGTTTGTATTGTATTATTAAAATTGTACTTTAAAGTAAATAAAAACCAAACGTTAACATACAGCAGAAAGGTTAGGCCTATTCATTACTAGAAAAACAGAACATTTGTTTTCATTTTGAAATTATCTTTTTGTGTCTTGCGTTTTTCTTATTGGCAGGTTGGTTTTTTGAAGGACACTTTTTCTTTACGCTGTGATCTGATGTGAAACTTTCGAGCTTGAACCGTGTTGTATACTTATTCAGTTTAATATAAAATAACTTTTTTCTCGAAAAGGAAGCAAAAAACGAGCAAAATTGTATTGAACTTGTTTGTTTGAAATATCGTGAAATTAATAACATTATTTACGGTTCACTCTGTACAGGTCTATACTTATTCAGAAAATAAAGTTCTTTACAATAAGATAATAAAAAAATACCCTTTTTTAACCTGTTTACAACTAAGTCCATAGATTTTAAGCCGTTTGTACCACGGCCTTTAACAGATATTGAATATTTGTAAAAGAGTTTACAGTATTTATAATAATGTCACAAGAGGTCTGAGATTTATTTGGGAAATCTTGGACTCTAGTGACATTTATTAGGACTATTTCGTGAATAAAATAAAAATTTAAATAATATATCCCTAAAATTCACTCACAAAATGTTAATAATTGTATATTTATAAATACTTAACCTATTCAGACATTGCGAAGTCGAAATAGATGAATAACGATTACTGCAATAAATAAATTGAAAATTATTCAGTAATGCCAATTGAGAAAAGCGAAATACAGGTTTAAAAATGTTAATTACATGTACTGCCCTTTTCTCTTGGTGTTATAACATTAATACGTTTTCATTATCTGCTGAAACCATAATTTAATTTAAACATTTTATAGTATAACACATTCTATTATATACAGTCACGAAGCTTGAGTTGTTGAGGTTGCTAGGAACAATAGACTATGCAAATACTATTTCGTATTGTCTGTAGTGAGGCGATAGTAGCGATCCTAGTGGTTAGCAACTATCTATGGATGCATATTTATTACATATTGAGCTTCGTGACTGCATACTAGACTGTGGTATAATTACAAATAACCCGATTAATACATAAATTAAATTAACAACTGTTATGAAGGAGTGTCATTTTCTTTAGGTACAATGGACATGTAATTAGAAGATGTAGATGTGGAAGTAGGATTTCACACTTTATTTAGTACAATGCATCCATGCTCATCCTGGAAATAGTTGGCGACACTGACTAAACAAAAGTACGACCATGCGATAAATTGAAATTGATAAATCGAGCTGCAGAAATTATCGCGATGTATGACTGTGATTGGTTGGAATTCAAAATTGCATTACATTTCATTGGCCGAAAATGGAATGACGTCATATAAACAAAATAGTCGTTAATAAAATTTTTATTAAAACAATAAAAAAAAAACATTATTTATAAAATTGTATTTGTTTTAACTTTGTTCACATTTATAGTTTACACATTACAATTTATATAGATAAGATTTGCATCATTATTTGTAGCTAACAGGTATATTTCGTACAATTGTAAGCTATGCGCGTAAATTCGTTCGGGATCTGGATGTTGAAGAACCTGCAAGTTAACCACTACTATTGACTATTTACAAAATTGTAAAGAGCTCAAGCTACTTCGAGTATTGTTTTTCTACACACAGAGAAATATGATATTAAATGTAGGCCTATGTTACCTATATTTTTATTCGAAAACGTTTCTTCCTAGAAGGAATAACTTAATAAAATACAACATTTTCACAAAATATTTCTACGCAACTGCAAAGTAACTTGCATGAATTACACCTAGTCATGTAGTAACATTCATATTTGTATTATTAAAATCGCATTAGAGAGAATTTTAAACCTCGCAATGGGATAAAAACTTCTTTAAGGACGTTACGGTCTGACATGGTTTTCCTTTTAGGCATCACTCTTTTCCCTTTCGTTTAAAGGACTTCTATTACGTAATCTATACGTCCTAACACCGTTTCGCCGAGGCCAACAGAAATAAGACTATTAAATAACCTTTGAATGAATAAATGAATCGTTCAAGTTTTTCTGCCTTTTCCTCCAGGCTCAGCGAGGCTTGCAAAAGAAATGTCGGCCCCGTTTTTTTTTTTTGCTCACGAGACTTAATATATTCACTAGTCAATATATTCCACCCTTTTCGAGCTGTATTATAATATGGGGGAGGGTTTGTTAAAACCTCCCTCAGCTGCGACATGTTACACTCATGCTCTTCCACAATCGATAGCAATTTCACACAGCATTCACACACATCAACGTGTCACACCCCGATTGACACAGTCCTTGCTGCAACGGTAAATGCACACCAGCGAGCAGAGAAGAATATGGTGGCCCAGGGACCCAGTTGCGACCCAAAAATTTACCTCCGCATCAGCAGGATGATATACTTAATCACTGGGATATGTTAAGACGTTCACTAAT
This sequence comes from Periplaneta americana, assembly GCF_040183065.1. NCBI lineage: Eukaryota > Metazoa > Arthropoda > Insecta > Blattodea > Blattidae > Periplaneta > Periplaneta americana. The sequence continues at coordinate 36,969,836 of NC_091123.1, forward strand.
TACACTGGTCAACACTGATTTTGTTAAATGTAAAAATTTCTGCTGTTTCTTATATAATTTCATCTGCTGATTCCAAAAATGAAGTCGGAATTTTTCTACCACCCACCATTTTTTTTTTGTAATTTTAGAAAATTTCATTTATTTTTATTGCTATATGTAGTCCTTAATAGAGATGAACAAAACTATAGGCATCCTTCAAGCAAAACTCAGCTCAGACTCTCCGCGCCGTGCATGCTATATCTACCCCTCTTACCCCCCTGCAGTAGTAGAGTTCTTTATTAAGCGGCTACTGGTATAGCTATAACGGCTACGGTTGCGGACATATGCACTCAAAGAGCAGCTGTAACAATAACCAATTATAGGTCTCGCAAGTACGGATTACCGACGGCAGAAATGCGAATCTAACACTGCGATAAGGAAGAGCGGGCGACAGGAAAGGTCACGAGATAACTTGAATGATATTCAAGAGTACAGTCGGAAGAGAAATGACATCGATAGAATCAGTCTTGCGTTGTGATAGTTGCAGTACGACTTTATTTTGCTCCATTGCATGTGAATACGTGTCTTGTATCGCACGGTATTATTATTTCATTCTTAAACATTTGTTGCGCGTTTAATTAGCTTCGAATTTTCTCTTGCTACGTTCTTTATTTCTACAACGATGTCCTCATTTGTTCATCTTCTTGAAAGAGACAGTACTTCCATCGGTTCGCACCTCTCCCCCCACGGCGTGCCTACATGCACACGTCAAAACAGACAGCAACGCGATAATTGCTTTTCTGTAATCGTTTCTTGCGCGAGCTATAAGTGAATATAACATTACAAGATGTCAACATCGTCTCTTTCTAAGTCACAATCGGTATCTATCTTCACTGGAACTGTCCTCATATTTAAATTAAATTAAATTAATATTTAATATAAAACGCTATATGACTCCCTGACTCTGTAGAAATAACACGTGTTCAGTTCAGCACAAGAAGATAATACGTGCGCATGCGCATAGTGTCGGTGGTGTGATTGGAGACGGGGAGCATGCTGGGAAAGGGAGCATACGTCATCTGCGCGAGACAGTCACGCCCGCTGGTTTCTGAGCACTGAGTTTTGTTTGTTGGATGTCCATAACTGCGCTCTCGCTCGCTATGTTCGCTGCATTTGTCTTTCGAGTATCATCTCGTCATTCTCGCTACGCTTCGATCTCGCTCGTCATTCTCGAAATAGCATTTGGTCGGCGTGGAAAGATTTCGTAACATTTAATAACATAAATATCATTGAAATAACATAAATGTTTAAATGAGACAAAAAGACAAAACATAACATTATCTCAGCTATCAAAATGTTCTGGTTCTATTATATATTACCTATGGTTATATAAATAGAAAAAAAAATTCCATTCTCAAATAAATTTGCATTTCTGAGAAACACAAAACATGACATTAATACCTTTTTACTTGAGATTGCACACTTGATCTCAAACATATGAAAAGAAAATGTGTAACCTTTCAGTAATTAAATAAAGACTGGGGAACAGATTATTATACACTGAAAGGCAAAGATGTTTCAAATAGGCTACAGTTGCCAAAGTAGGTAAAAGTTCAGATAGGTATAAACAACTGCGGCGATTGAAGGCTGCTTGACTTCGGGACTTCGGGAGATGATCAATATCGATTCTCGGAAGACTCGGTAGTCTTTACGTCAAGGACGCGACGTAATACAACATTGTCGTGCGGGTTTTCGGCTTTACGGGCGCTGTTAGTCTCGCTTTCTCGATCGTTGTTCATCTCTAGTCCTTAACATGTTAAATATTTCATTTTATTGCTTAACAATTGACCTATAACTTTAGATCACTGTTGCCTGTGAAGTCAGAATTCATAAAAATACATTTTATTCCTAATAAGACTGTGAGAGTTAGTATTAATTCTCAGTTAAGTTAGAATTTTATTCATGGAACATGTTTCATAACTTGTGTTTTTTTGTCCTAATTTTAAGTGTGGTAAAAGTATATTATATAATGTGAAACATACCTCGAAATATTATATAAATCACATAAATAATTTTTGTTACGTTTGTATTTAGTTAACTCTGAAAGCATACACTAGTTAAAAAGTTTACGAGTGTTCTTCTGATTACAAAATACAGTAGATGAGGACGGGAACTGGGCCCCTGAAATCTGTTGTGCTATGTGTAATTCTATTAACTGGTTGGATAAAAGCATCCCGTCATATGCCTTTTCCAGTTCCAATGATATACCGGGAACCTAAGGATCATTCAACAGGTCCACACCTGTGGAGTAACGGTCAGCGCGTCTGGCCGCGAAACCAGGTGGCCCGGGTTCGATTCCCGGTCGGAGAAAGTTACCTGGTTGAGGTTTTTTCCGGGGTTTTCCTCAACCCAATATGAGCAAATACTAGGTAACTTTCGGTGTTGGACCCCGGACTCATTTCATCGGCATTATCACCTTCATCTCATTCAGACGCTAAATAACTGCAGATGTTGATAAAGCGTCGTAAAATAACCTACTAAAATAAAATAAAAAATCATTCAACAGACTGTTACTTTCTAGGAACTATAGATCAGAAGATTACAGAGAACTTGTCAGCGAACTGCTTCAGAACTATAACGTGATGGGTGTCATGTACCTCTCAAAATAATTTCTCGGATTCTCATATGCCTTTTCTTTCCTAATAACCTTCGGATAGGGAGCGACGAACTTGGAGAACATTTTCATCAAGAAGGCGCTACCATGAAAAATGGAGCCCAAATACAAATTTAATATTCTAGCAGACTAAAAAGAATTAAAATAAAATAAACGTAAATCTAATTCTAACTATAATTAAATAGATGCAATAAACCTAGGACTATACAATAAACATGCGATTTTATTCTCAAACCATTATTTTTCAAGGGAATGTCCTTCTGCACCAATGCTCGTCATTTCTTGGCTCGCGAGTGAACCCCTTAATACACAAGCAGGGTGAATCCGAGAGGTAAGCATGATCTCTCTCCCCTTAACCATCACTTGTTCATTCAACGTTAAGACGTTTGGGCGTCCTCCCCTCCTACGGTCCCCTTTGCTGTGCATTGCGGGGTATATTTTATGTGACATAATCTTTGCCGACCACTGTCCTATAGTACAGGGACATCATTTTATTTTTACTAACATTTCTAATATTAACTGGCAATACCTTTGGATCAACGATGAAGAACCGGAAATACCGTTTACTATCCCCCTTCCATTACTGCAGTTCGATGATACTGGCGTAATATATAAACAAATCACTTTACTAGGAATAGGAGGGAAGAAAAGTAGTTCATCCATTTACTTACACTAGGAAATATCGCGATTTTGAGTTTGATCATTTTCATTAGGTTTTTGTTTAATCAAAATACAGTACAGTATTAACAATGAGTGTTTTTACTCACAAACTGAGCTTTCCATGCGGACGTATTCATTATGCAGTGTATACGTATTATACTGTCTACAGCACATTAGCGTACAACATAGAGAATGAAGTTAAATTGAAAAATAATCATAATATGGATATTTAAACACATTTTTAAAAATGGTGGCCGTTCATTTCGATACAGGCTTCAGTTCTAATGTGCATATTATCGCACTATAAACTATTGTACGTAATTCCAATTACCAGGTTCGTACTTCGTATCAGTAACTCATGTTGAAATAATTCTGTACCTACTCTATAAAAGAGACCTTACGTACTGTAAATTCAATCTTCACTTCTGCCCGATCCGAAAAGATAAAATTACTCAGACACGCTATATACTGTCCGTCCAAGTGGTTACGTTGCAGCGTCGTAGAAAGGGAGGAAATAACGTGACGGTTAATTACTTAACGAGGCCCTTTTATTTAAGTTATTTTAAACAATTTTATGGGTATAATATTACGTAGTCGTCCAATTCCTAACAGAAATTAATGTTCTCAGAAAAGAGCTAAGACAGCCCAGCCACTAGCATTTACAGAGAGGTGAATTGAAGCAGGTGGGGGAAACCGGGATGCGACGTAGGCAAATGGAAAATGATGCAATATTGAAAGCTCTTTCGTCACTGGAAAACGCGGACATATTTTTGGAACGTACTGTTTACTATGACCGTAAGACTACTATGACTGTATATGCGGTCTAGGATCTGTGTGGAGGATGGTTGAACTTCATTAGTAGAAGGAGTGGGAGTGAAGTACATTCAAAAACTCAGGTACAATAATAATTGAAGTAAAAATAAAATGATGTACCTGTATAATGAATCACACTAGTACTCCCATTATGTGGGAATGAGGAGGATTTCAGTTTTCTATGTAGGACTGTACTGGACATGACATTGAAAATAGGCTGATACATTCATGTCCTAGAGGCGGGTTTTGAACTCACGACCCGTTTTCACGCAACTTTAAGGAAGCATCCCTTTGTCATAACTTAAACCGCAGACTTTTACAAAGGATTCATATTTCATCTACAAAGTGTATAGAAGCAGCACCAGTGGAGGTGAACTATGTAATCACGAAGCGCCATTTTTGTCTTTCACGCGAGTGTACACTAATAACCGACATTAAATATAGACCATTACACAAAAAAAGAAGAACATCGGCGGGCATGAGTGCGAAATATTACAGCAAACCACCGAATGTTTTAATTAATAACAAGCCTATAACATTTGAATTTTATGCAACCAAAATTCTAAAATTCCGAGCACCGTTACGTATATTTCATCGCAAAATGGGAAATTATAGCCCCTCTTTTTTAACACTACACATAAACATAGGGTTGGGTGTGTTATACAGTAAAACGCCGAGGCAGAAACAAACAGTAAGGGCAGTAAAAAAACTCTCTCTCTCTCACAGAGCAGAGGTACACAATGGAAACTAAGCAACAGTCGAGCTAACAGTTTCCCCTTTCTGTTGTCACCTATTTCACCTCCCTCAAGTGCATTAGTCATAATGTATTCTCCGTTTACGTCCAAGATAGAACCACAAAACTTGGCATATAAATATAATGTACTGCCGGGACAATTCTCATTATTATGGCTACATTTCATTATAGCGGGAATGTGAGTTCTGAATCCCTGCCGCGACTCACGGCTTATTCAAGACGATACGTCTTGCCACGCAGACGACGGCGAAGGACGTTATACAGTGGACATACTGACAAGTCAAAGAGAGTGAAGGATGCTGTGTGCTTTATCACACAACAAGAGGAAGTATTCTTTCCCAGACTTATAAAGTCTTTCTGAACTTTAGAAAATAAGAAGCGACACGTCCTCAAAGAAGCGGCATTTTGAATATGATAACACAAGACTGAAATACTAAACAGGAGGCTAGGTAAACACTTATTGTTTCGCCTTTATTTTTAGCTTTCGTATCACTTTAAGAAGACTTTGATGGTGCCAAGATGACACCAGACACGAAAGGAAGGAAAGAGAAAATAAACAAAATCCAACTGGGCGTATGCTACACTGAAAAACTCGAAATTATTAAGGTAACTTCTACAAGAACGCACTGACAAATCCTTATGTTAATTGATACTTAAACAGAATATGCGAAAAAAAGGTCGTATTAGAAATAGCGGGTAAAGAAAGAACGATGCTGGAACTGATCACTTGTCTGTTGAAGGATGCACTGGAAGCAATGGTGAACGGTTCGAGGCAGAAGAAGTTATTAGAATGTTAAGTGTTATGTTTTATTTAACGACGCTCGCAACTGCAGAGGTTATATCTGCGTCGCCGGATGTGCCGGAATTTTGACCCGCAGGAGTTCTTTTACATGCCAGTAAATTTACTGACATGAGCCTGTCGCATTTAAGCACACTTAAATGCCATCGACCTGGCCCGGGATCGAACCCGCAACCTTGGTCATAGAAGGCCAACGCTATACCAACTCGCCAACCAGGTCGACAGTTATTAGATGATAGATCCATGAAGATATATGCGGAGACAAAGAGAAAGGCAAGAAACAGGAAATATTGGAGAATGCTGGATTTGAAGTGAAAGACATGCCGTTGAGCAGAAAACTATGAATGAGTGAAAAAATTTAAGCCATAACCTATTTTAATAAGGGAATCTATTTTATGGTGACTACCAATCATGGTTGTTTATCGCTACAAATTTATCAGTTCCCTAGCATTTGTTTATTTTTATCAATTCCCTAGCATATGTTTATTTTTATCACTTCCCTAGCATTTGTTTCTTTGTTTGCCAACATTTCAAATGCAAATTCTTTACGATACTACAAAACATGCTTTGCAATCATTTGTTTCCCGCATAGATAGTCAACTGAAAATGGCGGCTCCGTTCAAACGTTTTGGTGAAGTTAAAATTAGTGAAACAGAATTTTAGTAAGTCAATTAATATGTTATTGTATTACAGTACTTTGTTTCTTCTAATCTTTATATACTTTCTTCTAATCGTGTAATAGTCAATTAAATCCTACTCGAATTTTAATTTTCTCTAGATAAATCAAAACCTCTAGTGAGATTAGTGTTGAAAAAAATCTTAATTTTCTATATAAAAATTGCTTAATTTCCGAGTTATTTCGCACGAAAAATGCAACTTTTCGACTCTTGTAATGCAAAATAAATTACTCTGTATTACTAAAAAACTAGAGGTCTGTACCATCAAGGGAATCTTAGATTTCTTTGTACATTTTTACAGTAGAGCGCTGGACTTACATTCCTGTGAACTCGGGTGCGATCCCTAGTGTACACCGATTTATAACTTGTGTTGGGGAAGCCCGTGTTCCAGGTAACACAGGGGTTTTATCCGGGAGCTTCGATTACCCTATGGCATCCCAACAAATCTCCATCATCTCATCTCATCTCATCTCATCTCATCTCATCTCATCTCATCTCATCTCATCTCATCTCATCTCATCTCATCTCATCTCATCTCATCTCATCTCATCTCATCTCATCTCATCGCGGGTGTAGCGTGTATACCAGCGTTCTTTTTTGTCGCAACCTGGGCTAACGACTGTCGATAAATTGGTCTACATGACTGACTTCATATGGGTCAATGACGAAAAGTGAAGTATCCGCCATTGGATAAAAAAAAACAATTTCCTATCGACACTTACATGTTTTGTAGGAAAATTTGTGTAACAGTCTCTCATTCTGTGTGTGAATAATGTAAATTAGCAGACACCACAAAATATTCAGGTTATTTATAATTCATATTAACAATAAAGTCACTCAAAATCCGGTTTGAGTAGCCCTATTGGATTCACGATTCTGATTATTTAAATCTGGCTTTTAGGTAGAAGCTCCCTGTGAAGTAGGCTTCAATAATTTCAAGGGAAAAACTGTTCCGGGGCCGGGTACCAATCCCAGGACCCTTCGCTTAGCGTACGAATGCCCTACCGACTGAGCTACTCCAGGAACTATACACGACACCGTCACAATTCTTCCCTTTATATCCACACAACTCAAATGTGTGCACTCAAAGTTGGGTATCTGTCGTCTTGTCAGCCCATTTGAGTTGTGTGGATATAAAAGGAAGAATTGTGACGGTATCGTGTAGAGTTCTTGGGATAGCTCAGTCGGTAGAACATTCGTGCGCTAAGCGAAGGGTCCCAGGATTAATACCCGGCACCGAAACAGTTTTTCCCTTAAAATTATTCAAAAATTCTGAATTGAAATAAGGTTTTAATAATAGATTAAAAATTGTGTGCATAAATATCAATCTTTAGGCACTTTAATTTAAAATGTAACGAAAAACAGAATTTCTCTTAAACAATTAATGTTAAAAACAAAAATGTCACGTATATAAAAATTTCGCGTTATTTCGGAAATTTAAACTTACAATATTTTGACCTGGAACGGCTTGAAACATAAAATGTTTGCTTTTATGAACTGAAAACATGTAGGCCTATTTAGAAAATCCGTGGTTTGCAAAAACTAGGCATCTCTAATAGATCATTTAGAAGTATTTAAGAAAACTGCCATCAGGTGGGTAGTTCTTTTACTAACTATTTTCTACATATATTATCTGGAAAAATATTTTTAATTTTATATACTTATATATTTAACTCTACTATTTCTGCAAACGTCGAAACTATATTTGAATAACAGTATTTCAAAACTGAACTAGAAAGCTGAATTAAATGGGAAGCGAAAACCTTTTATTGTTCCCGATCAGACAGATGAGCATCGCAGCTGTTTCTTACTCACCTACTTAGCGGCATTTCGTTGCAAAGATGATGTGCATAGCCGAAGTAGCTACACTGAATGACAATCTTTTAAGGGGTTAGGTACAGCTTACAGCAGTAAAATATTTAAAATATTCAACATTTTTTCCCCTCCATTACTGTAACTTGTACAATAATGAAAATTGGTATGCGTAAAACACTGTCTTTCTGCTATAAGAAAAAAATATTTTTATGATTAAAAAAATTATTTACACTTTTTTCAAAATTCAAAATTGTTGCAGTTTACTGTGCAGTGATGAAGCGTTTCCATCATAACTCATAAACTTGTTAACTTTTTTATGTTTTCTCTCTTTTATATTATTGCTGAAACTCATGTTTACAATATCTAGCTCTTTCAACTACATTCCTTAGTGAATAATATTTTTTTTTTATTTTGTTGAAAGAAAATACTGATATTTGACACAATTTTAAATTAATTTATTTTTTATCAGACACACTATAAAAGGTAGAGAAGTGACCTGGCATCATATTGTAGATATGACATGCCTAAATATACACAAAAAGTTTCACCACAGAATGTTGGATTATTTTTTAGTTATGTGGGAAACGCTTCATCACTGCACAGTGAACTGTATTTTGAAAAAAAAAATGTAAATATTTATTTTAAATCGTAAAAATGTTTTTTTTTTTTTCATATAGCAGAAAGACAGTGTTTTACACATACTAAATTTCATTATTGTACAAGATACAGTAATGGAGAAAAAAAATGTCGAATATTTAAAAAAAATCACTTCTGTAAGCTGTAATTAACCCCTTAACTTATGCCCACATCAGTCTTAATTAAATCATTTCATAAAAAAAGCTTTGTTCACATAAATAGGTTACGCCAATCATTGCCTTTAAACGCAGTATAAGAAAAATGTGAAGTCTTTTCATGTTGAATAATTTCGAAGGAAAAATTGTTCCGGGGCCGGGTATCGAACCCGGTACCTTTGGTTCAACGTACCAACGCTCTACCAATTGAGCTACCCACGAACTCTACCCGACACCGATCCAATTTTTCCTTCTATATCCACAGACCTCAAAGTGGACTGACAATCGTCAAGCAACCAACATTGAGTGCACACTAACTCTGTGTGACTTAAATTGTGGTTTTCTGTGAACGAACAGTGACGTATATTATGCAAATAAAGCTTTCCCTGTGAAGTTGATTTGAATAATTTCGAGGGAAAAATTGTTCCGGGACCGGGTATCGAAACGGAACCTTTGGTTAAACGTACCAACGCTGTACCAACTGAGCTACCCAGGAAATATACTCGACACTGATCCAATTTAATGTTATTTTAAAACCAGATATAGCCCCATATAGGCCTACAAGGTTGAAGGTGACTAAATATTACCTTTTTGCGAGATGAATCGGAGCAGCGAGTTAAGCATACAAGTTTAATATCATCGTGGGCTTTTGTAAACGGCTTTTAAGAAAAGTAGCATTTCTAGTTTAAATCAGGAATGCGTATTCCAGGAAAAAAGGCAAACGTTCCTCAATGTTTTCTACTTGATAGCCAGTGAAATGTTTTTCTTTCTTCTTTTTTTGGTAAAAATACCAAAGGTCTATATGTGACCACGCATGTGTGCCCACATATTACATATTACCAGCATATATTCTAAAAAAAAACTGCTCCCTTAACCTAATGAATTACCGCGTCAAAGGCGGCAACTCATGAAAAGCAGACTTCGCTTGACTGAACTATGAAACAGAAAATTATGAAGACACGAAAAAGAGAATCACAAAGAATGACGTGGAAAGAATAAATGACCTTGGAACTTCCTGCAACATGACAGAGCTGTCATCCTCATCTGTACAAAGAAATTAACCCCTTGCGTGTCTTCTTCCAATCTAACAGTAACCGTTGTACACACAGCCAGTTCGCTTGCATTCGCCACAAAAAAACAAACAAAAACGAACACGCCTCTGTGTGAGAGCTTATAGACTGGTTAAATTAGCTATAGATGCCGTTTGCATTCACCGCAAATCTGTTCGCGGTTCCTTGTTAGCTGGAGTTTTTTGTGCCTCGCATGGAATCTATATGAACACACGAAATAAAATGTACTGCATAAAACTGTGATCAATTATTACGGCAACTTCGATACGAACTGTTTGGAATTGGCCACAGATATATTTGCGGTTAATGTGTAGTAATGAAAGAGCACCCTTGTTGCAGAGGGGAGCCGAGTGTAGGTAAAGGAAATATCAAAGGTTACAAAAAAGATACTGTGCGGTGACGATTCATTAAAGGTCGCTACGTATACGTTTTAAATGTCAAATTCAGATTATTAGTAATGTATATTAAGTAAATAAAACAAAGGGCGAGGCCACCGACGTAGCTCAGGTGGTTGGAAGGTTTGCCCACTGACCCGAAGCTGCGCTCGAGCGTGGGTTCCATACTCGATTGGGCAGATTACCTGGTTGGGTAATTTTCCGTGGTTTTCCCCAAATATACGGCGAACATCGGTTAATTACATGGCATATCCTCGGCTTCATCTCGCCAAATACAATTCTGCTACCACCAATGTGAAGCTAAGATAGTAATAAATAGGCTTCGCATTTTTGTCACGCTGAATTTATCGAGGAACTAGCCGTACCCGTGCGCTCCGCTGCACCCGTTAGAAATAAATATAAAGTAATTACATAATTAAAATAGGACCTTTGATCCAGGGAAAATTCGTGTTTGATAGGAGGATAAACCGTTTATTATGTTACTTAATTTAAATTGTATTAAAAAATTAAAATGCGATCATTTTGATCCAGAGACCACTCATTTCGTCATAAAAATTATTTTAGGAAATACAGGAAAAGAATGTACAGAATAGCCTATCAAGTTTTCTGTGCATTAGAAGCTATTTTAATCTTACCTGTCCTCGATTCACTCAGAAGTTACTGTAATAACATTATAGCATTATGTCCATCTAGAGAAACTACACTTTCCAATGGTAAATTAATAATTAATTATACAAATCGGTTAATTTAGCTTCTGATATTACTTCATACAAACACAAACATTCTCTGTGGGCTATGTTTCATAGCTTTCGATTGTTGTTGTCCAAAACTCCTTACAGACGAAGTCATTTGTTTTTTATTTCATTACACCTCCTTAGATGGCATTATTGTAATTTTGAAACTCATTTATCTCATTAAATATCAGTCCAATGAAAATTTTGCGTAGAATAAAACTTATCGGAAATTAGTTTTAAAGAAACTTTTGTTATGTAATATTTTTCATGAAAATTAATAATAAGGGAGATATTTCGATTTACTTAATTCAAGCCCCCTTATAACCCCCCTTTTAAATAAAATATTTTGAATGCCATATAGCATAAATTCTAAGTTACAACGAACTTAATTTATATTCCAATTTTCATGTAAATCGGTTCAGCCATTATAGCGTGAAAAGGTAACAAACATCCAGACAGACAGACAGACATACAAAAATTAAAAAAAAAAAAACGATTTTCGGTTTCAGGGCGGTTAATTATATATGTTAGGACCAATTATTTTTGGAAAATCGAAAATTACCAGAAATTTTTTCCGCTACAGATTTATTATTAGTATAGATATAGCCTTCTATGTAGGGAGTTCAAATGTCTGGGGCTCACTAACTTACATAAGTGACGGCACAGTAGGCCTACGGAGAATGTAAAATATAACGGAGTAGGGTAAAGGCACTTAATTCCGTGATATCCCTAATCCCGCGATAAAATATCAATTGACTGCCATGGAGTTGTGGTCTCTGACTTTTAAATTTTTTAAATACCTAACAGATGCCAGGAGATGTCTTCTTTTCAATTCTATTGACTACCCGCCTTTTGAATAGAAGCTGTCGACTGTAGAAGCTTTTGTTCAGTGAAAGGCGGTTGACCAGTAAGTTTTTCTTTCTCTTGTAACCGCTCCTGAAGAAACATTTTATATTTGAGGTAAGAATTAATACAGCATTATAAAAATGATATGTTACTGTAGATTAGAGTCAGCTGAATCAATGTGTATGATTATTAAACATTATGAGACAATAACAATGCTACAGGAGCTTTCCCATTTTCGGATTTATTTCCATATTTCTCCTTCCTGGCTCACTCGACCAGTGATGCCAACGCTAAATTGTGAAAATTAATGTAGGCCTATATGAAAGAAAATAGTTCGTGGAAATAATAAGAGAAAACATCAATTATAATTATAAGAAAATAATAGGGCATATATTTAATTTAATTACTGCTGTTGTTAGGTATATAAATAATGAGAAATAATTGTGTTATAATTCAATTTATTCAAAGTTAATCTTGTATTGAATTTAACTTACAATTTATTTTGTTTATAATAAATTGATATGTAATATGTATTCCTGTAGTTACACAAGTATTTTCTATGAAATTCGTCACTTAGTCCCGTTTTCTATGTTGTAATTTCTTGCTTAATCCGTATTAAAACAATATACCATGCCTTTAATGTGTTTTTCCAAATACACGTTTGTTTTCTGAGCAGTTAATGAGGATTATTTTAGTATCACAGAATTAGGATGTCACTCACGGAATTAGGAAACCACTATCACGGAATTTGGATCCCTGTCACGGATTTAGGAGCCACTGTATAACAATGAAGTATCATGTATTATATACAAAACTTGTGAAACTGTTGACACTGAATGTTGTAAAAACTGTAGCTAAAGGTCCAAATAACGTCAATTAGGTGTTATTTGAAAATTTTTATTACAATTTTGGCATAAATATAGACTTTATTAAATATGTCACCGAGTTAGGTAACCTTACCCTATATCATGACGACACTGCAACTTAATTGTAATTGTATATGCAATCGAAACGTTTTGTACAAACATGATTGTCACACCATTGATTACAATTGAATTTTAAAGATTAATAATCTGATAATAAATATACAACAGAAGTTTTATGCATATACAGATGGATCCAAAAAATGTACTCACTGTTTGCCAGTCCATATCTCGTGACATATTTGACTTCACGTGACAATTTTTGGCACTGAGAGAAGGTTATGGTATGTGTTCGAAATGACCACCACCACCACCTTGTATACAACGACCATGATACCGCACTGCAACCGAACTACTGCTGTTAATCCCAGAGCACATATAGATGGCTCTTTCCTATATTAAAATCGGTTGCACTTCGAAGAGAACAACCGCCAGGATCGCCACCCGTCCGCCGTAAACGAACACGAGATGGCAGTACAGTCGCTAATGCAATTCAAATGGGAGTTACGACGTGACTCCTTATGTAACAACTAGATGGCAGTATGGTAAACCTGACAAAAATTGTTACCTTCAAAACCTATAACGCCGAGCAATCTGGGTATATATGATCTAAGTGTTAATGTAAGTTATCTGGCGTAATGGCACAACATGACTCTTCGATTTTTGCACATAGCTCGTCGATTGTTGCTGGTCTTTGTCGATTCACGTCATTCTTGACGGTCCCTCAGAGGTGTCAAATCAGAAGACGGAGGTGGGTACTGAACAGCAACTCTTCGACCCACTCACCGTCCGGGTAGAGTTCTATCGAGGTACGACCAGACATCTCGATGGTAATATGGCGGTGCTCGGTTTATAAAAATCATAAAATATGTAATAAAGGGTGCGACAAAACATCCTCCCTAATTTAAAGTTTAAATAAAAAACAGATGGATCAAAATAAGGAAACTTTATTAATATGAATGTTATCTTAACAGTGGGAATTTTTCGTTGTTTGAATAACGTGACTCTCAAGTGCTGTCCTTCACTATCAACGCATTGTTGAATGAGACTTCGGAAATTCTGCATCACTCTAGCTAGAATTTCTTGCGGAATAAGACCTATTTCTTCCAGTATTGCATTTCTTAGGTCTGGCAAAGTCCTCGGCCGATGTTTGAACACCTCAGCCTTAAGCTGTCCCCATAGAAAAAAATCGCAGGTTGCAAGGTGTGGTGATCGTGCTGGCCAGGGGACGTCGCCACACGAAGAAATTAAGCGTCCGGGAAACATCTGTCTCAGGACTTAGAGAGAAATCTGACCTGTGTGAGAGGTGGCTCCGTCCTGCTGAAACCATACCTGGTCAATCTGCAGCGCATTGAGTCTTGGTGCCAAAAATTGTTGATCATGAAAGTGTACCGCTGAGAGTTACTGTCACAGTGTCCGTTTATTCAATGTCCTATTCAATTCTTGTTGTTTTGCGCATGTCATTTGACATCGCTATGGCAACGCATGTAAACCTAAATTTCCCACTGTTTAGATACCATTCACAATATTAATACAGTTCCCTTTAAACTTTAAATTAGTAAGTATGTTTTGCCGCACCCTGTATAAAAGGATTTATTCCTTGAACATTGTATGATGTCAATGACTGAAATTAAAAACATTCATTGACATAATGAACTACTAACTAAACAGGTTTTACTGTAAGGACCTTTCGGATGTAGTAATGTGGGATTTCCTGAGAGAAGATATAAATATGATTTCCCTGTATGATTGGCACTGATCGATGTGAATGATGATGAAAAACTCCAAATCCTTCTAGGCAAAAGTGTCCTCAATCTTTTCAGAGGAAGGAACCCAACATAATTACAAGGTTATCCTGTCCGATGTAGAAGACAAATTAGGCGAGTGTAACTCGACAAACCGTGATCATAGCGTAGGACATTTGAAATGTATTTCACTGACAGAAACTGAACGGAATTATCCGGTTATTTCCCGTGAGAGCTAAGTAACAATTTGCTGAGTAGGGGAATGAAGACTTATGAAGCGCGGCGGTGGAAAGGACAGGGGGATGCAACGGGGGATGTCGAAGGGGCCGCTCTGTCAGAAAACAGATGGCATGCGTGAGGTGATTCAATAAGCGGGGAACGCCAACATTGATTTTCATGCTTCAAAATATTTAACTTTTCAATGTCGTGTTTAGAATGTCGCCCTTTGAATAATTTAAAGGCATTAAAGTGGAACCTACTAGTTTTAAATCATACATGCGGCCTCGGAACTTGCAACTATCAGAATATTAAATTTCTATCTCTCGTTGCTGAAACGTGGTTGGACATAATTTGGAAATAAAAATATCCTGAATGTGATTTCATTCATGATATTAAACAATTTGTACACACTTCCATAATCAAATCAGTAAGGAAAAATCTCGAAAATCATCGCATTTGCATTTCATACATGAACTGTTATTAAAATGGGAAACCTTTGGGGAATAAACAGACCACTTGAAAACGGAATGAATATCCACATTAACCTATGCTTTATTCTGCTGGTATCTTTCTAATGTCAAAACAACTGATTCTCTTCAATAATGACAGACAATTTTATAATTTTAACTAGTGGCTTGTGCACCAAATGCTGCAAACTAAATTAATTACAAATACAAATAAAATTTTTTCAGATTTATTTTCAATAAAGGATAGGCTTACCCGTCATTTTAAAAGTTATTTTATTCCGTTATAATGAAACATACTCTCCCTGAATGGTTTTTTTATTCCAAATACTTTTTCTTGAATCTATCTATCTTCAGTTATTGAGTTTAAAAGCCAAAACGCAAGTAACAATTTCAGGACGATCAGTGGATTTTTCATGTGGGAGTAAAGCAGTAGCAGAAGTCATTGTGGATTGTAGGTGAGAGTTAAGAAAACATCAGATTTTCCATGCTTTCGAACAATAGTCATAGCATCTTGGTATAGCTGCTGCATGTTTCGTGAACTACCTTGAAATATAGAGGGTAGAATCATTTTATCCTGCTGAAAACATCGGGACACTACAAAATCTTGTAGACCTCTTATTTTATCAGTAAGTAATATCTTTTGGTCTTTCCTTAGGAACTGTAATTTTTGCGCTCTCTCCAGACAATACTGGAGTTAATCACGCATATAAATATCCACACCACACCGCCATTAAATATATGAAAGAGACCCACACCACTTCATTCATAAGTAACTATAAAAATATTTCATTTTTAATAACAATAATTTTAACTTACGTAAGTTTTGTAATTTTCAGTAACATACATATATATATATATATATATATATATATATATATATACACATACATGTATATATTATACAGTCGTCACTCAGTAAATTATAGAAATGAAGATCTAATTTAAGATATTCTCTACTTCTACTTATATAACCCAAAAGGTTTGAGTTTCATGTCATCAATTGGCTATATCATTAATATGTATATTAGTGACACTCTTCTAGTGGCATTAACTATAATAATATTTCACTTTTAATGATGATAATGTCATCAAACCACCTCAAGTTTCGTAGTTTTTAATATCCAGTACACAGCTGTACTCATAAAATTACACACCACAGAATCAGATTCTTAAATTATTTTTAATAAGTCTTGAAAATTTTTAATAACCAATTATAGAGACGTTATAAAAACCACACAAATGAAGATCGACATATTGTTGTCATTATGATGTCACAGAATTTGATCTGATTTGCTCTAAATATGTCAAATCCTGCAGGTCATGGCCTTCGTGTAATATTGCTTATTGTAGTGTGTGTGTTTTGTTTTATTCTGAAAAAAGCCATTAATTCTCAAAACTGACGACAGATGGATTTTGGAAAAAGGAAAAATATGTAGGAAAATTGGAATTTCACTGAAAACTACTATTTTTCTGAAAATCTTTGGGTTGCAAGTTTCAAAATGAGGAGTTATTCATTAAAATCCGTTCAGCCGTTTCCTCGTAATTTCCATTACCAGTTCAAATTATATAATAGACATCAGATAAGTTATAATAAACAAGATAATAATAAGCTCCTGCAAATAAAAGGATATGGCAATGCATTATACTACTGCAGAAATAGGTGTGGAGTAATTTATCACAACACCAACCAGCTTTGGATATCTGACCACACCGACAATTATTGTTTAAAACACCTGAAGATGCACCTGTAGTAGTAGTAGTAGTAGTAGTAGTAGTAGTAGTAGTAGTAGTAGTAGTAGTAGTAGTAGTAGTAGTAGGTTTATTTTGCCTGGCAGAGTTAAGGCCATGAGGCCTTCTCTTCCACTCAACCAGGTTTCAATAATATACATGAGATACAAAATTTGATTACAAAACAAATGAATTGATTACCTACGCTTAGGCCTATATCCTCTACTAACAAGATTACTGAACTCTTCACTTTTCGAAACAATAACCATTGTACCATCTATTTTACTTTTCTCAGGCTGATCGCCAAACTGACTACAACGTTAGGCGTTCAATAGAAATATTGAATTTATATTCTCGTAACCGGCTGCGCACTACTCTAGTTTAAATGACACCGAACGCTACCGACCCAATAACCAATAATACAATCATCTCCGGATGAAAGTTTTCCTTGAAACTCTCTATTCTTTATTTTTTATTTTAGTAGGTTATTTTACGACGCTGTATCAACATCTCAGGTTGTTTAGCGTCTGAATGAAATGAAGGTGATAATGCCGGTGAAATGAGTCCGAAGTCCAGCACCGAAAGTTACCCCGCATTTGCTAATTCTGGGTTGAGGGAAAACCCCGGAAGAAACCTCAACCAGGTAACTTGCCCCAACCGGAATTCGAACCCGGGACACCTGGTTTCACGGCCAGACGCGCTAACCGTTACTCCATAGGTGTGGACGAAAACTTCAATAAGAGTACTTTTTAAGTGCTGTAAATCTACTATACGGGACACATAACTTCCTTTCCTACCAGGAATAAACCATGCTAAGAATTTTATCGCGCTGAAACTGTCGTCGTCAGCCGGGTTTGTACCCACAACCCTTGAATCAAACGCCTAGCTTGATAACCGTTGAATTACAAACGACTACCCAAAAATGGAAGAAAAATGCATGGATATTATTTCCTCATTAAAATGTATTTAATTATTAAATGAGAAAAGCGATGCTTTATATTAGATCTGCGTTTCTCAAACTTTTTTGAAGTGAGGACCACTTTTTAAAGTCAGAACAGTTCCGCGGACCATCTTACTATTGTTCCCTTCGAAAGCAAATGTATCATTTTCGTAGCAAATTTTAAAAACAGTATACTTATATTTTAAATTGAATTAGGGTTCGGTACTTTGGTCCCCTGATATGAATTCGGGTGGTCCCTGGCTGGGTTACAGGCGCGGCGCCAGATGTGCAGGGAAAGGATGGCGACAAACACCACGTTTATAGTGCTTTAAATCTCTCTTTTTGTTGCTGAGAGTAGAGTGGGAAGTCGATAGATGGGCAGGGTAATATATTTCATAAAATGTCAGTACTGAGAGAAAAAGTGAAATTCGATTGCCATGTGTCATTTCCAAACTCTGAGATTTTCGGCTATAGTGTGATACGCAATTAGTTTGAATTTTATTTTTTCTTCTGTCTTTTTTTGAAGGACCACAGGGGCAGACCTCGAGGACCACAGGTGGTCCACGGACCATAGTTTGAGAAACGCTGTATTAGGTGTATATTTTACTATTTTATGCTCGACCATGCCGAAATGTAGTAATTATACACCTGATAGCAGTCCTTTAATGCATGTCATTAAAGTACACCTATTCATTAAAGTTCAGGTTTTCGATTATTCTCGGATATGCAATCGAAAGACAACGAGGGAAACGTCACGGAGGCTGGAAATCCAATACTGTCGCAGAAGGTTATGTTCTGTTACTATAATAATTAGCGTTAATTGTAAATAATATTCAAATAAATTCAATTTGTCATCTCGTTTTTTAATTCTAAATCAATTTCCAAGTTATATCAAAATTGGTTCATGTTATTCTCTAGATTATATCAAGGTCAATGACATTATTGTTCCTCGGAAAAAATCAATACTTTCGCGTCTGCGCACATCTTACAATTTACGAGCTATGCACAAGGTCACTTTCCTTCTTCATCAGATACGAATAAAATGAATACTTCTGAATAATTTGAAATTAGAAATATGGTCGAGCATAAAAAGTCGTATGAAACTTGCCTATAATGGTAATTAAGACGCTCGTATGGAAATTATGAAACTCGCTTGCGCTCGTTTCATAAACAAACATACTCGCGTTTTAATTACTATCATTATAGGCTCGTTGTATAATGTACTATAAATTTATATGAAATAAAAATAATCGTATCAGTTGACTCGATAACTCTATTTTGCTGGTGTGACGACAATGCATATGTTACTACAACAGAACAGTTCCCAGCTAGACGGGATGACACTTTCCTGCATTTCGTATTTACATTACTGCCAGTTGCTTGTTCTTCAACCGTTGCAGAAATTTACTAGTGACGTATATTAGTGGTGGAAACATGCACACGAAGAATTAATTACATCTAGTGCATTTTGCCGATGTACAAAAAACACAACGCTGCCGTCACCTGTGCTCAGAACACATTTTGCGATTCACAATGCACTTGGCACATTCACGCTTGAGTTGATATACCCATCTATAGCATTGTCGACTTAAATTTCGCGACCAGCACTTTTAAATATTTAGGGGAAAAATAAAAGAAAAATATATAACAACAGGCAGAATTAAAAGTTCAACTGAAGGGGAATTTTGGCTGGAACGAAGCAATTTTAGGAAAAAAGCCATTATACAGAATGAACTGTAAGTGTTGTCACTAATTTCAAGGAATTATTCTTTGAGATATTTCAAACAAAAAAGTTTAATACAATTTTCCTCGTTTCTGCTTCCTTTTCAAAGAAAAGAATGTTTTATGTGAAACATATACATTTTGTTACGTGTTTTGGGAAATTCATTGATTTAATTCCCAATATGGTCAGTCTATTTAAGAGAGAAGTGTATTATGATAATAAATGATTGAAAGAATTTGATTTCTGTCCTTTAAATGCGAAGAAATTTGATCCGAACAAATGTAACATTTTAAAATTATTTTGCAGAAAAAAAAGGTACGTTTGTTCGAATCAAATTTCTGCACATTTAAAGAACAAATCTGAAATTCTTAAATCATTTATCATCATATTATTATTACAGTTTTTATTTATAGTCCTAGGTTTACTGCACCTATTTATTTATAGTTAGAAATAAATTTAGGTTTATTTCATTTTATTTTTTTTATTTTTCTTTCATTGCTGTAATTATTGTAGAATTATATATGGTATTATTGTATATTATATATCACTGTCACCGGATGTATACCCAATTGTAGTGTTAATACATACATACATACATACACACATACGTACATACATACATACATACATACATACATACATACATACATACATACATACATACATACATACATACATACATACATACATACATACATATTATCCTGCTCTCTTAAATTCACTTAGCACATTGGGAATTAAATCAACGCCTTTTCCGTAACACGCTATGAAATGTTTCATATAAAAAAAAATATATCTCGGAAAGGAAGCAAAAACGAGCAAAATTATATTAAACTTTTTATTTGAAATATCTGACCCACCCCCCTGAAATTAATGACACATGGCTCACACTGTAACTTATATTAAATCTAGCCATTGTAAATGCTGAAATTATGGTTTCCTTAATTGTTGATCAACAACGCGTTTAAGTTTGTAGATGATGTTAATAATAATAATAATAATAATAATAATAATAATAATAATAATAATAATAATATGCTAATAAGAATGACAAATGTTATTAGTGAAAATGAACATAGATCGTAAGTGGGACGTTTAAGTGACGTACTCTAGTAGATATTGCAACATTGCTTCCTTAGTCGCGTGTCGAGTTGTGTAACAAGAACCACTGCTTTGGTAGCTTATTCACTTACTGTACCCCTTCCCCAGGTTTTTCTCCGAGAGAACGTACAATATTTTGTATTTTGTTTCAAGTGAAAGATGAATATATTTCGCCCATTATTATGAAATATTTGTATGTTATCTTTATACTTGCAACAATTTTTATGAGAAAAGTTCGAGGTAATTAGTAAATTTGTTCAATATTATGAACACAAAATTCTGAAGAAAAAAAAAACTTTAATGTGTTGGGTAACAACACGTTTTAAAAAACAATTTTAATTAGGCCTGTTATTTTTTTAGAGTACAGACGGTGAAATAAAATGTTATTTATCAATTCCTCCTCAACTAATTATCTAAGTATAGACTCGAATATTTAATTGTCTTACTGAAATAGTTCAGTATTATCCATACCCAATTCATACCTTCACTAAATATGCTGTCCTGGGTCCGTCTCAAAGAGCGAAGAACTATTCACTCTCTCACTTTATTCTTCAATATTCTTCAAAACTCTAACCCTAGCTACTTAGCCTCTCGTTTTCAACATTTGTTCTCATATCACGAAATAGATACTCGCTCACATCACCATACCACACTCTCCATTCCTAAACACAGAACATCCTTCTTCTCTTCATCTTTCACCGTCTCTGCAGCTCATCTCTGGAACTCTCTACCACAACATGTCCGAGACTGCCGGACATTGTCTAGTTTCAAAAATAAACTAAAATTGCACTTTTTCAATTCAAATTCCTTTCAATTATAAGCCCTTCCCCTGTTTTGTTCTCTTGATCACCAGATCAATTTATTATCATACCCTTTTCCATTATGACTTTTATTTAATTTTTGTATTTCTTTTCTTTTTTATGATTATTTTATTACATTCCATTTTGTTATACAGTACCTGACCACATTATTATAATCATTCACATTTTTACTATACTTTACATATTACTTCCTCATTTGAACTCTGGTTTCCTTTCGTAAGCAGAATTCACATTATATATTTAATTTTTAAACAATATTAAGTAAAATTACAATTATAACTATGTTAATTCAAGAAATATTGACAAATAACCAACCACACCTCATTTTTACAGAAATTTCAGTATTTCGTACGACCTCCTTTGGCTTTAATTACAGCTTCATTTCTCTTTGGCATGTTTACAATACACTTCTGTATATTTCCTGGATCCTCTCATTGGGATTCCAAACATGTATCAGCCTTTCAATAAGTCGAACTCTGGTAGTAATATATTCTTTTCATATCTCTGTTTTTACGGGGACCCAGACGTTCTCAATGGGATTCAAGTCCGGTGATTTTCCTGGCCATGGCAAAAGTGGAATGTTTTTGGAAGCCAGAAACGTTTTGACTCTCCTAGCAGTGTGGCAAGGTGCACTATCTTGCATAAAAATATATTTCACCCCATTTGGGAACCATTCGTTCTGCTGAGGCATAAGCCTGTTTTCCAAAACATGGATATATTGATCTTGTTTCATTGTCCCCTGAACAATGTAGAGTCGTCCTGAACCTTTGCCTGATATCACAGACCATATCATGACTGATATTGGGAGTTTAACCCATTATATCCCAGAGATATTTTTTTTTCGATTTTCTTTTGGCAAAACTCTCAGAGATTATCATTATATGCCAAATAAGAATATAAAGTATAAAATAATTCGAAATAGTGCTATTTAGGCCCTATTATTCTATGTCTGATATATCAAACGCTGGGCGTTGGTGTATAACAATGTTATTTGGAAGTTCTATACAGAATTATGTGGGATGTGACAGGGTAAATAACTGTTTTGGGTTATGGGGATGTTTGGAAAGGTTTCAAGCATATGTAAAGTACACTGGGATAAGTGGAACCCATAGTTTTCTATTGGGAAAGTGGAACCTAACGAATGGCAGTGCCAGAGAATCATATATGAAAATGAAATTTAGTGCATATAAATTCCAATTTACTTTCTGAGTTCATTATTACCTAATAGTTTCACCAGGCTTTAATAGTTTTAACGTAACAGCTATATGTTCCACTTTTCCCAAGTTTCACTTACCCCATTGTACCTTATGTAAAATAATTTACACTGAATTTTGCAAGAAACTAAATTATTATTTTCATAAATCATAATGGAATAAATTGTAACATAAATAGTCAGAAATTGTGAACACTTATTTCAAATTATCCATAAATACAAAAGTTATCCACATTATACACTGTTAGCCTTCTCTTTCCATTGAAGGGTGTGAGTTGCACCTCTTGACCGTTTTCCTAGGTCTTTTAACGGTGCATTTCCAGTCCTATCAGCTCGAATTGATCTTGTTACATTTAAGTTATGTTGTAACATTGTGTTGAGGAGTTCTAAAGAATTGAAATAATTGTCAATGAAGACAAAACTGTTAACAGGAATAAATCCAATACAAATACTTTGAACAACTGACGACCCCAATGATTCACCTTGAATCCTATCTTTTTTCCCTGTATAAGGACAAAAATTTAAGAAGATACCCTTCAGGTGTGGCTAAATACCAGAACTTGAAGCCGAACCGTATTGGTTTGCCGCGAATGAATTGCTTCATTGAGTGACGGCCATAATACGGCTCCATAGCTTCATACAGTGAATACTTCGAGCCAAGAGGTTGAGCAGATTCTTGAAATTTGTTGTTCAGGTAGTCAATGAGGGGCCTTACTTTGAATACCCTATCTGTTTGATCTATTTCAGAATTGTCACTGAAGTGAAGAAATCTATGAATTATGTCAAATCGATTTCTTGTCATTGCATTTGAAATCAATAAGTTGTGTGAATCATCTCGTGTTTCCCAGAATAACCGCCGGTGTGGTACCTTCACATAACCGGAAACTAAAAGAATTGCAAAATAATGTGTATACAGCAGTTCTTCAATGGACAAATGTATAATGCATCCTTTCTGGGCTGCATATAATACAGTCTGCCGACATATCATTTCCATAATTTCTAAGTCGAATACCATTTTGAACAACTCATCGGAAGACTTATCAAAATTCAAATAAAAATATGATCATTAAGGGAGGGTGGTAGAGAAATTAAATTAGTTTTATGAAGATTTCTTTCAATCCATTCAGTTGTACGTATATTTAGCTTTCTTGAGTACAGATTTGTTTACTTTCTTCGGTATAGACTTGTTTACATTTTCAGAATTTGAAGAAGGATAAACATTCAGATGAGATGGAGTAGTAGAGTTCGATGATAAATGCTCTATGAGACGCCACTGTTCTTAAATTTTCTGATCGTTTCTCAACCCTAGGTTCATTCACGTTTGATTCAAAATTGATATCCTCTCTCTGTTTGAAATGGTTCCTCTGTCTAACTATCCTCATCTCACCTTCTCGAAGTAAAATTCCTCTCCCCAGATCCATAAAAGTAGTTTTTTCATCGTCGTCGCTGCCACCATCATCCCGATCACTATCGCCGCCATCAGCAGGAGGGTTAAGTACTACCTCTATTTCGTCAGCAGCATGTATACTTGCACATATTTCAGGTTCATCTGCATCTAACACCTCATCTAGCCATTTTATGAATTGTTCTGTATCTTTCCTGTAAGATGGATAAAAGTTCACATAAACGCCCAGCGTTTGATATATCAAACATCAAAGTTTACGTAGTCCTCCAGTCCATATTATTCAAATTATTATGAAAAACTAGAATAATACTGAAAGGATACACATTTGCCAACACGTTAAAATAATTAATTAAAATCGAGCATTCAAAACCAACTATTCATAAAATAAAAATCCAACTTACGTGTTATCCATCTTCCAAGCAGACTGGTACTGGAATTTCTACACTCGCAACAACTGCCAAATTAAAATATTTAAGTTTTCCGTTGTTACCAATATAGAGGTTGATGCTTTATTAGCCAATTGGTGTACCAACAATCACAATAATAACAGAAATGCAAATATACAACAATCAAACATTATAAGCTGCATCGTGTTTGATATATCAAACTGTGGGATATAATGCGTTAACTCTGTTAACCAGGCATCCAGGGGCAAACTTTTCTCCCTTTCGTCGACGCTATGAAGAGGAAACGCTTTCTCTGGGCAAAACAGCACAAACATTTCACCGTGGAGGATTGGAAAAGGTATGCAATTTGTTAATATTAATCAGTAATGAACTATTTAATACTTAAAGACAAAATTTAGAGTTTTTATCAGTTTCTTTGACAATTTTCAGGTTTGCTTCTCCGATGAATCAACCTTTCAGTGTTTGATGGACAAAGCAATGTTTGTTCGCCGACGAAAGGGAGACAATTTTGCTCCTGGAAGCCTGGTTAACACAGTTAAACACCCAATATCAGTCATGATATGGTCTGTGATATCAGGCAAAGGTTCAGGACGACTCTACATTGTTCAGGGAACAATGAAACAAGATCAATATATCCAGGTTTTGGAAAACAGGCTTATCCCTCAGCAGAATGAATGGTTCCCAAATGGGGTGAAATATATTTTTATGCAGGATAGTGCACCTTGCCACACTGCTAGGAGAGTCAAAACGTTTCTGGCTTCCAAAACCATTCCACTTTTGCCATGGCCAGGAAAATCACCGGACTTGAATCCCATTGAGAACGTCTGGGTCCCCGTAAAAACAGAGATATGAAAAGAATATATTACTACCAGAGTTCGACTTATTGAAAGGCTGATACATGTTTGGAATCACAATGAGAGGATCCAGGAAATAATACAGAAGTGTATTGTAAGCATGCCAAAGAGAAATGAAGCTGTAATTAAAGGTCGTACGAAATACTGAAATTTCTGTAAAAATGAGGTGTGGTTGGTTATTTATCAATATTTCTTGAATTAACATTGTTATAAC
This sequence comes from Periplaneta americana, assembly GCF_040183065.1. Lineage (NCBI taxonomy): Eukaryota > Metazoa > Arthropoda > Insecta > Blattodea > Blattidae > Periplaneta > Periplaneta americana. Next base: position 36,995,603 of record NC_091123.1, read on the forward strand.
TGTAATTTTACTTAATATTGTTTAAAAATTAAATATGTAATGTGAATTCTGCTTACGAAAGGAAACCAGAGTTCAAATGAGGAAGTAATATGTAAAGTATAGTAAAAATGTGAGTGATTATAATAATGTGGCCAGGTACTGTACTCTTCCTTACGTTTTCCATATTAACTATCTGTAGTAAATGAGTTTCTTTTACTATCTTCCAATGTATTTCACTTTTTTTTAATATGGTATTATTTTCATGTTGTTAAGTGTCGATTTTATTATGCTATTATTATTATTATTATTATTATTATTATTATTATTATTATTATTATTATTATTATTATCTTGTAATACGCTAGTATTCTGTTCTTCAACTTTTTATTAAATTTTGACTGTTTGTATACTTTGTGACCTGGTAGAGTGTAAGAGAAAGCCCATTGGCCTTAACTCTGCCAGTATAAATAAATAAATTATTATACCTGGACGCTACGTTAGACACTTCTATTTTTTTTTTTTTTGCAAAATTTCGATTTTAATTTGTCAATATATAATTAAAAGATAATTCTGTGAAAATAAGTTCAAGCAATGACTGCAGTAGATTCACAGATCCAGCTATTTCATATGACAGAATAATTAACAGAAATCTATGTACCGAAGGTCTCCTGCAGTAGGTACGCTATAGATTTCCGATGACAACTCTGATATAAATGTTAATTTGGGTCTCGGTGCAGAACTATAGACTACTTCACGGTTACCTGCGTAACGTAAATGAGAACACTTTTCACGCACGCTTCACATTATATTCCAGAAATATGGAAATCCCTGACGCGGTCGCAACGGCTGTTGTTCCCAAGTTCAGCGAAACCCGACGTCACGGCACGAAGATGAAGGGGACGGCCGGCTTCCTGATGTTGGTACACTCGTGTATTCAATATGGTTCATTAGACTATGTAAATTTACTGCCATATTGAAACTTAACTTTCGCAGACATATGACCTGAATTTTGATAGGACGATAGCAGACGGTATATGCAGCTTCGGTTCAGACGTTTGTAATTGAAATGTATTGAAGTACTCTCCATTAAACTACAGGGTGGTTATTACGAAAGACAAACTGACCTGTAATCATACATCTGAATAATCGACAATATCCTTTACTCAAATGGCTATAAATCTCATTCTTCGGTGGTCTACTCCTTTCCAGCTTTAATTCAGAAAATATCAATAGACATCCAAAAAGTGTCAGATTAATGAAGAGAGTTTCAGATTATGTCACATTTATTTATTTCCTTTATTTCTACTAAGTTTGAAATGAATAAAATCTAATATAATATAAGATAAACTAGCCCACTCCTGAATGAGTAAGATTCGTGCTCAGGAGGGGATTCCAATACGGACAAAAATAAAATTAAAATTGAGAGTGAATACAGATTAAAAAGTGTTTAATATGTTTAAACCCAAACTATAAATCAAATACAATTTTTTAAATTTATTTTTTTATTAATTTGGAGAGGATTCGTGGTTAAAATAATATTAGAATAAAATTTGTTTAATAATCTGGGACCTTGACTCATGCTATGATAAAAAGCTGCATTGATTTTACATTTAGGTTCAGACAAATGCAGAGAATTCATATTTTTAGTTCTATAGTTATGTATATACCTTTCAAAGTTATTAAGATTTCTGTGAAAATATTTTAATAATTATAGTTAATAATTTAGTGGTCTGACCCAATATTTTGGATTTGCCCTGCGACACAGAATAGCTCACAAAAAATTTAAAGTGAAAAATTATATAAACAGGTTTCAGACAAAAGTGATTAAGACATAAGAAAAAAAATAGAACAAAGTATAATTTGAATTGAATGTACGCCATAAAGATGCTGACGAACTATCGCTACAGAAAATTTTATAATGGTGGTGACGATGGCATCTTGAAGATCTCTCGTCAGCTTGTATTTTTCCCTCCACTTTACAAAAGCTTTCGGAATAGTGCCTAAATTTGTTTAATGTTGAAAAATTTGAAATGTTTAAACAACATTTTAGTTGAGTAATCTTTCTGTTTTCTTAATCTTTTAATACTAAAATTAACGGATATAGATTGGATTTACAAGTTCCACCCAAACCTATAAAACCATACATAAATAGAGATTGAAATAATTCTGAATAAATTATACGTAAACAGTTAATTGTAAAATATTTCTTAGAACAACTAAGCAATATAATGTCTACGTAATTTATTACAAATATAATGATTATGATTATTCCATTTAAATGATTATCAATAATTCTACCTAAGTATTTAACCTCCTTATTCATTAATAACTGAATAATTGCAATTTATATGGGAACAATAAAAATTACGCATACAGGGTGATTTTAAAAAGCGTTAACGCTTATATGGGTGATTAAGTTGATAATAATTATATGACTATATTGAGCACATTCCTGTATTAATTTCTTTAAAATACACATAGGTTAGTACAGCGTTGTCAGACACAGCCTAAACGGAGCGGAGCGCTCCACTATAACTCGTTGCGAGCTCCGGTGCTTCCACAGACATAAGCAAGTTCACGCTCCGACTGGACGTCTCTAGCACCACAACCGGTTTCGGAGTTTACAACTCTGACACTACTGGGCTAGTAGGTCGTAATAAGTCATGGTATTTCCAGGATTTCAATGACTCTGTATGGTTTGCTTTTGTAGAAATGGCTACAATATTGAACATGGAGCAAAGAAGAAAGATTGTAGCATGGATGGGGGTGTTTCAGTTAGAGTAACACACAACCGGTTACGAAAAATATGAATTATATATTGCTATTGAACGTCTGGCGCTGTAGCCAATGTGCAAAGCTCTTCCGTCTCGTGGATTGTCTCAGTGTTTTCTTTAATGAATATTCGAGTTGTTTCTCACTCTTTGTTGGTGGACAGCAAAAGCAGACCACATTGAGCCATACAGAAGTTCCAAGAGCCTTTGCAAAGACGCGATTATCATCGTGATAATTCTTCCTCTCTCACTCCAGTCTATCAATCAATCAATCAACCAATCATGCATCCATCCATGGATTCATGGACTGATTCATTGATCCACTAGGTCATTCATTCATTAAATGATTCATCCAGTCCACACCTGTGGAGTAACGGTCAGCGCGTCTGGCCGCGAAACCAGGTGGCCCGGGTTCGAATCCCGGTCGGGGCAAGTTACCTGGTTCAGGTTTCTTCCGGGGTTTTCCCTCAACCCAATACGAGCAAATGCTGAGTAACTTTCGGTGCTGGACCCCGGACTCATTTCACCGGCATTATCACCTTCATTTCATTCAGACGCTAAATAACCTAGATGTTGATAAAGTGTCGTAAAATAACCCAATAAAATAAAAATAAATAAAAAATGATTCATCCAGATATTACAGTTGGGTATCATCAAGAGCAAGCTGCTAGCTTTGTTAATAACATTGTCTTCTCAAAAAATATGCGCTTATTTATTAACGTATTGTCAAGTGCTAATGCTTGTACTTATATTATGCATATTGTTACTAAATTAATAATGCATCCAGTATGAAATATCCTATCATTAGAATTATGTCTGTTCTCAATAATTTTTCCGTCACCACCCAGAACTCTGCTATGGAATTCTGAATACGACGTACATCCGTGATACATTAAAACATATAATATAAGTTTAAAAATGCATTTCACATTCACATTAAGTTCCTATACGGAGAATATAAGCAGCAACCTAATACGTGCCTACAACTCTTACGATGTTAAAATCCAATAATCAATACAAAATATTGATTGTAAAATGACTGACATATAAATTATGTCATTCTCTGTTGTAAGAAGGAACTGGACTTCCTTATGAGGAAACCAAGATAGAAAATTAGTCAAGAAAGAAGAAGATAGAAAGAAGAAGCGATATTGTGGAAGATTAAGTTATAAAGTAGGACAAAAGTTTTGAAAGAGAGAGAAACGCAATTTAATTAAACTAGAATAAAAATAAATGTATGGACACTATTCGGTAGAAATTAAAAGTAAATATGTAATTGTTCTCGATTATTTTATTACACTATACCAAGAGAACTTTCATTTAGCGTTGATAGAACTGGTGATAAAGAGAGTTCGATGTTTCATCATGAGATTACCTGTCATTCGCCTTATGGTTGGGTAAAAGCTCGACAAAAGAATGGAGTCAATGAATAACACCAAGCGGGATTCGAACTCACGCTCGAGGGCAGCCTAGGGACACGAGTCCAGCTCGCTACCACTATAAAAAAATATATATAATATGTAGGAAGGTATATTTTTGGGTACTTGCATATCTAGCTAGACATGTAGAAAATATGTAGGTAGGTAGATGTTTAATAGAGAGCGTCAACATTTTTGACTATTTACGTCTATTATATAAAATGTTAAAACGAACAAAATTTAAAGTGGTAGAAGTGAAGTAAAATATACACTAAAATCGTTGTCACACTAAAATTAAGCAGCTAAATACTTCAACTACAAGGAGATTTCTTATTTATCATAAAAGTGAACAATAAAATTACTACGCCCACTAAATAACAAAATAATAAAACTAGAATCGCTACACATGAAATGTCTGGAAAACCTATGTAATAATAATCAATAACATATCCTGATCTAAAAGGTCGGAAAACAAAAAGCAACTAGAATATTCTTTAAATGTAAAGTGTCTGAAAGAAAATAATAATAACGGGCCAATAGTTCTACAAAATTTATATCATCTTGGCAAGAAGTAGGTAGAGATTTATTTAGGTATGTAGTAAATTAGGTAGATATTAAGCAAATCGGTAGCTAGGTAGCCAGTTTACTAGATAGGTAGTTAAGATAGGTATGCAGGTAGGTAGCAAGTCAACTAGGGATGCAGTAGGTAGGTAGTTAGATAGCCAGGCAGGTAGGTAGGTTGTTAGAGAGGTAGGAAGTAGTTAGGTAGTTAGCTAGTTAGGCATATATGTAGATATGTAGTTAGACAGCTAGGCAGGTAGTTAGTCAGCAACCTAGGTGGGTAAGTAAGTTCTTAGCTAGCTAGGTAGTTAGGCACCTAATTATAAAGGTAGGTAGTTAGCCTAGAACGAATATAGGTAGATACTTAGCTATCTAGGCAGGTAGGTAGTTACACAGACAAATAGCTAGGTAGTCAGTCAGGTAGGGAATTATGTATCAGGTAGGTAGATAGTTAAGCAAGTAGGTTGGAAGTAGTCAGGTAATAGCCAGGCAAGTATGTACATATGCAGCACATAGACAGGTAGGTAGACCTACATAGGCAGGTATGTATGTACAGATACACAGACTAGTAACAAGTAGACGGAAAAACAAGGCGGACTGGCAAGCAGAAAGATGGATAAGCAGGTAGGAAGAGAAGAAGATGGATATATATATATATATATATATATATATATATATATATATATATACTGATAGAACTGCTGGGAGGGACAGAGAAGTAAATATCCGAAAGGGCAAATAGGTAGGACAGACTGACTTATAGACATGTAGGACAATCAGACAGTCTAGTTATGTAGATAAAAGGTGAACTATAAAGGTATTCATAGATTTCAACGACAAACCCCATAAAGAAAGAGCGAAAAGAATATGAAAATAATATTTTTTATTACAATAGGCCCATAAAACATCGACTGCTTCTAGTATAATGGATCGATCACAATAAGAAGACGCATTACGAATACAGAAGTGAATTTTCATTCCTACTTGTACTTAACTAGTAATTATGTGTCATTTAACGATACCATTTATTTCACACACAAGCACGTAGACACTCGAATAAAAGGAGTTCAGTCAACGGAGAATTGGGTTTGAAATATGGGAAACCACAGTGGCGAAAAAACGTTGCAACTTTATTGATCAACACTTACATGAACAGACATTTGTCTTCGATGTCATGTCACTTCAGCCGGGCTGGAAGTTTAGTAAAGCTAACAGCCGTAATATAGAGGGTGGAACGTTTCCAGAAGCCGTGTCAGTCCCATTTATAAATAACGCAGCACTCGTGATTATCACGGAGACCCCTTACAAAGTACCAGGATTTACAAGAACGGAGAGCACAGACATTCTTACTAAAAAAAAGGAAGAAACTTTATATACCTATTGCATATTTAGTTAGGTTTACTAAATTATAAACTTGAGCTTATTTACTTATTTAGCTGGCCATTAATTTATTTAATGCACCTGCCATTAGCTTAAATGAATATATAATTATATATGCTTAACAATTCAATTCTGTGCATTAAATTTCATTTACTTTACTCCATTTAAGTTACATTATTTATTTGCGTGTTTATTTATTTACTTAACAATTCATTTCTGTGTATTCAATTTCATTTACTTTACTCCATTTAAGTTACACTATTTATTTGCGTGTTTATTTATTTACTTAACAATTTATTTCTGTGTATTCAATTTCATTTACTTTACTCCATTTAAGTTACACTATTTATTTGCGTGTTTATTTATTTACTTAACAATTCATTTCTGTGTATTCAATTTCATTTACTTTACTCCATTTAAGTTACACTATTTATTTGCGTGTTTATTTATTTACTTAACAATTTATTTCTGTGTATTCAATTTCATTTACTTTACTCCATTTAAGTTACACTATTTATTTGCGTGTTTATTTATTTACTTAACAATTTATTTCTGTGTATTCAATTTCATTTACTTTACTCCATTTAAGTTACACTATTTATTTGCGTGTTTATTTATTTACTTAACAATTTATTTCTGTGTATTCAATTTCATTTACTTTACTCCATTTAAGTTACACTATTTATTTGCGTGTTTATTTATTTACTTAACAATTTATTTCTGTGTATTCAATTTCATTTACTTTACTCCATTTAAGTTACACTATTTATTTGCGTGTTTATTTATTTACTTAACAATTTATTTCTGTGTATTCAATTTCATTTACTTTACTCCATTTAAGTTACATTATTTATTTGCGTGTTTATTTATTTACTTAACAATTCATTTCTGTGTATTCAATTTCATTTACTTTACTCCATTTAAGTTACACTATTTATTTGCGTGTTTATTTATTTACTTAACAATTTATTTCTGTGTATTCAATTTCATTTACTTTACTCCATTTAAGTTACACTATTTATTTGCGTGTTTATTTATTTACTTAACAATTCATGTCTGTGTATTCAATTTCATTTACTTTACTTCATTTAAGTTACACTATTTATTTGCGTGTTTATTTATTCACTTAACAATTCATTTCTGTGTATTGAATTTCATTTACTTTACTCCATTTAAGTTACACTATTTATTTGCCTGTTTATTTATTTACTTAACAATTCATGTCTGTGTATTCAATTTCATTTACTTTACTCCATTTAAGTTACACTATTTATTTGCGTGTTTATTTATTTACTTAACAATTCATGTCTGTGTATTCAATTTCATTTACTTTACTTCATCTAAGTTACACTATTTATTTGCGTGTTTATTTATTCACTTAACAATTCATTTCTGTGTATTCAATTTCATTTACTTTACTCCATTTGAGTTACACTATTTATTTGCGTGTTTATTTATTTACTTAACAATTCATTTCTGTGTACTCAATTTCATTTACTTTACTCCATTTAAGTTACACTATTTATTTGCATGTTTATTTAATTAGCTCATTTACATTTAAAAAGTATTCACGTATTTGTTTATTTAGTTATTTATGTATGTAAGAGCTTGCAGTACGTTGAATGCAATCATTAACCGCGGGTCATTTAGCAAACATTAATTTATCAACATACAATAAATTGTACGAATATACACATACAAATAGGTCTACTTATATTACTTAAACATATACACGCATCTTAAAATGTATAGGCCTATTACACTTCTTTTAAATTATTTATTTCCCTTATTCGCTTTTCTTCTACCTTCCAAAATATGTTCCTAAGGATTTTATTATATGTTCATTTGTAATTCTTGATTTTTGGCTAATACAAGTACTAAAATATAGTCATTCCTTTTTCATAAAACTACGTTCACTCAACTCTATCTTAACACATGTTAACATTGTATGCATTATATCTCCTATATATATCTCCTATATATATATATATATATATATATATATATATATATATATATATATATATATATATAACTTTCTATAGGCTTATTATTCCTAAAACTCATCAGTTTCCACACACCTAATTTAATCCATGAGAAAGCAATTCTAACATTTCTATCAATCATTATACGGTTCTTGACTCTATACAGTTTTAACTTAATTGTAATTCTGTAGCAAAGTTTTGTCCATTAGAACAACACAAGGTATCAGTTTCATAAAGAACATCCGTGCCCTAGACTCGATCCTGAATTCACACAGTGTTAAATTCGTGACTTTCTGGCTGTTGTGAATACTTCCAATGCTCAATTTTCCCTATATGTACAAATGAAATTCAACCTAATGTATCCACCTCTGATAAAAGTCGATATTATACTTCTGCATGCTAGTATTGTCGTGCAACATATCCACATTTTGCAGTATTCACAACTTCTAATGCAAAAGTTTCGTATTTCACGCAACTAAGAATTTTATATCAAATGGACATACACGTAAAATGGCAAAAGTAGTAACTTCTCCTTTATGACTAAGATAATTCATTATTCAGGAACCAGTCTGGCATGTAGAAGTTAAACAGATCAGAAAAGCCTTGTCACGATAGAGGAGAAATAAAAAAAAAAAGGATTGAGGAGAAATAAAAGCAGACATCCCCCGATTCACGAGTACTGGTAATTGCATTGCAATATTAAGATTCATATCACCATTCTTTTCAGTTCATTTTCTTGAAATATTATTCAAGGAGTAGTCCTATCAATAAATTAAAAAACTCATAAGCTTACACCTAGTCAGAGAAGCGAGTTAATTAGTCATAGCTATAGTATTACGAGTATTTCACACATATCAGAAACGTTTTACACACTAAGAGAATATTTCACAGACTGTCTTTTGCTAGATCTATTTATTATTAGTGTTTAAGACAGCTAGTAAATAAAGAAGTTAATAAAATATACGTTTTTCTAGTATTTTACATAAGGTAGGTGTCCCTGATATGGCCATGCTAAGGTTTGTGAATTTTTCTAGCCGCCATTTTGAAAAAAAATGTAAACCACTTCTTTCTTACTCGTTCTCAGTCTAATGGACTTTCTTAAAATAATTTCCTTTCCCATAAAATAGCTTTAATTGTCCAAAAAGTCCCAAATTCCAAAAGTCTACCTAGTGGCCATATCAGGAACACGTGCACATGATATGGCCACCCTTGTTCCATGTTCTATAAATCGTGATTGTTTTAGGTTTGATAGCGCAGTTGTGTTAAAATTAAATAATTTTGGTGTAAAATTAATAAACATGACACTTAATAATCTTTTCTATAATTCAAAAGTGTAGTCAAAACAGGTTTTTCCATCAAAAATTAAGTTGTTTTTCTTAAAATACAAAATTTAGCGTAATCCCAGCTATAAGGCATGTAAATTTGTCAGGTGAAAAAATAAAAGGGAAATGAACTTGATATGGCCATGGTGCATTTGATATGGCCATATCAGGAGCAGGTAAGCTTTCACGAAAATCGTTTGATTATGAACAACTCGTAAAAGATACGCCATCAACGACAACACCAATCAACAGAACATTAAAAACTGAATGGAGTACGATGGTTTTCATGAACAAGTCTTTGAAAAACATGCATAAAACAAAAGAGACTTACCAGAGAAAAATAAGAAGAGGTCACATGAAAACCGCAAAACAGGCAACTGACGCCATATCGCTCAACCTAACTGGATGGAAAACGATCAAGTGACATATCAGGATGCCCTTTCACTGGATGCTGCTGCAATTTAGCGGATATTTTGGTTAACTAACTCACAATAGCGAGGTGGCCATATCAGGAACATGACCATAACAGGAGCACCCACCTTATAATATAAAAATTAATGGTTCAATTTGCTTGAAATTTTTATACACATTCTTTTCTGTAATTGTAGAGACTGATCCGCAATAGTTAGGACACTATGAGGAATAATCATTATTCTTGGGAAATGATACATGATAAAAGCTGTTATTTTGATGCTAAAATTAAAAAAAAAATTGTATTAACCCTTTACAGCACAATTAATTTTTTATGTTTTTCATTTCATGGATCATAACAAAGCTTCGATCAATTTTTTTCAACATTTTAACTCTGCACACAATTTCAAAACATAGATGGCACCTCTATGTATACTCCTTGGTGGAATATCTGTGCCATAAAATTTAGAAAGAAAGAAAACGGTGGTTCTTCTGAACAACCACTATGCTGCAAATGGTATAATTTTTTCTGTGGACTTCATAGATGATCATGAACTGTATTATAATATTACCCGAAAGTGCAATTGTAGTCAGTAACAAGATTTATTGATTTTGAAAAGTTTTCCTTGTGTAAAATGATTTGAAAAATATACAACTTTTATTGCCTTTTTATTCACAATAATAATTAACCTAAAATCATAATAATTTCTTTCTAATAAAATAAAACACATTTAATGTTTTATTAGTGATCAAAATTCTTCTCATATGTGTATATTAGTTTCATAGATATTGTTAATTAAGAAAAACTCATGCTGGCGCCTCAGTTGAAGGCTATTAAGCCCCTAGCATGCATCCAAATACAATAACGAACTTTCAATTTATGGATCACACATAAATAACATTCTTTGTAATCCAAAAATTAAGACATTTGATTTGAATTTTAACTTGTATGGTTTAAGCACGTAATAATTAAATTTTTACAAAGTTTATCTATTTACTAAAACGAAGATTTAAAAGGGATAATCATATTAAATGCAAATTAGTGGTTTATTACACGACTAAGGAAAAATTCGACCCCCTTTTCATTACAGAATTTGGAGTTATCAGATCCATTAGGCCTATATGGGGAGGTCAATAACTATTTTCTAGGATAGGTCCAGTACTTGGTAATAAATTGAATAGGGTAAACTAGGGTATGTTGGACAGTCGGGCATGTTGGACACTCCGTACTTTAACGTGTTACCATGCCACTTTGGGCACCATATTCTGTTAGAAGTCAATGATGGAAGTAGCCCCACTCGTGGCTACTTCCGTCATTGACTTCTAACTGAATGTGGTGCCCACAAGTGGCGTGGTAACATGTTAAAGTACGGAGTGTCCAACATGCCCGACTGTCCAACAGACCCTAGTTTATCCTAGACAGATTTCACTTTTCTTGTAGGCTATTCCCAATGATATAGTGAATTGCAGCTTCGAAACGTCCAATTTTTCTACGTCAAGGATTATTCAACTACGCAACATTTAAACCACATATAACACTTGTCTTAATATAAAGGGCTAGTTGAGGGTATCTAGACTAAAATTTCTTAACATGAGTCCAATCATTCTCTCACCGTAATAAGAGTTTTTCTACTTATTAGTACAGACCAAGAAACAAAATTCAGATTGCCGAAATTTTAAATTTTATTTGTTCTTTTATCGACTAACAAGCAAACATTCTGGTGGGGGCAGATAAAAAAAGTTATTTTTTTTTCTTTCACCATGTTAATAATGTCAAAAGAAGTGTTTATACAAATTTTGACCACTCGACCGCAATTACGAGGGTAGTAAAAATGAGTTCGTCAGGGACCGTTAACAGAAAGAAAACACAATTTTATTGGAAAAATTAATTGAAACAGGTACAGCAATTGTTGAGCTATTTTTCAACATATTCCCCACCGGAATTGAGACATTTATCATATCATGGGATCGACAGAGAAGTGCAGACGGTTGTCAAACTCTGGTTCCGATCCTAGGCCGCTGACTCCTACGACACAAAGATACAAAAATTGACCCTATGGTATGAAAAATGTCTCAATTCCAGTGGGAGATATGTTGAAAAATAGCGCAACAATTGCTGTATCTGTTTCAATAAATCTTTCCATGCAATTATGTTTTTTTTTTCTCTGCAGCTCATCTCAGGAACTCTCTACCACAACATGTCAGAGACTGTCGGACATAGTCTAGTTTCAAAAATAAACTAAAATTGCACTTTTTCAATTCAGATTCCTTTTACTTATAAACCCTATGCTCTGCGATAGTTTTGTAAAAATATTTATTTCTTTTCCTTCCTTTCCCCTTTTTGTTCTCTTGACCAGATGAATTTATTATCATACCCTTTTTATTGTGAATTTTATTTAATTTTTGTATTTCTTTTCTTTCTTATTATTATTTTATTATATTCCATTTTGTTATCTTCTTCCTTAGGCCTATGTTTTCCATGTTAACTATTTGTACTAAATGAGTTGCTTTTACTATATTCCAATGTATTTTACTTTCTTTTTATCTATTATGGTATTATTTTCATGTTGTTTAGTGTCGAATTTATTATGCTATTATTATTTTTTTTTGTAATATGTTAGTACCGGTATTCTGTTCTTTAACTTATTAAATTTTCAATGCTTGTAGGCCTTAACTCTACCAGTATAAATAAAGAATAAATGTAATAAAGAATTATTATTATTATTACTATTATTATTATTATTATTATTATTATTATTATTATTATTATTATTATTATTATTATTATTATTAAACGGCCCCAGGGAAAATCACTTTTTGGACAGTCCCATAATTGCGGTCGAGTAGCCAAAATTTGTACAAGTTCTTTCTTTGACATTATTAACATGGTGGAAGATAAAAAATAACTATTTTATCTGCTCTCATCAGAATGTTTGCTTGTAAGTGCTTCGAGAACAAGTCTGCCTTGAACGAGTCTTGTGAATTATTTAACTTGGTAATGCTTCCGAATTTACTTCTGTTCTACCGCTACTGTTACCGATACTTTTTTCTCTTTAGAAACAAACTAAAAACGACAATGCCGTCATTATATAACTCTCCGCTTCGTCGCTTCTAGTATGCTAAACAAATAAATAATTTGGTCGTTTGTCTTACCCTCTGTTTACCCGACTAAGTATTTAAGTCGCATGGCACCCAAGATTGTAGGTTCGAGGTACGCTTGTATTACGTGCTTCCGTGTTGTCTTAGGAGAAATCTATGTCTTGGGAATCAGCCAGATGTTAACGTAATATCGATTCGGAAAATCTCACATTTATTTAGTGAAGAGAAACGGCAGAAAGCCACATAAATCACGCCTATAGTGACCGTCAAATACGAAGGCCACATCTGCGCATGTACAATCACGTGAACTCGTGAACCAAACCTACTTCATTCAGTTGAACATGAATTAGTGGCATCACGTATGTTTCACCTGACTCTCGTTGTTCATATGGAGGTTTCTAGAAATCTATTATAGCAAATTCCTAGCTATTATTATAACCTGATTCCCAGATTTTTTTAAAGAAATCATTTACCAGTATTTCAGAAACTACTATGAAATTTTCTGGAATTTGGTATAGGCCTATAGTATTTGTACAAATTTATTTAAAAAAAATATTTGAATAGGTCTATAAGAAAATTTTCTTGTTTATTATTGGAAAGAGAAGCAGATAATATAAAACTCTAAAAAAAACGTTTTAAAAACGTATACAAAAGTAAAACCAAATGACAAAAAAAATAATTGCGGGGAATTGTTCTTCTTTGTTTAAAATAAGAGTGTTCAAAATGTAATTAATTTCTATTCAGTATAGTAAAGAAATCAGAGACAGATTAAAAATATATTTTAACATAAATGAAAAACAAATAGTAGTCTATAGTAAATAAAAATAACTGCAAAGATAACATTTTACGAATTAATCCTAATAGAATTCATTTCATTCATTCATAGTGTTCTGTCCAATAGTAGGTCTTTCGCTGCAAACCCAGCATTCTTCAGCATTTCCTATTTTCTGCCTTCCTCTTAGTCTCCACATATGACCCGTATCTCTTAATGTCGTCTATTACCTGATATCTTCTTCTGCCCTAAATTCTTCTCCCGTTCACCATTCCTTCCAGTACATCCTTCAGTAGGCAGTTTCTTCTCAGCCAGTAGTCCAACCAATTTCTTTTTCTCCTTCTGGTCAGTTTCAACATAATTCTTTCTTCTCCCACTCTTTCCAACACAGCTTTATTTCTTATTCTGTCTGTCCCTTTCACACACTCCATTATTCTCCATATCCACATTTCAAGTGCTTCTAGTCGCTTTTCTTCACTTCGTCGTAATGTTCATGTTTCTATCCCATAAAACGCTACACTCCACACAAAGCACTTAACTAGTCTCTTCCTTAATTCTTTTTCCAGAGGTTCGCAGAAAATTCTCCTTTTTCCATTAAAACTTCCTTTGCCATTTCTATTCTCCTTTTGACTTCCTGACAGCAGCTGATGTTACTGGTTATGATCGTAATAGAAAAACGAAACAGATTTTAATTTTATTTTTTATTTTATTAGGTTATTTTACGACGCTTTATCAACATCTTAGGTTATTTAGCGTCTGAATGAGATGAAGGTGATAATGCCAGTGAAATGAGTCCGGGGTCCAACACCGAAAGTTACCCAGCATTTGCTCATATTGGGTTGAGGGAAAACCCCGGAAAAAACCTCAACCAGATAACTTGCCCCGACCGGGAATCGAACCCGGGCCACCTGGTTTCGCGGCTAGACGTGCTAACCGTTACTCCACAGGTGTGGACAACAGATTTTAAATTATACATCACAGGGATATAGAAATGTTGGCCTTCATAAAATCAGTTGAAGGGTTTCTCTCTGAGTCGGAACAAACTTCTAAAGCCTACCATAAAATTGATGCTGAATAATAAGTGATAACAATGAATTAAAGTTCAAGATATTTTTGTGATTACCTTGGAGTTCATGACGGAAGCCGGTAGTGCATATATGAGCATATGGTAGTGTCGCTTGGAGGTAAGTTTTCAATCCAGGTGCCCAATACATACGAAGAAAAAAAAAAAGAGGTCGCGAATAGAACAGTGCACAATATTTCTTTAAACTGAATATTAATTATTTCACCATACCTACATATAACAAATTCAACCAACAAAGTTATTTAAATCGATTATTTTTCGACTTTGTTTCAACTACGCAATTATTTTAATCGATTATTTAACGACGCTGTAAACACTACTAGGCCATTTGGCATCGATGGCATTGGTTATAAGGATGGTATCTGGTGAGATGAAATCGATGATTCGCCATGGGATCACCTGGCATTCGTCTTACTGTTGAGGAAAACCTAGGAAAAACTAGACCAAGTAATCAACCCACCATTCCCCACCATCTCTGCAACATAATTGGGACTGCCACACCTCCATTCGCGCAACAATTCGTGTTCGATCGTACACAGATAGTCTTGTGGCCATGGTTAATGTTTTAAGATTTACACTACATTTTTCCGATTAAATTAAATGTTTCGGACCGTAATGAGAACACAATAAAATAAAATAAAACGACAGCATCTTTTATGCTTTAATGGTACAGAACCCGGTACATGTTAGCGGTGGAATTGGTCACTTAACCTGATTGGTTTCGCTACTACAGCGTCATAAAAAGTTAGACATAAATATGGATCGCTCTGTATATGTTAGCAATAATAATTTCAGTGTATTTAAGCTGCAAGCAATATATACAAAGAGCTATGCTTTTATCTGAAACATTACTAACCTAATTTCTAGAAATGTCAAATGTGTCGTCACACCCAGACGCCACTAATGCTTGAGAATGTCAGTCTTCATTTGGCTCAATTAAAACCGACGTATCTTTTCCGTCCCACCCCCCATTTGTAAGAACTAGCAGTATATGCTTTATGACCAGTATTACATACAGCATGCATTGTACAGTACATGCATTAACACAGAAGACACTTCTGTTCTTGCTGCAACAGGTAGGTAACCAAATGTAAATTCAGTGGAAGGTTTTGTAAGGCAGTTATGAGAAATTAAGAACGTGTTCACAGTTATACCTCGCTACAAAATTGTTAAATGGTGAAGGTGCTTCTTCAACAATAAAATAAAAACGGAGTTTGTAAGTTCCTACACGGTCAGTGTATAACTTTTCTTGGATGTGTAAATTCCTACACAGAACAGGAGCGACCTAAAAGGTGACGTGTAAGTTTCTTCATGACACAAAAATTAGCAGACAAAATTTTGTCTCCCACTTTATGCAGACCAGGGACTGCCAACAAAATAATCTATTTGGTACAGTTATAAATTTTGTCATGAAGTGATTTCATGCATCTTCATTCGTCCACTTCTGTCAATGTGACCTTTCAATGAGGAATTCTGTTCGTACACGAAATTGCTTTTACATAATTAAATCGGGATGTTCGGCCCTCTGAGTAGTCATTATACATTTTTTGTAAGTATTTTACATAATTAAATCGGGATGTTCGGCCCTCTGAGTAGTCATTATACATTTTTGTAAGTATTTTAGTTTAATTTTGCAAGTATTTGTCTCCTCTGAGCTGAATTCTAATTTATGCACTAAGTATGTCTAATGTGTGGAACGTCCACCTTTATAATTTAAATTTCATTTTCGTATTTGCTAACCTCTAAACGTAAGATTTTTTAAGGTCGTTTACATAAATTTTCCAAAACTTTTCGTTTGCATGCATTACTTACTATTTGTCGGTTGATTGTGCTTTCATATCACAATAATACATCATTGTATAGAGCACATCTAGGTCAGAAAGCATGGGTAGACATAACGGCTCTGTTAGAAAAGCCAACGTACTAAAGTAGGAACGATCATGATTTTGAAATCAAATGTAGGAAACAGAAAACGGATGTAGGTAAATTCTCATTTTTAAATAGAACTATAAATTATTGGAATTACCTACCTGCAACGGTCTTTGAGGGCTGTCCTTCCTTAAGGAGTTTCAAGAATAATTTAAAAAGTTGTGTATCAAGTGCAAATTAAAATTAAGGTGACATTTAATATTTAATTTTTTAAGGTGACATGTATTTATTTAGCCTGACGAATTACTCCCTCGGTTTGAATTGTAAATTATTTAAAAATAGCATGTAAGAGGGTCTTAGACTAGAAATGTTTAGCTTAAATGTAGTTCTGTTTATAAGTATGCATTAGGGTGTAATTATTTGTCTTATTTGAACTGTTGTATCAGTGAAGCGAGGTGAGTCAGTGAAGTTATGGTTTTACAGTGCTGTGAATAGTTCCGATCAGTGATAATTTATAGCGTCAATGAAATGTGTTCTATAGTGTCAGTGGAATGTGTCCTAAAGTGTCAGTGAAATGCGTCATAGTGCCACTACAGTGAGTGAGATGAGAGTAAAGTGAAAGACTATTGAAACTTATGTAGGGCCTATACATATGTAGGTTGTATTGTAAAATTAGATTATTTTGTGTTTTATTATTAATTGTAATTATTGTATTAAATTGTATTGTGTATATAATTGTATTGTGTATCGTAATTTTATTGTGTATTGTTTATATTGTGTATACCACTGCCACCGGGTGCTTGCCCACTTGCAGTGTAAATAAATACACATATTCATTGTGGTTATGGTTAAACTCACACTTGTTCAAATCATATGTATTTAATGTTTCACCTTCTGTATAAACTTTAGCTCGATATGTTTTATACAGTAGGGTAAAGGTTGGTATTATTGTGATATGAATAATATTGTGATAGTTCTTCTTGAGAATTTATTATAATTTTACTGAGCGAGAGGAAGATCGGTTTTTGCGTCAACGTATTTTTAATGTTATCGGGTTATTTTACGACGCTGTATCAACATCTAGATTATTTAGCGTCTGAATGATATGAAGGTGATAATGCCGGTGAAATGAGTCCGGGGTCCAACACCGAAAGTTACCCAGCATTTGCTCGTTGAGGGAAAACCCCGGAAAAAATCTCAACCAGATAACTTGCCCCGACCGGGATTCGAACCCGGGCCACCTGGTTTCGCGGCCAGACGCGCTGACCGTTACTCCACAGGTGTGGACGTCAACGTATTAAAGGAATATTCGTGAACTGCTGCACAAAACCGGTCCTTCTCTCGCTCAGTAAGATTGTAATAAATTCTCAAAAAGAACTATCACAATATTATTCGTATCACAATATTATCAACCTTTACCCAATATACAGCGCCACGTATAAATATTAGACTTGGATATATGGATGTCGAAAGAATTTCAAATTGTTCACTGAAAGTAATTGCTTACTTTTTTCACTTATAAATCGTATGTATATCCATGGTGATCGCTGTGCTGCCTTGCTAGATTCTGGCGATCAGATCACTGTTCGTTGTTGTGGAAAACTATTATCTCGGACTAACGATCATTTAACCGAGTTACCAACTGTTTCTTGTTGTTCAATTGTATATTGTTGTTATTGTTGTTGAAATGTGTTCTCTCAGACCAACGGGAAAACGTGTTACCAATTTGTTCAACGAAAATTTACCATGCAGGTTCTACTTTCCTCTGTGTAGGAACTTACTCATTACCTATTCATAGGAACTTTGACCTATGTAGGAACTTACCAAGTTGGTTTATCCCTTAACCGTATAGGAACTTACATCCGCCCAAAAAATTGTATCTTAGATTTTATCCCGTCTTTATAGGATGTCCTACCCTTTCTAGTACTTAAAGAATTTCGTAGATATTTTCCAAAGTGTAGCGTTAGTGTATAACCCTAGTTCATATATGTAACAGATAACTCATCGCTATGTTAAAATCGGCAGCACTTTGAACAGAACAACCGCCAGGATCGCCACCCGTCCGCCGTAAACGAACACGAGATGGCAGTAAAGTCGCTAATGCAATTCAAATGGGAATTATGATGTGACTCCTTATGTAACAACTAGATGGCAGCGTAGTAAACATAACAAAAGTTGTTAACGTCAAAGCCTATAAGGCCGACCTATCTGGGTATATATGATCTAGAGTATAAAGTTGAATACTCCTCAAAATGAAAAGGCAAAACTCTAATAAGATTAAATTAATGATAGAGAGGAGAATATTTTGAAGTGAATAATAGTTAGCTATGATAATTGATAGGGACAGAATTTCAAAGGGAATCTTATTTAAAAATTCATTAAGTGCAGTGACAAAAAGTTTCAAGATATGAAAGATAAAAAATAAAACTGCATTATTACATCGGACGAAACTCAATTACTACAAAGCCGTACGTCGTCTTCTTCGATGTACGTATTCTCCATTGTCTGGTTTATTTCTCAAGGGATTATCTTACAGTCTTGTTCTCGGATATGCTACTGGATTTTATTATTAAATTCTTTTTATAATTCTGTCTAATAAAAGCTCTGTATGAACAATCTGGAGAATAACACATGAGACAGACTTTTTCTGAGTATTGTCTCTACTTCAATTGCTCCTTAATGTATTATTTAACGACGCTGAATCAACTACACGGTCACCTTGCGTCATGAAATTGATGATTGTGAGATGAGTCCGAGGATTTTAAATCAGTTTATCTGAAAATCGCCTTACATTTGGGGACAATGAGAAAAAAATAACCAGATAATAATCCTTGAAATTGAAACCATCCTCCATATTTTCAAAACTACCTTGAAGAAAGATTAGTTTAAACTAATGCTTAAACCTCTAATGGCAATTACATTAATATTCTCATTATAGAAATATATTTTAGATTTATATATATTTTTTTTCTCCCAGTTCTAGTAAGCTTATATTAAATTAATTTTCACCATTTTACTATCTATCTCAAATTAATTATAATTGATTGAATTAAATTAATTCATAAATTAAGTTACTACTTTCCTTTATAGATTTATCTAAATTTAAATAAATATGTAGTCTACTGATCGTTATAAATTAACCGAAGAAATTGCTGGAGAACCTTTTAAGTGTAGTGTAAATATTCGTAATTTAAATATGTACTGTATTGATTAAGGCTGGTTGAGTGGAAGAGAAGGCCTTATGGCCTTAACTATGCCAGCGAAAATAAAACATTATTATTATTATTATTATTATTATTATTATTATTATTATTATTATTATTATTATTAAACCGAACCCTTGAGGTTCTGTTTTTAAACCATTCAGTTGGTAATCCTGTACTTATGATTAATTGTATATTACTGAAATCACATGTTGATTTTAATTAATAGCACATTAATTTTATCTTATTTTGTATTTAAGATCACTATTATACTTAATATAGAAATGAAATAACATTAATTGTATTCAAATTATTGAATTATGATGATGCAACAATAAAAACAAAAGACTAAAGGGCCAAAAATTTTAGAACAGAGGGATGCACATTAATTTTAGAACTAGTAAAGGAAAGGAAGGACATTATACAGTCAACTGCTCCAATGCACAGAGTAAATTTTGCTTTTTTGATAAAAAGAAAAAACATGCTTCACAACGTTCATCTCTTTTATTGTAATTTACATTTTAATATACCTTAGTGATAATCTTTTTCGTAGATTTATAGCTATGGAGCCTTCAGATGCTGGAGATGTTATTTCTAAGAAATAAAAGGAGTGCTTTGAACAGAATATAGAAAATTCATGTATCACTTTACTTAGGCCTTTAACAATTCCACATAATGTTATAAAGATCCCCAATATTTATTTGAAAAATTTCTCATGTATAATAATGTCTTATGATTGTAAAAAAATTTGGCAACTAGAGAAAACATGATTTATTTTTGTAGGTGATTTTATTGTTTTCTATCAGAATTAATACCACGTAGTATCCTTATGAAGTTCAAATCTAAAACGGACTTTCATTCCATTTCCGAAAATGGCTTACTCTCGGTCAGAAAATTCTTCCTCTAGGTAAATTCTTACATCTTTACCTCCAATTTCATTAAATATCTCCAGGATTCAAAATAACAACAATACTTTTATAGGTTACAGTAGGCCTAAGAATTTTAACTATTTTGCATAGTTTAAACTATTAAAGTGGGTGGTTTCATACAAAAAAATGTGTTTAAACCAAGAAAGAATATGGTTTTTTGTTAAAACCACAGTTTAAACATAAAGTAAGTGATAATTTACCAATAAATGGATGACAAACGACAAGTCTTAGTAATTTCTGTTGCATAACACAATATTACTAATTTGTCATGACTAACATATTTTACAAGTGAAAGGCAGCCATATTGACAAATTCTGTTTTAGATTATTGAGAAAAAAAGTAGTGTTATAATACTAAAATCAGATTTAAATATTATTTAATTTTGCATTTATTTAATTAAGAAGAAAGACAATCGTAGTCTGTGAGGCACACAAAATATTCAACATTTAAATGTCTCAATGTTGTAAAAATTTCGCGAAACTATCTTTGCGTCATGTTTCTCAGTAAAGTAAAAGAAGAAAACTATATATTACAATTTGGGCAGTTATCTTCCAATTTGACAAAGGAAGTAAACTAAAAAAAAATGGAAATAACTCCACATGTGTGTTCAGTCTATTGGTATGGTACTACGGTACCAATTGGAAATATACTCGAGCAACGATTTTGCCAAAATTTAGAAAGAGAGCTGTGGTATGGATTTACATCAGAGTGCTGCAAAATAGTGCTTACAACCGGTTTAGATTCGATCGGTTGGAGCTACAACCGGTTAAGATGAACGTCCGGCCGAATATTCGACTTTCAAGCGGTTACTCCTGAAGTATTGCAGGCTAGTCATAATACCAGGCGCACTTAATCATACAAGAAACTGACTTTTTTCGAGTAGACAACCAGAGTAACAATTGTTTAAAAAAAGTGTTTGCAACAACTTCTACAATTGATTAGACATTATAACACATTATTTTCTTTATTATTTTGAACTTGCAGTAACTTCATAAGTAACGTTTATATTTTAAACTTTTATAGTTTTACTAATAAAAGTTACTTATAGATCTGTTAAACAATGGTATAGTTTTACACAGAACAAGACGTTCATAAGCCATGTATATTTTTCTTACCAATAAACGCTATATAGCTGGCGTTTTACTATACCAGTGTTAAACGGTATATGTCATAACTTCGTCATCATTTTATTACGTCGTAACTCTTTCTCGTCACATATCGACTGAATCTCGTTCAATTTGTTTAACCCGATAACCGATATTACATAAGTGTTTACTGTTTATGTAAGATCACGGATGGTTCAGAGCACAAATCTCACACAGAAAGGGAAAGGAGATGAAAATACGACCTCCAAATTGGGACAACAGAGAAAAATTAAGTACCATATACAGTATTTTAATATGTCATTGTGTATACTAATAAACGTCTTTCATAATTGATAGGCATTATATTAATAAGCCATGAGAATACTCAGGCAATATTTTACACTACCATAAACGTATATTTTGATCATAAGTAGGATGAGATACATGCGATACTTATTTTTATTCTTAAGGAAAAAAGGAGATATTGAGGATTATTGTTCAGTCAACTGTCCGAAGTCACGTCCAAACCTCACAAGTGATACCAAGAAGGCACCACTTATAAGGGAACTAAGTCAGGAGATAATGGGGTAAGATGGCTAGTTCCTTTTCCCCTCCATTGCATACATCGCCGACTAGCTACATATTACACCAGTCCAACTTCAGATATAACTGTCTAAATAATGGTTACTGAAGGGAGAAGTTTTCTCTCATTAAGTATTCAAATTAGTGGTAAGTGCATTTAGTAACGAAAGTAAAGCGTGCTTTAATCCAATCTCTACCCAACAGGACAGGGAAGGATATATATAAAAAAAAGGCATGGCCAATTCATTTTCCCAAATTCGGACACAGAATATAAATAATATAGTAACCATATTCATAGATCCAGGCCTATTTAAAATTAAGTCAATACTTCATTTCTTCCCCATGTGCGAAGACTTCGACGTGATATTAAAATTTGCAGTTTAGAACTTATAGATCCACCAGCTTTAAATCTTATTTTACAAAGTCAGCAATAATTCATGTATATTGCTTGGTAAAGCTATGCTTTAATCCAATCTCTACCCAACAGGACAGGGAAGGATATATATATATATATATATATATATATATATATATATATATATATATAAAAAGGGCATGGCCCATTCATTTTCCCAAATTCGGACACAGAATATAAATAATATAGTAACCATATTCATAGATCCAGGCCTATTTAAAATTAAGTCAATACTTCATTTCTTCCCCATGTGCGAAGACTTCGACGTGATATTAAAATTTGCAGTTTAGAACTTATAGATCCACCAGCTTTAAATCTTATTTTACAAAGTCAGCAATAATTCATGTATATTGCTTGGTAAAGCTATGCTTTAATCCAATCTCTACCCAACAGGACAGGGAAGGATATATATATATATATATATATATATATATATATATATATATATATATAAAAAGGGCATGGCCCATTCATTTTCCCAAATTCGGACACAGAATATAAATAATATAGTAACCATATTCATAGATCCAGGCCTATTTAAAATTAAGTCAATACTTCATTTCTTCCCCATGTGCGAAGACTTCGACGTGATATTAAAATTTGCAGTTTAGAACTTATAGATCCACCAGCTTTAAATCTTATTTTACAAAGTCAGCAATAATTCATGTATATTGCTTGGTAAAGCTATGCTTTAATCCAATCTCTACCCAACAGGACAGGGAAGGATATATATATATATATATATATATATATATATATATATATATATATAAAAAGGGCATGGCCCATTCATTTTCCCAAATTCGGACACAGAATATAAATAATATAGTAACCATATTCATAGATCCAGGCCTATTTAAAATTAAGTCAATACTTCATTTCTTCCCCATGTGCGAAGACTTCGACGTGATATTAAAATTTGCAGTTTAGAACTTATAGATCCACCAGCTTTAAATCTTATTTTACAAAGTCAGCAATAATTCATGTATATTGCTTGGTAAAGCTATGCTTTAATCCAATCTCTACCCAACAGGACAGGGAAGGATATATATATATATATATATATATATATATATATATATATATATAAAGGCATGGCCCATTCATTTTCCCAAATTCGGACACAGAATATAAATAATATAGTAACCATATTCATAGATCCAGGCCTATTTAAAATTAAGTCAATACTTCATTTCTTCCCCATGTGCGAAGACTTCGACGTGATATTAAAATTTGCAGTTTAGAACTTATAGATCCACCAGCTTTAAATCTTATTTTACAAAGTCAGCAATAATTAATATATATTGCTTGGTAAAGCTACATTTTTCTTTAAAATTCTCCTCGTTAAATTTAAATGGATAAAATCGAGTTTTGTACGCCTTTATTTTTCTCTTACCACAATTATTTATACCATCAATGTATTCATTGTCCTCTGTACTTATTAAATAATCGTTTAAATCTTCCATTTCGGTTGTATAACTTTCTTTATAGGAGATATTTAGCTCAGTTTTCGAAAAAAGTCAGGAAACAAATGGTTAGCTGCTTACAGAGTCGACCATCTTGTCCTTCTGTGCAAGGCTTATACTAGGGTGATAGGTTGTGTAACGATTATCATGTGTAATTGTACAACTATTATATGTGTAACGATTAATTATTATGTGTAAGTAGGCTATACAACTCTTATATATAGAATAGCTTATACACTGTTTATTAGGTACGTTTTACGTTCCAATGGTGTAATAAGTCCTGTACAACCTTATACTGCAAATAGTTTATTAGTAAAATGAAAATGTATAACTAAAAAGAAGTTGTTATTGATATATAATGGTTTTTAAGTACTGTAAATACACATGCATTATTATTTCATTAAGAAGTCATTTCTAAGATGATATAATGTCAGTTGTAATAAAGAATATAATTCCTGATGGATGTAGTTTTACGCTGCATGTTGTTCTTGAAGATAAGTAATTGTAACATCTGGATGGCTCAATGACGTGATCTGCCTTTTATATCCAAAATCCGCAGCCGTCTTCTCACAAAGAGAACGAAACAAATCGAGCCTTCGGTAAACCGAATAATAAGGCAGTCCGCATGGTAAAGAGCTTTGCATACTGCCTACACTGCTAGGCGCTCAGTTTCGCTGTATAATAAAAATTATTGAAAACCGGTTTTCCAGGACACAAATTTACATAATATTATACTAGTAGAGTCACAAAGTATCGGAACTTCGGGTGGCAACGCCATGCTCTACAGGCAACTTCTCTGCCTTGTCCGTGTGGTATGTAACCTACTCTCCAGGCGTATAGCCTCTGTGCGAACATGCGTAGATACCTTTGTTGCAGATGGCATATAACCATTTCCACAACACCGCCTTCAAAATACACTCCCCGGGCAGTGACACACTTCTGCCAGCGTCCATACCACTTCTCGAAACATTGCTGCAGCCCATCTTTGGTCACTTCCCGCAGAGCGCGCGTCGCATGAAATTTCACCTCTTCGACTGACGCAAACCGCCGTCACTTAAATAGGGATTTGACTTTTGGAAATAAGTAGAAATCTGCTGGAGCAAGATATGGGGAATATGGTGGCTGTGGAAGGACAGGTATTATGTGTTGTGCGAGGAATTAGCTCACTAAGAGCGACCGACGTGCAGGGGCATTGTCATGAACAACCCAATTCTGTCCTTGCCACAAGTTGGGTCTTCTTCGTCGAACTGCATCATTAAGACGCCGAAGAATTACAACATACACCTCCTTACTGACAGTTCGACCCTCAGGAATAAACTAGAAATGCACGAGATCTTGAATATCGAAGAACAGTTCAAGTACTACAGCATTAATTTCCCCTTTGATCGGTCGGCACGGAATCTCTTTTGCCTTGGTGAGCCGGGAGATTTCCACGTTGAAGGCTGTCGCTTTGGTTGCGGGTCGTAAAGGAAACACCACGTCTCGTCACCTGTGATCACTCTGTGCAAGAGAGTTGGATCCTGGTCCACCCTGTCAATCAGGTCTCCACTAACCAGTTGCCGCTCTTCCCGCTGCTCATCTGTCAGGCTTCTTGGAACAACGTCCTTACACGTTGCATTTTCATGTCATTGTGGAGAATGGACTGTACAGAACCATGCGAAATGCCTAACAAAGTATCCACATCATCTATTAACTGTCTACGGTCTCGTCTGATTTCTTGTGCAACTCGAGTTATCATTTCTTCCGTTCTTGCCGATCTGGGTCTTCCTGAACGTGGATCATCATCCGTTGAGAGACGGCCACTTGTGAAGCACTTGTGCCACTCATACACTCGGGTCCGAAACATTGCTTCTTCTCCATACGCTTGGCGCATGAGTGCCAAAGTCTCAGTAAATGTTTTACCGACTTTAACACAAAATTTAATGATACCTCCGTGCACTTCCAAGCTCATTTTACCACACATACCTACACGTCTTCACTAAACGAAGCTGAGTGCTGCACTGCATTTCCATTGGTTTCCGACTACGTTAGTCATCCTCATTCTCATGCGCAGCCGCACTGAGTCTATACGCCTGGAGAGTAAGCCACATGCCACACGGAAAAGGCAGAGAAGTTCACTATAGGGCATGGCGTTGCCACCCGAAGTTCCGGTATTTTCTGACACTACTGGTATCTGAAATGAATATTATTACTACTTTTTAAATACTATTCTTTTTAATACAAGGTTTGTTGTTGTTTAGGCAACTATCCGAAGACAGGTCTGAACCTCACAAGTGATACCAAGAAGGCACCACTTATGAGGCAACTAGACCAGGAGATAATGGATAGGATGGCCAGTTCTTTTCCCCCTCCATTGCATACATCGCCGACTAGCTACATATTACACTAGTCAAACCTCAGATGCATACAAGCAATGTTCTTCCTCTGACACATATCGTCAAGTGAGATGTACTGCCTGATAATAGATGTACATATCAGCCAGAACGTCAATCAGAGGATAACAGGATATACCCATTTGTGACAGCCCTAACGATTTTAAATCCTTCTCACGTTATTTTTAGCTAATATGAAGGTAGATCAATACTTACAAACGTAGCGAAAGATTTATTTACTGCAAAAATCAATATTTTCAATCAACGCCTTCTATGAATAATCCACCATTGCTTTCTCGTATATAATTTAAAATTCAATACAAATGGATATTTCTCCTCAAAATTAAACCATTATTAGAGACTAATGCATTCCTATTCGGTATTACGTCTGAATTTTGGCCGAAATACGTGAAACATTTGTGATCATATCAATGAAATAAAACATCGATAACACCGTGTCACAATGACCGGACATTAAAGAATTATAATGCATTTATGAAACCCATGCGGGAAGCAATGTAGATATTTCAAATCGAAATAAATGTAATGGGGACAGAAATAGAGTTTCACAGGCCGTCTTCATAATGCAATGCATTACTTTTCGAGGAACTGGAGCAAAAGAATTCAATTTCAAGCAACCTGGAGCAGTATATTCGATCTTTCACTGCCATTAATCAGAAATACTGAATGTGTTGCAGTAAGTCATGTTATTACACAGTTGCTAGGAGGTCGTCCCAATTGATTTAGTCTCTGCTTTGCTGGATATGAGATCCAGTGTTCAAATTTACGCTCCCACGCATACCCCATTCTAACGCAGAAATGATTCCCACTCACACACACATACACACACGCCCGCATGTTCACTCACACACATACTCACTCACATATATCCTCAAAAACACTTACACACACTCATACACATGCACTCTCTCACTCACATAGTTCACACACATTCAGATATTCACACACATACACTTGCTCACACACAGTACACTCACACACAATAGCTCATTCGCTCACACATATAGGAAACTTACAAACACACACTCTCTCACTCACATACGCTCGCCCAATCGGAAATACGGTACACTCACAGACGCTTGCTCACTCGCAAATACACAAACATTTCGTACACTCACACATGCTCGCTCACTCGCAAATACACAAATTCAGTACACTCACACACCCTCGCTCATCAGCAAATACACAAAATTCAGTACACTCACACACGCTCGATCACCCGCAAATACACAAATTCAGTACACTCACACACGCTCGCTCACTCGCAAATACACAAAATTCAGTACACTCACACATGATCGCTCACTCGCAAATACACAAATTCAGTACACTCACACACCCTCGCTCATCAGCAAATACACAAAATTCAGTACACTCACACACGCTCGATCACCCGCAAATACACAAATTCAGTACACTCACACACGCTCGCTCACTCGCAAATACACAAAATTCAGTACACTCACACATGATCGCTCACTCGCAAATACACAAAATTCAGTACACTCACACACGATCGCTCACTCGCAAATACACAAAATTCAGTACACTCACACACCCTCGCTCATCAGCAAATACACAAATTCAGTACACTCACACACCCTCGCTCATCAGCAAATACACAAATTCAGTACACTCACACACCCTCGCTCATAAGCAAATACACAAATTCAGTACACTCACACACGCTCGCTCACTCGCAAATACACAAAATTCAGTACACTCACACATGCTCGCTCACTCGCAAATACACAAATTCAGTACACTCACACATGCTCGCTCATTCGCAAATACACAAAATTCAGTACACTCACACATGCTCGCTCACTCGCAAATACACAAATTCAGTACACTCACACATGCTCGCTCATTCGCAAATACAGCGAACTCAGACACGCTCGCTCACTTGCACATTCAGTACACTCACACACTGGTTCACTTGCAATTACAGTACACTCAGACATGCTTGCTCAGTCGCACATACAGTACATTCAGTCACACAGGTTTACTCGCACATACCGTACACACACACACACTGGCTCACTCGCGCATACGTACATTACACTCACTCACACTGACTCACTCGCACATGCAGTACGCTCACACACACTGGCCCACTCGCACATACTTTACACTTACACACACTCGCTCATTCACATACTCTCGCTTAATCACACTTACAATTACACACACTTACTTTCTTTGTATATTTTATTTTATTTTATTTTATTTTATTTATTCTGATAGAATTAAGGCGATGAGGCCTTCTCATCCACACTACTAGAAGTGAAATACAAATCTACATTGAAACAATAAGAAAAGTAGTAATATTAATAGTAATACTTAAATATAAAATCATTATCATGCAGATTAAGGAGCTTACATATAGTGAAATATTAACTAAACATAATTAAGATACTTTCCTCTATCGAAAATTTAATACTGAAGGAATCTTTGAATTTCAAAGGAAAGTCCAAAGCCAATAGGATTCTCATAACATCTGTTTGACATGATGCAACGTTTTCACAAACACAACATTTGCAATGGACAGACTGGCCAATTTCGTGTTCTGACTCCAACAAACAATGCGCTTAACAGTTATATTGAGTAAAGTCTAACATTGCTGTAATATCTTTCGTCCGTACTGGAATGTAATGTTGTCGCACATTTAGATAATTAATGAACACACATGAATAATTAATCAATTAATTATCCAAAAAGTGAGTGACTATAATTGAAATCTGCATAAGCGACTGAATTATAAAATCGCCTCACTAATTTGCAGAAGTCAAAAGGTACCTAAAGTCACTAAAGAGCTGTGTAAATACCGGAATAAATATTGAAATACTTGTCAAAATAATAACAACCTAAGTTCCAATTTCACGATCGACTTTCTATGAAAAGAATTTTCTAAGATTTTCATCTTGTTTTACTAATTAAAATATACACTTATAATTTGTTTAACAACACAATTTAAAATAAGCCCATACTAACAATTAATTGATTCTCATTCAATGGCCGTTCGTTATTTTTGTCACATAGTCCATCAACAGTCGTGAGCTAATAATATGTACAATTAAGACTCGGGGAGTCCACACCTGTGGAGTAACGGTTAGCTCGTCTGGCCGTAAAACTAGATGGTCCGGGTTCGAATCCCGGTCGGGGAAAGTTACCTCGTTGAGGTTACTTCCGGGGTTTTCCCTCAACCCAATATGAGCAAATGCTGGATAACTATCGGTGCTGGAGCTCGGACTCATTTCACCGGTATTATCACTTTCATCTCATTCGGACGCTAAATAACCTAAAATGTTGATAAAACGTCGTAAAATAACCTACTTAAAAAAGAGACTCGGGAGGCACTCGGTAGCGTTGCGGTTAAAACGTAACGTTACAAGCCGGAAGATCGTGGAAGCGATTTTTGTCCAATAAATAATACATACAGAGTGGGACACGAAATGTCACACCATTTAATTATCACATAAAAATTTTAATATTGTTGTTTCGATGTTTATAACTGCGCTAGTGGATGCCAAAATTCATGGAAAATCCGATAGGTAGCATCACAGTTTGGATGTAACCATAGCTACGAGCACAAACATCAATTTGTGAAATGACGGACAACGGGCGATTGACTGTTGAACACAATGCCGGCCCAGATGGGTCAAGCGGTAGGGGCACGGCATGTCCTTATCGCTTGGTCCGAAGGGTTGTGGGTTCGAGTCCCCCCTCGGGCATGGGTGTTGTGTTTGTATGAATATAAGTAAAACAAAGGATAATGTAAACAAAAAAAAACACAAAAAAATAGATAACTTTGGTAAACAGCCTCTGGCCGGTCAAATTAAAAAAAAAACACAAGGTGAAAGTTATTCTGTGGTGTGAGTAAACAAAACGTTCGATTATGGGCTAGGGAACCTCCTCGCATGCTGCATGAAAAAGAAATGTTTGGGGCAAAAGTTTCTGTATGGGCCGCAATTTCGATTTGCGGAATCATCGGTCCAATTTTCTTCGATGAAACTGTCAACCAAGTTCGATACAAAACCATGTTGGAAAGCAGTGTTGCCATCTCATGGCAAAAGGTCTCACTATGCGAACTCAGTGGTTCATGCAGGATGGAGCCCGTCCACACACTGCAACACCGTTCTGGATTACCTGCACGAGATGTTTGATCTTCGTATGATGTCACATCGACATGGGTGCGGCAAAATGTGGCCGCCTCATAGGCTGGATATTAATCCATACGATTTCTTTTTGTGGGGATTCCTAAAAGAGAAAGTGTACCAAAGGAGGCCAGAAAATGTGGTGCAGCTCATAGTCCTTCTAGTGGAGTTGTGCCGTGCGCTATCTGAAGACTTGTGTCGAAAAGTGGTGACGAATGTATGGGATTCGTTTGCAAGAGGTTGTGAGGCAAAAAGGCGGTCATATGGAACATGTTCTGCATTAGAGATAAAATTCCAAATCCTAATTATTAATGCTGTATAATTTTGTAAAGCTTTAATAAAAATCAATAGGTGTTACGTGCAAAATAAATGATATGGCATTTCGTGTGCCACCCTGTATGTTACGAGAGATATAGGCCCACGCTCCTTAAAATCTCTCGTTCTTCTGCCGGACTATGCATAATTATTCTTTACGCACCAAGCAGTAGAAATTACAAAACACCCGGTTGTCTTGACTACAACATCAACATTAGCGTCAAGTTTTGAGACAACTTTTTAAGGAACAAAGAGTTCAGGAAGGTCAATGTGGCCTAAATAGAGACTATTAATAAGAAAAGTGTCCAAAGCGTAGCTATTGCATAAGTCGTAGCATAGAAGGAAGTATGCGAAATTAACAGTGTGTGTAATTTAACTGTTAAGTATAGAGTTCAAAGTCGCTATTTACTGTGTGTGCTGTAGTATGAAGGAGACAGATGTGGTCTCCGTTCTTGGGAGGCCATTCTACCGCTATTAAATATACTTGTCGAGCTGCGAAAATTATAGGCAGTCTACTTCATAGCGTAAGCCTCTTTTTGTGAATATGTGAGGGTGGGGAGGGAGAGAAGCAGGGAGTAATTGATAAATAATAGAAGAAGTGCCAGTCGCGAAGAGCGCAATGAAAAAAGCGGAATGTCAAGGACGCACTATTGTTACACAGATAATGTTCTGTCACTCCGCAGTCCAATGGGACGCGCGCTGCAGCCGTTGCGTTACCTTCACAGCTGGCTGAGCCAGCTAGTTGCCTACATCCTCTTCAGTTACTACAGGGTCATCCAAAACACTTTAACAAAGCGCTAACACCTCAATCAATAAGCAATACCGAGTACGAAATTGAAATTCTGACCAATAAATCAATGCTTGTTTACAAGCACAAAACCAGTTTGATTTTGTTGTTGTTATTTGATGGTGATGATGACGATGACGATGGTCTTCATGTGAAAAAGAATATTGACCAATACAGTTGCATATCTGAGTTGCATCATTACTCAACTAGAAGACATCATCATCTTATTGAATCCAAGGTCAGTTTGATTTTGTTGTTATTTGATGATGATGATGATGATGATGATGATGACGGTCTTCATGTGAAAAAGAATACTGACCAATACAGTTAGATATCTGAGTTGCATCATTACTCAACTAGAAGAAACCATCATCTTATTGAATCCAAAGTCAGTTTGATTTTGTTGCTATTTGATGATGATGATGATGATGATGATGATGATGATGACGGTCTTCATGTGAAAAAGAATATTGACCAATACAGTTGCATATCTGAGTTGCATCATTACTCAACTAGAAGAAACCATCATCTTATTGAATCCAAAGTCAGTTTGATTTTGTTGCTATTTGATGATGATGATGATGATGATGATGATGATGATGATGACGGTCTTCATGTGAAAAAGAATATTGACCAATACAGTTGCATATCTGAGTTGCATCATTACTCGACTAGAAGACATCATCATCTTATTGAATCCAAGGTCAGTTTGATTTTGTTGTTATTTGATGATGATGATGATGATGATGATGATGATGACGGTCTTCATGTGAAAAAGAATACTGACCAATACAGTTAGATATCTGAGTTGCATCATTACTCAACTAGAAGAAACCATCATCTTATTGAATCCAAAGTCAGTTTGATTTTGTTGCTATTTGATGATGATGATGATGATGATGATGATGATGATGATGACGGTCTTCATGTGAAAAAGAATATTGGCCAATACAGTTGCATATCTGAGTTGCATCATTACTCAACTAGAAGACATCATCTTATTGAATCCAAGGTCAGTTTGATTTTGTTGTTATTTGATGATGATGATGATGATGATGATGATGATGATGATGATGATGACGGTCTTCATGTGAAAAAGAATACTGACCAATACAGTTACATATCTGAGTTGCATCATTACTCAACTAGAAGAAACCATCATCTTATTGAATCCAAAGTCAGTTTGATTTTGTTGCTATTTGATGATAATAATGATGATGATGATGACGGTCTTCATGTGAAAAAGAATATTGACCAATACAGTTACATACCTGAGTTGCATCATTACTCAACTAGAAGAAACCATCATCTTATTGAATCCAAAGTCAGTTTGATTTTGTTGCTATTTGATGATAATGATGATGATGATGATGATGATGATGACGGTCTTCATGTGAAAAAGAATATTGACCAATACAGTTACATATCTCAATTGCATCATTACTCAACTAGAAGAAACCATCATCTTATTGACTCCAAAGTCAATTTGATGTTGTTGCTATTTGATGATGATGATGATGATGATGATGATGATGATGATGACGGTCTTCATGTGAAAAAGAATATTGACCAATACAGTTACATATCTGAGTTGCATCATTACTCAACTAGAAGAAACCATCATCTTATTGAATCCAAAGTCAGTTTGATTTTGTTGCTATTTGATGATGATGATGATGATGATGATGATGATGACGGTCTTCATGTGAAAAAGAATATTGACCAATACAGTTACATATCTGAGTTGCGTCATTACTCAACTAGAAGACATCATCATCTTATTGAATCCAAATCCAATTTGATTTTGTTGCTATTTGATGATGATGATGATGATGATGACGACGATCTTCATGTGAAAAAGAATATTGACCAATACAGTTACATATCTGAGTTGCATCATTACTCAACTAGAAGAAACCATCATCTTATTGAATCCAAAGTCAATTTGATTTTGTTGCTATTTGATGATGATGATGATGATGATGATGATGATGATGATGATGATGACGGTCTTCATGTGAAAAAGAATATTGACCAATACAGTTACATATCTGAGTTGCATCATTACTTAACTAGAAGAAACCATCATCTTATTGAATTTCAAGGTCAGTTTGATTTTGTTGTTATTTGATGATGATGATAATGTTGATGATGACGGTCTTCATGTGAAAAAGAATATTGACCAATACAGTTACATATCTGAGTTGCATCATTACTCAACTAGAAGAAATCATCATCTTATTGAATCCAAAGTCAGTTTGATTTTGTTGTTATTTGATGATGATGATGATGATGATTATGGTGGTGGTGGTGGTGGTGGTGGTCTTCATGTGAAAAAGAATATTGGCCAATACAGTTACATATCTGAGGTGCATCATTACTCAACTAGAAGAAATCATCATCTTATTGAATCCAAAGTCAGTTTGATTTTGTTGTTATTTGATGATGATGATGATGATGATGATTATGATGGTGGTGGTGGTGGTGGTGGTCTTCATGTGAAAAAGAATATTGACCAATACAGTTACATATCTGAGTTGCATCATTACTCAACTAGAAGAAATCATCATCTTATTGAATCCAAAGTCAGTTTGATTTTGTTGTTATTTGATGATGATGATGATGATGATGATGATGATGATGATTATGATGGTGGTGGTGGTGGTCTTCATGTGAAAAAGAATATTGACCAATGTATTTGCATATCTGAGCTGCATCATTACTCAACCAGAAGAAACCATCATCTTATTGAATCCAAGGTCAGACTAACCAAATACAAAAAATGGTTTAATGCGTTGCAGTTTCTATGTTAAAAAAATTGTGACCGAATGCATAGAATGTAGATTATACAGTTCTTAAGCAAACCTTACATAATTGGCTTCTTTTTAATCTATTTTATGATATGCAGAAATATTTTGACGGTAATGTAGGTCTAAATACATTTTTTTATAATAGTAGCCTACGTAAAGTTCTACTTTTATACGATAATGTGTTTTTTCGTCGCTACAAACGAAAGGTAAAAAAATGATTTCTCTGTAAGGAAATTAATTAAAGGAAAATTACCGTTTCAACATAAAGTTATATGTACAAGAGCGGCCCACATCTGTGGAGTAACGGCTAGCGCGTCTGGTCGCAAAATCAGGTGGCCAGAGTTCGTTTCCGGTCGGGGCAAGTTACCTGGTTGGGGTTTTTTCCGGGGTTTTCCCTCAACCCAATATGAGCAAATGCTGGGTAACATTAGGTGCTGGACCCCGGACTCATTTTACCGCCATTATCACCTTCGCGTGTTTCCGAAAATAGCGCTACTACGATCGATAACATTTTTACCAAGGTTGATGCTAGGGACACCTGCTGTGTCATCGACAATACGTTTTCTGATCATCGTACTATTTTATATGAATTTTATTGTAATGATGTATTTATAAATAATTCTGTATATCCTAAAAGAATTTTTAATTTAACCAATTGTGAGAAATTTTTAAATATGGTGGCTGGAGAGATTGGATAGATGTCTTTGAACTATCACATTTCTATGATAAATTTAGTTATTTTTATAATGTATTAATGTATTATTTTAACATATGTTTTCCTGTCAAATTCTGTAAATCTTCTGAATCCTCTAGATACTGGGTTAACAACGAAGTTAAATATTCAAGCATGTATCTTAAGAAATTATTTTTTCTATCTAAAGTTCATCCGGAATGTGATATTGTTTATAAAAATGCTAAGCGTAACCATAGAATATTGGTTAATAACACCAAACGACATTACTACAGTAATATGTTGGATAATGCACTGAATAAAGGTAGTATGGCTTGGAAAATAATCAGAAAGGTAACAAATCGTCAAAATATACATGAAAATATTTCTCTGAAAATTGATGATGTTATCACGAAAAATCCTCAAGATATAGTTGATAATTTCAACAAATTTTTTAAAGATGCACCAGCACAAGTTATCTCTCACTTAAATGGTTCTAATTTTGAACACAATGCTAGTAATTTTAAGTCTACTGACAAATCCATGTATTTGAGTGAGTTTTCAGAGTCCGAAGTTCATAAAATTATAAAAACTAAACTTAAACGTAAATTCTCATCCGGCCCTGATGAGTTTCCTTCTATGTTAATTATTACAGGTAGTGAGTTTATAATTAAACCACTTACATACCTTATTAACATGTCTTTTTGTTCAGGTATATTTCCAAATGAATTAAAACTTAATAAAGTTATTCCAGTCTTTAAAAAATCTGATAAATTAAAAGTGGAAAATTATAGACCCATTGCAATTGGTAATACTATTTCTAAGGTTTTTGAATATTGCATGCTAGACAGACTACTCAAGTACCTGGATCGTTTTAATATTTTAGTCAATAATCAGCATGGTTTCAGACCCTCAAAGTCCACCAATACTGCTATCTATAGCATATTCAATAAAATTCTGTCTGCTCTTGATAATGGTAAGCCTCCTGTTGGAATTTTTTGCGATCTTAGCAGAGCTTTCGACTGTGTGAATCATAACCTTCTTTTGGCTAAGCTTGAAAGATATGGTATTCGTGGGATAGTTTTAAAATGGTTTGCCTCTTATCTTCAAAACAGATATCAATATGTGGAAATACTACACAAGGATCATAAAATAAATAATTTTACACTTAAATATAGATCCAAGAATGTACATATTGATGTGGGTGTTCCTCAGGGCTCTGTTCTGGGCCCTGTATTGTTTCTTTTATATGTAAACTATTTACCCATGTATGTAAGAAATCATTTTATGTGTATGTATGCTGATGATACTTCTGTCATTGTAAAAGATGGAGAGGAACTGGATTTAGAGACAACCTGTTGTGACCTGTTAAAAGATCTCAAAACATGGTTTGATAGCAATCTGCTTCACTTAAATGTTAATAAGACCGGATATATTTACTTTCACAATTCTCAAAAGCGAAATTTGAAGGACATCAATATTTCTATTCAAGATCAATACTTAAGTAAATGGGAAACTACTAAATTCTTGGGCGTTACATTTGATGATTGTTTGTCTTGGAGACCCCATTGCACAAGTTTAATTTCTAAGCTCAATAGCATTTGTTATCAAATCAGAATTTTGAGGACGATAATAAATCACGATGTATTAATGTCTTATTATTACGCACACGTCGAGTCTAGGCTTTCATATGGTATTTGTTTTTGGGGATCTGGAACCATGCTGAATGATATATTTATTGTTCAAAAGCGTATTGTCAGATGCATAGCGGGTGTTGACAGTAGGACCTCTTGTAGGGAACATTTTTTACAATATAATATTCTTACTGTTTATGGTTTATACATTTTTAATGTTTTACTACTAATTTATAAAAATCTGTCTGATTTTCATCAAAATTGTGATTTCCATACCTACGACACTCGTAACAAAAATAGTTTAACTATTCCAGTTCACCACCTTACAAACACTAGTAGAACATATATGGTCTTTGGTATTAAAATATACAACAGTTTGCCTGACGACATCAAATATACAAAAAATTCTCTGAAATTTAAGAATTATATAAAAACGAAATTAATAAAATTGTGTCCCCACAGTCTTGAGGATGCACGCATGGGCCGTTGAAATGAATAATGGTTTTTTTTTTATATTTGACTTATTTTACATTAAATTGTAATTGTATATATTTGACCATGTCTATGCATACATTATGCCATCGACAATAAAGTTTTATTTATCTATCTATCTATCAACCATCTCATTCAGACGCTAAATAACCTAAGATGTTGATAAAGCGTCGTAAAATAACCTACTAAAAATGTACAAGAGCTGTAAAAAATCAGCTGTAAATCTTTAACCGTTTTCGAGAAATGATTTCTTATGTAGGACATAATTTTTAACACCGTCCAGATAGGCACTTTCGTATTCCCTAATAGACGAAATTTAACATTATTTTTTATTGGTTAAATATTAGAGACAGAAAGACATGGCTTTAAACTTAATTTTGAATCCAAAAATCCCTTCATTATTCAAACTTTCAAAATACTGAATTACATTTTGAAAATCCGTATAAACCTAATACATACAAACCCAATTTTAATATGGTGCTTTCGGTACTAAAAATTCGTGACAAATTTCTTTGAGGAGAAATTGTGTTAAACTGACGTGACAAAAAACAATAAGCCAGGAAAACCTGCACAAAGACTTTTATTACTAATAAATTCCAATAGATCTACTCAGACTTGAACCGGAATCTCCGACGTGAAAAGTGGTAGCTCTCTCCGCTCGAATTCAACAGTGTGCTCTGAGTTTTATAACTTATATAGGCCTACTGTAGAAAAAGAAGCCTCAATGTCAGTGCACGGCAAGCCCTGACGAAGTCCGAGGACCCTTAATGCCGTGATAAATAGGCCTAGTACTACACATAAAATTTATTTTCCTACGAGAGCAATTAATTCTGTGTCTCAGAATATTACCAACGCGCCGTCATAACAGGTAGACTGGTGGCAGGCGTGGAGCGGTCGCGGCACCCGTTTCTATGTATTATTAAGTCGAAAGCGTGATCCAGGTTCGTAAATTTAGTTTCTCCTGACAGCAAGTTGCGGGTGGCCCTCAAAGTTTCTCGCAGGTTGGCCTATTCTCGAAAACCTCTGAATTATGCCTAATTGTACAGTGAATGAGACATGCCTGTTTCAATTCATCAAGTCCTACTTTGACTCTAATTTGGTAAGTCTAAGTTATATAAACTATTATTTCATAGTTGCCTAAAATCGCACATCACATTTATGCTGAATTTGCTGATATACGTAGTGGTGTTATTATATACAGTTATGATTGTAATAGTGCTACCGACTATAGTTATTAGCAAATTCGGTGCACGGTCCTTAAATAACTATTTACAATTTAAAATGTACTTTTAACGCAAGGAAATAAGACTCCAACTCTATATATAATAATAATAATAATAATAATAATAATAATAATAATAATAATAATAATAATCATTTATTTTAACTGGCAGAGTTAAGGCCTTTCGGCCTTCTCTTCCACTCAACCAGTATGATAGAAAATTACTACAATTCTATGAATATAACATAATTATTACAATACAATTCAAAGCAATACAATACTACAATACAAGACAATATAATACATAATTAATATAATACAATGACAATTCTTTTCATCTTCACAACACCAATAAAATAATTATGTAATAATAATAATAATAATAATAATAATAATAATAATAATAATAATAAAAATAATAATAATAATAATAATAATAATAGTCATACCTAAATTAAATTAAATTATTAAACTCGATCACAATTATAACTTCAATTTGACTGCGCCCGTAAGAAATCGTTTAGCCTTTTCTTGAAAGTGGTTATTGTCTGGCAGCCCCTAATCTTCTGAGGTAGAGAATTCCATTCACGGGGGACTGAGACAGTAAAAGAGGATGAATAGTGGGATGTTCTATGGGCAGGAATATATATATATATATATATATATATATATATACATACATATATACTGTAGGCTATACAGGGCTTTCATTTCAAAACTTCACAGTCTAAATAACTAATAGTTTAAATTGAATTCAATTTAAACAAAAACACGTCAATTTAAATATTGAGGGGGAAGTCTGAAATCAGGCTTAATTGCATTTTAGATTTCACCCCCCCCCCTACCCCCAGCCATCCCACTTTGAAATTTCAAATGGCACCGCTATATTTTTATATTTAAATATGAAAGAGCATTCAATTGTTTATACACCTCATTCATTTGTTTTCGCATTTTTTGTTTGGCAACCTATATTTTTGTCATTATGAGTTGATCGTAGGATGAAAACACAACTTATTTTGTGTAATTTCCTAAATTTAATCAATAAGGATGATTTATTTTAATACCCATGTTGGACGATTGGAGCACAAGTTTGGCTATCACCCGACTGTACATGTGTGTCGTTCTGGTTCAATGACATTGAGAGCTGCACTACTACTTTTAATTCGGTAGAGATAAGTCCAAGCTCACACAACAGTTCCAGTACCAACTTCCTAGTTCTGGTGATAACGAGACGATATTTGACGAGATGAGTCCAAGGATTCGCCATGTTATTACGTGACATTCGACTTACAGTTGGGAAAACTTTGTTGGCCGACCGATCAGCGGTCCTAGGGTTCAAACCCGGCCGAGAACGATGGACTTTAAAGCGTGGTATAGACCAATTCTTAGCATGGTTTGCTCTGGGAAGAAAGGAAAACTGAGAGGTCTCTACCATAGATTTAGGGAACTTATAAGAACCTTGTACCTTATTGGAGGACTCCATGTAAACTAGTCTACCATTTCTTTCTCATGTTGAATTTCAACCTCTGTAGCTGAAGTCATCGATAAATAAAATATAACAGCTATCAATTTCTCTGATGTTGAATCCAAGAAGGCGCTGTACAAGTAAAAGTGTACCTTTCAAATCTCCTTTCCAGTTCATAAAATTGAGTAAAGCATGTAATGCTGCAATTTATTGGTACTGTACTGTACACATTGGAATCGATAGTAAACATATAAAGCTCTGTTTCATATATTTAGCGCAACCTTTCAAATACAAACATTACATCATTTTTCACGTCATCCTCCCTCCTTGTATGTTGACGTATTTGTCCTGTTTTCAGGCAATTTGAAGAGCGTTACTGCCGGTCTATGAAACAAGCCATGAGGTAAGACAAGATATGAAATTGTGATTGATTGTTATACAGAAAGGGGAAACACAGAAACTTGCATTGAGTTATTGTGTGTTATATTTCAGGCGCATTCACAGTGAGTGGTCTTAAAAAATATATGATTACATTGCCTTTCCCCTCAATTTAGGTAAAACCCGCGCATTTGTTCACGGTACTGTAATACAAATATTCACAGTCCACTATCTATCTGAACTACACGTCTACCATTCTTTCTTTAAAGTTTTAAATAGGACTATATACTTATGATTATAATATGCAAATGACAACGAAAAGTTTGTAACTAGTGTTCGGTAGAATGATACTAGCATATAAAACAAGAAAAAAAACTCTTATGAAGTTATACAGTGTGTTAACAGAAACTTAAGTCGAAGTAAAAATTCGACGAGGATGATGATGATGATGATGATGATGATGGAGATAATGTCCATCACCACCACCTCTAGATCTCCACTGGAAATATAAGACCTTTGCACATTTACTTTTCTCATATGCTCTTGTTTCTTGTTTAATAATAATAATAATAATAATAATAATAATAATAATAATAATAATAATAATAATAATAATTTATTTTAGCTGGCATAGTTAAGGCCGTAAGGCCTTCTCTTCCCCTCAACCAGCAAAAAGTATACACATGTATGAACTTACAAAGAATTCAACAATTTGATTTAGATGAGACTTACATGTATACAAGAGTTATTTACGAATTAAACAACAAAATACTATGAACTATTAATTAAACACTGAAATACAAACTATGTAGCAGAATTAAGTTAAAATACATAGAATGTTAATATATTTCAAACAATGTTAGATAATAGAAAGAGATTATTATGAGACAGTTTTTGAAAATACAGCACAACCAGGATGCATGTCTAAAGAAAGGAGTAACAATGTAGACGGTGATAGTTTAAGTCAGTATGATTGGAGTGAAATGCTAAGAAGGTTATCTTTTAAGCTGTTTTTAAAAGTGTTTATTGTCTCGCAGTCCCTAATACTTACTGACAGGGAATTCCATTCTCGCGAGGTGGATACTGTAAAAGATGATGAATAACGAGATGTTCTATGAAGAGGTATACTTAACGCGCCACAGATAAGTGATCTGGTATTTACATCGTGGTTAGAGTATAGATAAGAGAAACGAGACAATATAGTCAAATGCCCGAAGACAGGTTTGAACTACGTGACGCCAATAAGGCATCACTTATGAGGCAACTAAGCCAAGAGGTAACGGGGTAAGGGTGGCTAGTTCCTTTCCCCCTCCATTGCATACATCGTTAAGTAATAAGATAGTGTACTAATGAACTAAAAATGAATGCGAGAAACATACAAAGAAAATCATTTACAAGCCATTATTGTTAGGATTTTGGTGACGTAAAAATAAAAAAAAAAATACATCTGCAGAATGAATAAAATTAAAATCGTTAAAATTGGCTATATTCCACGAAAACCTAAGTAAATTTTACCAACACTAACATCTGTCTACTGTAGAATAAGTTTCACGTCTATCGATGGATCAGATCATTGTCGGAGTTTACCTACAATCAATTCGTGTTATTTTGACATCTCGGTATAAGGACATATAATTAAATTTCCTTGATTTGGGATCAGCACGACGAAGGTCATTCAATTAGTAAAATACAGGACATCAAATTGAATGAAAAAATTGTCAGTAATTTGTACTTTTTGTGTTTTAATTTAAATTATCATCTCTTCCTTTATTCAGTCTGTTACTTAACGACGCAGTATGAATTATTCGGCTATTTACTGGCTTGTGATTACATGACATTCGCTTTACAATTGAAGAAAACTTGGATAAAAACCCAATAGGATAATCAGCCCAAGCGGAAATCGAACCAAAACCCGAGGGCAGCTCCGGATTAGGAGAAAAACCAGTCTACCTCCTTAGCTACGCTGGTGATTGGAAGTTCTCGTGTTGCAATATCTTCACCGCTAATTTGACCAACTGGTGTAATACCACATGCTAAGGAAAATAATTATTGAGCGAAGATAAAATAAAAAAAAATCGATTACCAAACAACATATAATAAACTGAAATGAAAGTACTGTACCAGATGACCACCATCAGGAGAATGTAACGCTTTAAATATTTGTGTACGTACAATAAAGGGATCCCATATCACATTATTTATATTAAGCCCACATACAAACCATAAAGTTTGTACAGGATCTTTATTGTAATTCAAAATATAATTTCTTATTGAATTTCTACGTTTAGTAAGCCAGATGTATATCTTTGTCGGAGTATCTGTAGTCAAATCTTTGTGATATTTGACCCGACATTCGAAAGACACATGTTGTGACTTTAGAGACATGAGATCAGCGTTTTTTCTTTTAGAGAATTTTTTTTCCTATTCGCACAATTTTAAGAGTCGTTCTTTGCGTCTTGCGGTTACCATATTAAACGGTGAATCTGAGATTATGGCGTTAAAATCCGACCGAGGGCGATGGATTTTAAATAACTATAAAATTCTAACATGACTTAAAGCTGTGGGTCGAATATAGATATTTAAGGTAAAAAATGAACACCCTGTGTACTCAAAATAACATATCATAAGTGTAATAATGAAATATATACTGTACTTTATTTTTACTTGCGTAATTTTAATATTCGCAGATGTACGGCTCCAATCAAAATTGGCAGCTACTTTATCTCACCTTGAATTTCAACGCTGTAAAGGTTAGTTGAAAATGTCGTTAATTTGTAAATGGAACACATTGTATTTCTTTTACTAGATATTTATATCAGCGTGCTTTGTATGTACAGTACAGTCAACTCCGGTTATAGTGAACCTCTACGCACCAGCATATTTCGTTACTATATCCGAGTTTTAGTAAAACCGAAGTGTTTGTTTTTATACTACTGACGTTGCTATATATATATATATATATATATATATATATAGTATTAATACCCGTTTGGGTTCAGACCACGTTCAATATCAGTACTAATGTTCGCTTCATCTTCCAACTTATACACTTTACGCTTCGACATACTGATGTTCACACAGTTCGAAACTTGACTCTAATCTAGCCATGTAGGAAGTAGGCACTGACCGATTTCGCACCTCTTCCCACTAGAACTAGAGGTATGCTACTGTGTATTCAGCCTTGGAATTTCCCCGGGTTTACTTTTACAAAGATGCGGGAGGAAGCGATTAGGACCATTATACTCTAACCCTTCTTATATTTACCCATTGGTCATCACTTTTCTCCCTTTTACAAAAGAAAACACTTCTTCTTCCTGTTCTTCTAATAAACTCTTTTAAAGGAGTCAGAACTACAGTCCTTCATTTATCCCTCACTGCGTCCTACACTATTCTCTTTAACATGTTTCAAGCTTTTTTTTTTTTTTGCAATTCATTTTTTAGTTTTCAGAGAAGTCTGTATTGTATATTAAAAGTATTTATTTCAGTCACTGACTTCACAACATATGTTTAAGGTGTTAAACCTTTACATTACAGGTACATGTTTAAAAGATGTATAAACGTTTTCATTGGTCAGGGCCAACATCATCCGATACGAAGTACATTTCGGTAATATCAATAATCTCTACATAATTTCTACAAATACAATACGGTACATTTTTAGTGACATGCAAACTGAACCTTATTAAAATCAAAATGGTTATGATACATTTTGACATTCTTATATGCCAGCCCTTATTGTCAATTATTTAAAATACACGTGTAAGTTGCAAAGTATATATGTTTGCAAGTCTTCACACATGGAATAATGAAGTAACTTGATGTAAAAGAATAAAAAATAAAAATAATAAAATATAAAACTAAGGTAGAAATGTTGTGAATGTGGAGTTGCAAATTACAGTATTTGAATACATTTATTGTGTTCATATTTCTGTTTCCCATTAATGCACATATTTTAACCATTCAAACGCATGTATCATG
Organism: Periplaneta americana; assembly: GCF_040183065.1. Classification (NCBI taxonomy): domain Eukaryota; kingdom Metazoa; phylum Arthropoda; class Insecta; order Blattodea; family Blattidae; genus Periplaneta; species Periplaneta americana. Next base: position 37,040,235 of record NC_091123.1, read on the forward strand.
GTGTGTGTCTCATATTTTATCTTGATTGTTATTTCAAATTAAACAACCCAATTTATAATATTAGCATTTATAAGACACACACCATGATACATACGTTTGAATGGTTAAAATATGTGCATTAATAGTAAACAGAAATATGAACACAATAAATGTATTCAAATACTGTAATTTGCAACTCTTCACATTCACATTTCTACCTTACTTTTATATTTTATTATTTTTATTTTTTATTCTTTTACATCAAATTACTTCATTATCCAATGTGTGAAGACTTGCAAACATATATACTTTGCAACTTAAACGTGTATTTTAAATAATTGACAATAATGGCTGTCATATAAGAATGTCAAAATTTATTATACCCCATGTTGATTTTAATAAGGTTCAGTTTGCATGTCACTAAATATGTATTGTATTTTTAGAAATTATGTAGAGATTATTGATATTACCGAAATGTACTTCGTATCTGATGATGTTGGCCCTGACCAACGAAAACGTTTATACATATTTTAAACATGTAATATAAAGGTTTAACACCTTAAACATATGTTGTGAAGTCTGTGACTGAAATAAATACAGGAACATCATTTTATTTTTACTTCAATTTTTATTGTACCTCAGTTTTTGAATGTACTTCACTCCCACCCTTTCTACTAATGAAGTTCCAACTGTCCTCCAGACAGAATCAAGACCGCATATAGTAAACAGCACTGAGGTAGTGAGTATAATACGTTCCAGAAATATGTTCGCGTTTTCCAGTGACGAATTTCAATATTGAATCATATTTTCGCACAGATACTGTCCGTTTGCCTACGTCGCATCCCGATTTCCCCCACCTGCTTCTGCACGCCCCTCTATAAAAGCTGAGCTGTCTTAGCTCTTTTCTGAAAACATTAATTTTTGTTAGGAATTAGACGTTTACGTAATATTATACAACTGTTTAAAATAACTTAAATAAAAGGTCTCGTTAAGTAATTAACTGTCACGTGATTTCCTCCCCCTTTCTACGATCCTGCGGCGTAACCACTTGGACGGACAGTAGATAGCATATCTGAGTAATTTTATCTGTGCGGGTCGGGCAGAAGTGAAGACTGAATTTACAGTACGTAAGGTACTCTTTTATAGAGTAGGTACAGAATTATTTCAACATGAGTTACTAGTACGAAGAATGAAACTGGCAATTGGAATTAGATGCAATAGTCCATAGTGCGATAATATGCACAAAAGAACTGAAGCCTGTATCGAAATGAACGGCCACCATTTTCAAATATGTGCTTAAATATCCATATTATGATTATTTTTCATTTTAACTTCATTCTCTAAATTGTACGCTAATGTGCTGTAGACAGTCTAATATACACAGCATAATGAATACGTTCGCATGGATAACTGAGTTCGTGAGTAAAAACACTTATTGTGAATACAGTAGTGCATTTTGATTAAACAAAAACCTAATGAAAATTGTCGAACTCAAAATTGCGATATTTCCTAGTTTACGTAAATGGATGAAGTACTTTTCTTCCTTCCTATACCTAGTGACGTGATTTGTTTGTGTTTTACGCCAGTATCATCGAACTCCAGTCGTGGAAGGGGTCGCGAACGGTGTTTCCGGTTCTGTAAAGGTATAGCCAGGTTAATATTACAAATGTTAGTAAAAATAAAATGATGTCCCTATACTTTTAATATGTTTCAAGCTGTTCAGGAAGCTGAACAAATCCTTTGTCTTTCAATGCACTTAAGGAGTAAAAGGTTTGAGATTTTGTTCTGAACATATTCTTGAAAGTTTATAGGAGGAAGGGTTTCCTGAGTTACCATTTTGGCCATTTTTAAATTACATTTTCTTGGGGGTGTTCTAGTTTTAGGTTCACTATAAGCGAAGTGAGGGTTCACTATAAACGGAAATATTAATGTACTTTTTAATGCATACGGGCCGGGACCAACGATTTAGGTTCACTATAGCCGAATGTCCACTATAACCGAGTTCACTATAGGCCTGTCCAGATCTGACTGTATATGGTTAACATAGTCTAATTCTGTGGCCGGGAGGAAAAAGATTTTATGTAAAATTTTTATACTTTTCAGGAGAGCAGTACAAAGATTGAAATTGGTGTCAATTATAGAGTTTTTTAATCAAGAAGTTTTTCCTGGATATTATTTGTTTATATTTCTTCTAAAATAGGTTATGTTGCTCATTTAACAATTTTCTTGATTATTTCCAAAAATAGCCGCACTTAAGCCCTTTTAAACTAGAATCCAAACCGAGAAGAAGGGACTATTAAACATAAGACCTTTTTCATGTCAAAATAAATGACAAATTTAAATTATGAGGAATGCAAAATGGGTCTTAAACAATTATAGGACTGTTTAACCATGTGCTTAAAGTTTTAAAAGGAAAGGGCATCAGTAGGGGTCTATGTGATAAATGGCTGAAATGCAATTTAGACCTTTTTAGTAGAGAAGCATGGAAAGTAAACATTTGATGGTTTGTAAGGAATAAAGTATCAAGTATTCTTAATTCCTTTATTCTGTGTGTGCTCAATTCAAAAAGTACTTAAGACATTTGGTAACGTTCTATAAATCCAGTCAGGAGTCTTATTTGACTTTAGCCGTTTTACCAGATTGTAGAGAATTGTTTCCACTTTCAGAATATATAAAAATCTCATTTCCAAAAAAAAAAAAAAAAAAAATGACTCAATATCTTTTCCTTCCCAGCTACAGAATTTACTTCAAAGACTACTACACAACTGTGTACGGACTGTTATATACATTCCCGCATAATTTAATGGACAGTAACATAAATCAACTTCCATTCAGAAGAACTGTGAAAGCTAATAACGACAATAAAAGATACCCAGCTTCCACCTTTCAATTACGCCATAAACTTAAATCTGAAGTTCGAACAGCCTGGAGCAGAATAAAATTTGTCGAGGGAAGTGTCTTACTACAGTAATGTTTTAAAAGTACACAGTAGAAGCAAAGTGTTTCCTGAAGAGAAATGCGGGGCTTGTTATCAAGTAACTTTACGACAAGTCCTGACACTGGTAGAATATTTATCTCAATGGAAAACGACGTTGCAGCCTTCTCCAACACGGAACAATATCCTTGATTGCTTCTTGGATCGGAGGAAAATATAAAACATTTGTTGACAGCAGATGAGATGTAATTCGCTTTGGATTGGGGGAATAAACAACATTTTATGACATACAAAAGCAATAAGTGGCATGCAGTCGTGATAAATATCTTAGATAGAATATCTGGCTGCTTCATGCATTTACTATTGGATTACAGTTATCATTCTTCAACAGAAAGAGAACACGAATCTGACGTTTTCTCTTTAGCTTTCCCATTATTCAGCGTGTAAACAGAAGACACTCTAATGCACAAAAAAATAAATTACCAGATTTCACGGCAATAAAAGTTACCAACAAGCGTTCTGATCATGCCATGAGACTTTGTACAACAATTTTTCTGAAATTAATGTTCAGTTTTATTTGTATCCATTATCTACGAGCTAATTTATCACGCAATGACGCACATGAAATAAAACAGTTTTATTAAAAAAATAATGTACAGGGTCATTCAAAAGCCACTTCAAAATTTAAAACGCTATAAATATTCTAATATTTGAGGTTGAAGAAATATAACTGTACTGGGGGAAAATACCATACTGTATTTCATTTGTTATTTTTATTGATTTGAACATTAATAATTTTACAAGTACCTACTGCTAAAAGTACAGGGACATCATTTTGTTTTTTTACTAAAATTTCCAATATTATTCTGACTATACCTTTGGATTAACGATTGAGAACCGGAAACACTGTTTGCTACCTGCTTCCACGACCGAATTTTGACGACACTAGTGTAAAATACAATACAAATAACTTTACTAAGTATGGGAGGGAAGAAAAGTAGTGCATCTATTTACGTAAACTAGGAAATGTTACGATTTGGAGTTTGATTATTTTCGTTGGGTTTTTATTTAATCAAAATACAGTACAGTATTAAGAGCAAGTGTGCAATCTCAAATAAAAATATATTAACGTTATGTTTCTTAGAAATGCAAATTTATTTGAGAATTTTTTTTTTCTATTTACATAACCATAGGTAATATCATCTAATAGAACCAGAACATTTTGATAACTAAGATACTGATCTGTTTTGTATTTTTGTCTCATTTATAATATTATTTATTTCAATGATGTATGATATTTAAAGTTACGAAATCTTTCCACGCTGACCAAATGCTATTTCGAGAATGATGAGCGAGACTCCAAGCGCACGAGAATGACGAGACGAGATCGAAAGACAAATACAGCGAACAAAGCGAGCGAGAGCGGCAGTTAGTTTTGTTCATCTCTAATTTACAGCCCTACAAATCGCACGAATCTTCGGCAGGGGCATCATTTCAGTTTTTGCTTGGGGAGGGTGGGGGGCAAGAATTTTTAGGGAAGATCTTATATTGTATATTGCATGGGTGTCCAAACGCCAATAGAACCAGGAGATATTGCACGTCAAACAAACTCTGCTAAGGTCAATAACTTTCCATATAAAATAGGAAAAACGATCTTAAAGGGAGAGGATGGTATTTTTTGGTGAAAAATGAGTAAATTTTCAAAAAAAAAATCTTTAAAATGCTCTGTGGTATGTTTGGAATGCATAGCATAACATTTTGTTGGTATTTGTGACCTTATCGGATGTTGAGTCGCCATTTTTAAACTTCCTGCGTTATGGATTTTAAATCACTCGTCCACTTTTATTGTTTTTTCCGGTAAATTAAATTTTCAAAAAAATATTTATGATTCTTTAAAATATACTTAGATATGTGTGGAATGCATTGGATTACATTTTGTGGGTATTTTTGCCCTTATCGGATGTTGAGACGTCATTTTTAAACTTCCTGCGCTATGAATTTTTAAATCACACGCCCGCTTTTATCGGCTTCCAGTAACTTCATTTTTTTGCTACATTGCCAGACAAAAATGGATATAATTTCTGAACTATTAAAGATACATGCATGAAATTTAGAACACACATTCTTTAGACTATTAGGAAACTTTTCTCCTTAACAGAATTTTGTTAATTGATTTCATTTTGAAAATACGTCCGTTTGTTTGCAAGAAAGGGAATCAGAAAATTGTTATTAAATTTTAATTATTTATTTTACAAACGTAGGGACTAATATCGAAATTCTGTTACATACAGTTTGTAAAACATGCTTTTGCAAATACATTGCAAAAAACTGTTTGAATCTATCTTTAAAAACGGTTTAGATATATCGGTTTTACTACAATCCTGCATTGGGTGTATTTTCTTTTTCTTTCAAATTTGGGCCCCCAAATATATATATATATATATATTTTTTTTATTTTTATTTGGTTGAGTTGCCACAGCTATGAGCTCTCTACATACAAAAAATTTATATTTTACACCAAATAGGAAAAAAGTTTTAAAAAATACCATCCTCTCCCCTTAAAGAATATGCGCTGCGGGTTGCTTACGCCAGGGGTTACCTCGTACGAGTTACAATTGGATATCTATGTTATATTATCTGGCGCACTTTCTATTTTTCTCCGAAATCAGCTATTTTCCGTCCCGTCGGTGTGATGCTCAATTCCTCCAAAATTACACAAACTTTGTACGTGGTAAATTTGCTATTCTGTGTTTCTTAGTTGGAACTTAACCTCACGTCAATGGATTAGCACCATGTGTCGATATCGTAACGTCAACACTGTTCCTAAAGATATAAAACCGATAAAGGGAAAAGCAAGGATAAACTCTAGGCTGTATGTACTTTAGTATGATGTATATTACGTCACTCTACCGTAGTTACACCGAATGAGTCGCTGCCAGAGCAGTGTAGCGGGTAATTGAATACGCTTTTCCTTGGTCCTGTGACGTTAATTGGACCAGTATTAGTGTCACACAACACGTCTATTAAGATTACCCACATCAAATAACGCATTATTAGACATGCGAAATGGGTATTAGTAGGTTCTGCGTTCCTGTAGCCTACTTGCTTCTGAATAATCAATGTTACAGAAAAGTTATTTATTCGGCCACCGTCTACTCTTTTAGATGCTACTCATAAAGCAAGCGTGATACGTTGGAGAAAGTTCTACCTGATGAGTATGTACCACGCCATCTAGTTTAACAACTAACTTCATTTAGATACTTGACGAAATGCATTGTAATATCTGTGACATAGTGTATAACTTGGTAATTACTAAGAATTAAAATATACTAGGCTATAGTGATTAATTTAGAATAACAAGAATGTCATTTTAAGAAGCATAACAGCCTTAAGCGTCTATAGAATTGATAGCGGAGTGATATTTGGCACTGTAAGGCCAAGACGTCGCCATGGAACTACTATACATTCACCTTACAGCTTGGAAGAAACAACTAGGCAATGAACTCAAACGGAAATGGAATTTTGTTGCAAGTGCAGCTCTGGATCAGTAGACAAATGCGGTACCTCTTGAGCTACACCGGTGGCTCCATAACTGTTTCATTTGTTTCATTATTTAATTTTAGTTTTACTCGCATAGGTCATTCTTTTTGCTTTTTTTTTGTGACAATTTAAAGTTATATTCACAGGCGGCTTTTCTTTACTTTATACAAGACTGCCTTTAGGTCATCTACTCTAGCTAATTTGAAATGGTCATCTGCAAAATTAATAGGCGATAATCAAATAGTTTTTAAAAATATTTCGCTAATCCTTAAAAACAACTTTCATTCTTTGTTGACTGCGTTAATGTACTGTATAAAATGAAATCAGTGATAACAAATAACACTTTCAAACTCCTTTGTTTATTAAAATGTCACTTCTACATTATTTTCCTTCATTTTTTTTTCTATTTTATTAAGTTATATAGGCTGGAAGTGAAATAACCCTCCAGGTTTTCAGAGTGGATAGTTCATATTTTATGTAACAATAATGTAACCATAATGGTGGAAAGTTCATAGTTTTCTCGGAAAAAAATGTTTTCTCCCAAATGTTTAACAGTCTCTTATTCGGTAAATATTGCAAATAGGATTGTAATTTTTGTCCATTATCGATAGAAAATCCAATAAAAAATTATTTATCCCTTTGGTGCATTTCAATTGCGTGATTTTCGTGTAAATTTAATTTATAAAACGACTTATTTCAAGCCACTGAACGATGTGAACAAACTGCAACGTTGGCGTCGTAGCGAGAAAGGGAGGATCGCGTAGAGAAACAAACCGAGTTGTTCACTTCTTACATCTGTAATACGAGAAGAAAGACGACTGTTAGATGCGACGTTGTATTATTGCTGAAACTTCAAACTTAATTTTCTAATTAACCCTGCATTTAATCACCAAACATAATATAGGTTTTCTATTCCTTTAATTTAAGTGTACCCTATCGTCGCTTTCAACCACCAGGACGGTTTCACTTCCACTCTGTATAACGGGTGGAAACTCTATTACACACAGTTCCACTACAGAGAATAGAAACCCTGCCTTCACGAGTTTCAAGCTCAAATTCAACTGAACGAGTGTTAAAATTTAAATTATTGTTTATTTAGCGACGCTCACAACTGCAGAGGTTACATCAGCGTCACCAGTGTGCCGGAATTTTGTCCCGCAGAAGTTCTTTTACATGACAGTAAACCTACTGATATGAGCCTGTCGCATATAAACACACTTAAATGCCGTTGACCTGGACCAGGATCGAACCTGCAACCTCGAGCACAGAAGGCTAGCGCTATACCGTCTACGCTACTGAGGCCGACAAGCCAGTGTTGTATTGAGATTGAGGCATATATCAGGAGAGACTGTCTCTCTCTACTCGGAGAATTTGATACAACCAAATAAAAAAATAATTTATAAACTTACTTCACATTTCTATTTTGAGGTGAATGCCTGAATTGCACACTACACCGACTTTGTGTGCGTCATCTAGAAAGTGTCTCAACATAAGATGGAAGGGAGATAGAACTTTTAGGTATAGGTGAAGACATTCTAAGGCATATCTGCACAAACAGCGCTCAACGCGCGCGCGCTCCTTCGGAGCGGGAGAGCCGTGTTTACCGCTCGCCGAAAAGGATAGGAAGATATGTCAGAATGACACAGACTTACTATAGGTAGAGGAGAATGAAACGACCACTCAGTTATCTAGTGGAGTGCAGTGTGTAGGCCTATTCTCAGTAACCGTTTCACCTTGCTTACCAGTACAGTATGGAAGAATCTAAAAGACGGAACATAACATTCAACATTGAACGATTTACAGCTACTTATTGATAGTCAATGTGACGTAAGGGCTAAAGATCGTTTGAATAATACTATTAGCCTGGTTGAGTTTTACAAGACTAAACATTAGCAATAATAACCACGACTACACAGGCTGGCTGTGAAAATTATTGCTATGTTTGGCTCAACATTTATATCTGTGAGCAACAGTTTTCTATAATCAACTTAATAAAGGCAGGCAACGAACATCTGTAACTGATGTTTCATTACGATCAGTAGGCTACTGTTCCTTTCCGCTGCCAACAGCATAAAACCCCGTTTTGATGTACTGATAAATAAAAATATAACAAAATGATATTGTACATTTAAGTAACTATAGAATTTCTATTATTTCTGTAAAATAAATATTTCTTTATTAATAATAGTACAAGATAGTTTTTCAAACACTGAACGGGAATTCATTTCATAAACACTCGTAATAGACTTCCTTTTGTGTATATTCTGTACGAGATCACTCCTTCTTCCAGTCCACCCTTATACAGAGCGCAGCTAATATCTGCATTCCGCTCATGAGCTGTGAGCCGGCTCGGAGAGCGCAAACCTTGTGCAGGCCTGTTCTAAGGGATGGAAAACCCTGATCTAAAACCCCACTCCTTTTACCAGAGCTCCAAATTTCTATTATTCCTACACATTTACCGTTCCCTAAATATAAAAAGGAAGCACTAGACGAGACCTTATTACCTCTTCATTAAGAATAAATATTTTCTATCATCAAAAGGAATTCCTTCCTAAGTATTTCCTCTTTTTATATATAACTATTTGTTTCATCATGAAGAAAATAAGTTTCAAATAAAACCCTTACAGCACTTAGCTATTTGATTTCAGTGACTAAATATTCTAGCACTACATATTCCTTAATCCATCTGTGAACTGCAGCGTTAAACAGTGTTTATACGGTTGACAAAGCTTTAAAAGCCGTTCCCACGCTTCACATCTTCCAGTACGTACAGATTTTTTCTTTCATTAAAGTCATGGCAAACTTTCTTAATTCTCTTTTTAAATTAGGTTATTACAACATTTTGCATTCATTCTGTATCCGTCAGTACCATGCCAGTCCACAAAACTTCGCTTCTCCTTTCTTTTTTCTTCTACGTCTAAGAAAACTTCTTTACTGAAGATCGTGTTGTTAGCTACATCCTTTGATCAATGAGGTAAACCACGAGATTGAATCAACACTTTCAAATTAAACCAGTTTAACTTCCAAGTTTCTTTATCGTTAGTCGACAAGACAAGAACATAATTGGGGATGTACGAGACGTACTAACATGATGCTCACATCTCAGCAAAGGGATCGGAAGCAGCCTTTAACACAATAACCGGATGTTACTCGAATTCTTGTTCTAGACAATGTCCTTAATCATTATTACAGCTCACAGCTTCTTCGATTATGCTTCGGGTATAATTTACTGCATCCTGCCTCATAACAGAAACAGGCCCAAATTTACCTAGGCCTACTCTAATATTCCATTAAGATAATCAGCCATAACAGCGTTTCGCACCGCAAGGTAAGTTCATGTACAAAATTTTGTGATCTAAGAACTATTATATTGTATGTAGTGTTACCTATTGTGCTGTATCCTATGATAATTTATTTATACTCATTTTCAGACAGAGAAATTTTCATACATAATCTAATGTAAATAAATCAGCATAAAAAGGGTTGCATACATAAATAGAATGATGTTGAAATAATGATTTAAAACCTTACTTAGTAATTAAGAATCAATTACACATCTACAATTAAGCGACAATATTCATTTATTTATTTATTTAATTCTTTCATTCCTTCTGCACTTCTTTTCTTATTTCTTTCCTTCTTTGTTTATTTACTTACTTGTTTATATATTTATTTATTTAGTTATTTCATTCCTTCTGTACTTCTTTTCTTATTTCTTTCCTTCCTTGTTTATTTATTTATTTACTTCTTTCATTCCTTCTGTACTTCTTTTCTTATTTCTTTCCTTCCGTTTATTTATTTATTTATTTATTTAGTTCTTTCATTCCTTCTGTACTTTTTTTCTTATTTCTTTCCTTCCTTGTTTATTTATTTATTTATTTATTTATTTATTTATTTATTTATTTATTTATTTATTTACTACTTTATTTATTTATCTATTCATTTATTTTTTTCTTTATTTATTTCTACTCAACCATAATACTGACTAAAACTGGTTTTATTTTAACTGTAAGACCTTATTGACTATTTCGCCCATGCAATCAGTGACCAATCACGCGTAAGAATTTGTTCAGTTTCAACTAATCACGGCCATCTATCACTGTAATATTGTTTATAATAATCTCAGTCCTCGAGAGACATTTATTAGGACTATTTCTTGAATAAAATAAAAATGTAAATAATATATCTATAAAATTCGCTCACAAAATGTTAATAATTGTATATTTACGAATACGTAACCTATTCAGACATTGTGAACGTGGTGGCGTGAAGGTTAGCGGGCATGAACCCAGCAGTCGGGTATTGTCAGCGCATTTCGAACTGTTGGATCAAGGTCAAGCTATGGACTGCATTTGCCACGAGTGCTTACTCCATTCCTGGAACATTCTCCTCAACTAAAGTCAGCTGGGGCAGCCGGGATTACCAGTATTTCAGTTCAGTGACTCGTGCGTGGTTTGTACGTTTGTGCGTGACCTTGATCTGCCAGTTCGCAATGCGCGAGTATAGTATGAATCGACTATTAGGCCTATAGTTATTGCACCACGAAATATAAAATGATACAATAAATTATTCTTACAAGGAAACTATCTCTATTTTCACTGTTGTGAAAATATGAACACTTAAGGATACGAGTTGCTAATAATAATAAATTAATACTTTGTATAATAGAACGACAAGAACGCCACTTTTAAGTCTTACAATACTTATAAAGCAATAAAATACAATAAACTGTGACCCGCACCGTAACCGCGTGGTCTAAGACGTCATGTCTTAGCTCTGGTTCGAATTTTCAAGAACAAATTTTGTCATTAAATTTCGACTTGTGCATGGAACCGGTTCCCACTCAGCATCATGATGCATTTTGGTAGCGAAATTCGGTTTTTAAAATCAGCTATAACGACATGAAGGAGCCACCGGCGTAGCTCTGTCGGCTAAGGCGCTTGCCTACCGATCAGGAATTGCGCTCGGACGCGGGTTCGATTCCCGCTTGGGCTGATTACGAGGTTGGGGTTTTTCCGAGGTTTTTCCCAACTGTAAGGCAAATGCTAGGTAATCTGTGCCGAATCCTCGGCCTCATCTCGCCAAATATCATCTCACTATCACCAATCTCATCGACGCTAAATAACCTCGTAGTTGATACACCGTCGTTAAATGACCAAGTAAAAAAACGACATGGAGGGGAGATCAACGCGCTAACCACATGTTATTCCCGTACTGGTTCGAGCATCGTTCACCTCTATTGAGCCATGTGAATGTGAGGCAAACAGTCGGTATGTCGCCCTTGGGCCATTATGGGCTGTCGTGTCACAGACTTGGTTTAGTTCTACAAGAAACTGTACTGTTTATTCTGGATTTCTTGTTGAGGCACCGGCTTTTTGTTAAATTATCTTCTTTGATCTTCCCTAGCCAACATAAATTCAAGTACATTCACGTCGTATATTATTTGTAATAACCCCAATAAGTATGCACGCCTCACGCCCTCTTTTTCTCACCTGACGAGGAAACTAATCCAAACTTTGAAGTGTTGAATTCTTTATATAGCCTACTTCACTAATATATCCAAGCTACAACTCTTCTGAATAATCCACCATTGTTTTCTCCTATATTTAGGATTACAATTAGAGTAATGAGTGAACCGCTCTAGAAGTGTTCTGAAACAAGTTCCAGCTACAGTAAAATGCGGTGAATGTGACAACGTAGATAGTATGACAGCAGATGTAAAATGCGGCATCAGTGGCGAAATGTAGGTCATAGTTTCAACTAAAATTTTCAAGTTAAATTAGGTCCTATATTGAAAAGTTGGTATAGGCCTAAGCCTGTGAGTTTTGTACGTCATAAAGAGATTAAATTTTAAATACAGTTTCAGATTTGTTGGTAGCGGTACCTAAAGGGCTGTATTAGTCTCTGGTACTCTTTTGCAGATCAATAAGGAGTCTAGAATCATCATCACTGCTGTCTCCTACCGATCTTTGGACAGATCAAGAGAAATACTCATCATGGCGATCATTCGTTGTGGCGGCACGCAAACGTACTGTTCTCCAACCAGGAGATAAACCGTGAAAGGAATGTGCTTACTATTGCGTCATCTATTAGAGCGAAGTAGATAGATAATATTATCGTTATAACGTCAGTTTAAAAACCATGCGCTCTCCTGCATATATTATTTCCGTATGGAGAGATTAAAAGACCAGGAGATTAGGGGAGAGTCGGGTAGTATCGGACATCGGGTAATATCGGACAGTGCGTTTCTTTCATCTACCACCATATGGTAGTATTTGAATGACATGGTTACGTTTCTCTATGCGACATCACAGAAACGTAACCATGTCAATCAGGTACTATCATCGTGTGGTAGATGAAAGAAACTCACTGTCCGATATTACCCGATGTCCGATACTACCCGACTCTCCCCTAACAGTGATCTAATTTTGTAACTAGGGTAGTATAAATATGTGTGTATCAATGTTATGGTTTGTGCTGTGAGAGCTAGCCAATAGAGATACGAGTATCCACGTGACATCTTATGACATCAACATTCATTCACAGCATTACCCCGCTTCGTCTCATTCCGCAAAGACTTTCTCGTGGTTGGAGTACAGTAAGTGGTCCCATATTTTTCGAGATGTAGATAATAACGAAAGGGAAATTGAGAATTATGTTATATCTAATAAGGAGAAAGACAATGACAAGTGCGCAGTTTACTATGCTACATAATATCTTCACATAGAACTACGTGTGGGTGCGATCACCTATAGACCTTTACTATGCTTATATCTTTACATGAAACTAAGTGTACAGCTCGATTCATCGTTAATGGCCCCTGTCCTTGGTTGTTTGGCTAGTGAGCGAGCTGTATGTTGCGTCATAAGAAAGAAATTTAATCGCAAATGTGCATAGAAGGGGAAGAGGAAAGAGGAAGAATGAAAATAATATGTGCTCGAAGCTGAGGGACACTCATGTCAAGAAAATATAAGTCATCATGACATTGTTTAGTCAACAGACGTAGTGGTTAGTAACGGGACGTGTGGAAGAATATTGTGTTTTAAGACGGAGTATACCGCGACATGTTAAGAAGGAAGTGTTAGGTGTTATGACTGCGCGGCCTGACCTGTGTGACCCAGCCCGCCAGTAGTGATAAGAAAAAAAAAAGGAATATGGGGAAAGCGAGGACAAGTGAGGGAGAAAAAGAAGAATATAGCAAGGACAAGGAATATACAATAACAAGGCAACTACAAGAAAAACAAGGGGAATATAGGAGCACAGGGAGAATAAAAAGAGAACAAGGGAAATGCAAGAACAAAACGGAGAATGCAATGAGAACAATAAAAATGCAAAGAGAAAACTGAGATGCAATGAGAACGACGGGAATATACAAAGAAATAAGTAAAGACAAAGAGAGCAAAGGGAATAAAAGGAGAGAAAGGGAAATGCAAGGCGAGCAAGGGGAATAGAAGAGAGCACGGGAAATACTACAAGTATAGCAAAGGGAATACAAGGAAAGGAAGGTGAGTAAAAGAAGAGCAAGGGGAATACAAAGAGAACGTGGGCTATAGTAATCTCTAGAGAACCTGGGGAATGCAGTGAGATCATGGGGAATACTAAGGGAACACGAGAAAGACAAGACTAATAAGGGATAAGCAAGGGGAACTATGGGAAGACGAGGAGAACAAAGTGAAAACAAGAAGTATAAGGGACAATATGAAGGGAAAAAAGGGAATACAAGAAGGTCAAAGAGAATACAATACAAGGAGAGCAACGAAAATACGATGAAAACCAGGGGAATATGTATGTATGCATGTATGTATGTATGTATGTATGTATGTATGTATGTATGTATGTATGTGTTTATTCACCCGGTGGCAGTGGTAACTAATTACACTCAATAATGACAATAATAAACTTATTAATTAAAAATACAGTTAATAATAATACCAATGATTAATACTAACAATAATAATAATAATAATAATAATAATAATAATAATAATAATAATAATAATAATAATAATAGTAATAATAATATTAATAATAATAATAATAATAATAATAATAATAATAATAATAATAATAATAATAATAGGAAATATCCTAAATTAAATGAAGCACGATCACTTAAAACAACATTTAAAATAAATCTAATTTGTATCTTAAATCTAAGTTCGATCTAAAACCCACGAGTATATGTTCATATCTGCACAAGTACCTTTCCACATTACACTCATTTCGCTGTCAACTCACTCACGGCACTGGAACTACGATACATTTCACTGATTCTATCCTGATTTCACTAACACTTCAAAAACATTTCACTGTTCAAATACTTTACACTGCCACTATAAACTATAAAGCTTCCCTGACAGGAACACGTTTCAGTGACTGAACACACTTCACTGACACAACACACTTCACTGACACAACATAATTCTTCACTGATACAACACTTCAATAACAAAATATCATTTACATCCTTTACATACTGTGTATAATTACCGTCTATTAGTAAAGTCCTTAAGCCTATTTTTAGCCTATGATGGGAACAAGGAGAATGCGAGGGAAACTTGGGTGTTACAAGGAAAATAAGGGCCACTTGAAAAATAAGGAGAAAGAAGGAGAACAATGGGATACAAAAAGAATAAGAAGAGTTTGCATTTTTATGTGACGGTCAATTTCCAAGATACTCTCCCTTACCTAGTCTATAGGGGATTCCACGTTAAGGAAAAAGCATTGAGTATATGAGGCTGTTCCATAAAATTACCAGTTTCTATAGAAACACCAATCTACCGCATAGCTTCTACAATGTACTAGACAAGTTCCATAAAATCACTTTTTTTATCAATATGAAATGCTCTATAATGAGGAAAAATACGTAGTTCTACGTTTATCCCCTCCCAGTCTTGGCTTTGTAAACCACAAACGCTACTGTCCCAGCGCATCGGCGGGATTTGAACTCGGATCTACGACCGTCGTAACCACTAGTGCTCTGTCAACTGAGCTACTAAGGAGCAGTGTTGCCAACTCGATTCTTAAAAACCCGCTAAGGTACAGAGCAGAAACCGCTAAATTGCTATATTGTCAATGTAAAATAAGATTATTTTACCGCTGTGGGTGTTAAAAAAGACCGCTAAATCCCTATATGAACAATAGAAATGTCACAAATTTTACCCGCTAAGCTAACACTGAAAAAACGCTAGATCTAGCGGGAAAACAGCTGAATTGGCAACACTGCTAAGAAGGCTTCCTCCCTGGTCATAAAACGTTTCCTAATCCACGAAATGAAATACGTAAAGGAAACTTTAGTCAATCTTTAAAATCGGTTTAAAATTTTAATGAAATCCAATACATCGTAATGAAAGACAAAGGAAGTCAAAATGTTTGAGCAGTTATTTGAAATGAGAGAAACAGTAAAGTAGAAATGTTTACTTGAGCACTTATCTTCAAAGTCATAATTCTACCAAAGCACTGTGGAAGTTCTTTATTCTAAATACTTCTTTGTTCGTGTCCATACTCGGTTATTAAACACGGTTTACCAGGAAAAGAGTAATCAACGTTGACTTTACGATCGTCGACCTGTACACATGAGCAAACGAGGTCGCGTGATTTTCAGCAATCACAATAAATATCGTCCATATGTACGAAGAGAGAAAAAAGAAATGCCGAGAGTTCAATTTTACAGTAACTTTGAGTCTGTAACAATAAATAATACCTCAACCCACTGTCGAACACAAATTTCGGTTATACCTTACGAAGCAAATGAGGAGCAGACCTATTACGAAGGGAGGCCCCTACTAGCTCGTAAACGAGCCCGCTGTTGTGTTAAATTGACGATTTATTGCGAGCCTAGGAGAGCTTCGAGTGGAGACGTAACAAGTCTTTTGTAAACCACTTCATGTCACAGATTGACAGCCTGTTCTCTTGTGAGGGTCCCGTCATAAAGGGACCGAAGGAATAGAAGAGCTGGAAATTGTAAATATCAAAATATGTTCAAGCTATTACGTGCGTGGAGCTTATTCTTATAACACTCAAGTCGCCCACTTCCTCTACTCAATTTCAAATCCATTTGCTGATGAGAAGTCAGTTCTCCGTTGTGGCTCGAGAGGAGGGCTTCAAATTACAAAAACGTCGGATTCGACTCCAGATAGGCAAGTAACAATTTACTCGTCTCAAAGAACTCGTCTTGATTTTTACTGTTTCATTAAATGAAGCAAGAATGAAGAGAAAATTTATTCAAACTATACTAAACTATTAGGGAAAACACGAGAATGTTAGGGGAGAGTTGGGTAGTATCGGACATCGGGCAATATCGGGCAGTAAGTTTCTTTCATCTACAACCAGATGATAGTACCTGAATGACATGGTACGTTTTTGTGATGTCGCATACAGTTACCTAACCACGTCATTCAGGTACTACCATCTGTGGTAGATGAAAGAAACGCACTGTCCGATATTACCCGATGTCTGATACTACCCGACTCTCCCCTATTTGAAACAAGTAATGAACTCATTACTTTATATGGTGTAAAATAAAATACTTTTGACTGCATTTTTTCAAGTTTCAATGCATAATTTCTTAAATTTTGAGCATATTTGAATGCATATTTTCACGATTTTTAGTGAATTTAAATCCGCAGCCTAGTAATGAGATAACTTTGGAAGTAAATCCTGAAAAAACGAAACAGCCTGTATGATTATGTCTCGTGACCAGAAAATATTACGAAATGCAAATATAAAAACTGGAAACTTATACTTTCAAAAGGAAAAAAATATATACATATATATATATATAATACTTTGGAGCAACTGTAACAAATCGCTGAGCCTCAAATAAATAAATAAATAAATAAATAAATAAATAAATAAATAAATAAATAAATAAATACATAAATAAATAAATAAATAAGTAAATAAATAAAAACTAAATAAATTAAGTAAATAAATAAATAAGTAAATAAATAAATAAATAAAAACTAAATAAATAAATACATAAGTAAATAAATAAATAAGTAAATAAAAATAATAAATTGCCCCCCATTGAGGGTAGCCCTTACGGACTCAGTATATCGTCAAAAAAAATTATTATACACATGTAAACATAGACATTAAATTCTAAAGAAGGGAAACAAAGAATAGGGCGTGAAAAATTACAATTGCTATTAATGTGGCACCATGTGATTAATTACGATTTGGCAGGATTTTTTTTAACACAATCATCACAATGTCATCCCTCAGAGATGTTGGTAGAGCAAACTGCCGTCGAAATTCTTCGAAAAAAGCTGGTATAGTCCCTCGAGCACCTATGAACAAGCCGAATACCTCAAAGTGAATTAAGGCATATTTCAGCTTGAAATAGTTGACTGTAGGCTCATAGATCGACTTCTTTTCAAGGTGGACCTCGGCTGACTGATGACATTCTATTCAAAACGTATCGTGGGGTCCACAATGATGCCCTGTTTAGTGTCAGCATTGTACGCTAAAAAATGTATACTCGTCTCGTTGACCCATTTTCAGCTAGACAGGAGATTTCTTTTTCTACTATCCAGCCCTTATTTCTTAATGCGGCAGCAATTTTGGATCTTATAAGATGATGTCTAGAGTTCGTAAGAGCAATCCCTGTTCACAGAATCCCAAGACGTGTGCTAAAGTTTCAATCTCCGGGCAGCCATGTCTGCACCGGATACCGTCGAGAGATCTGCCGGGAACGGAACGAACAGCTGCTAAATTTGCTGTCATTTTCAGGCTATATATCCATTCACTAGTCGAATCACTAGTTTGCAATCCAACTGTTGGCGGCTGTTACTTCGCTATACATCTCAACACATTTTCCCTGTCCTGAAAGGGTCTTCCATGATTCATTCATAAAAACTAAATAAATAAATAAATAAATAAATAAATAAATAAATAAATAAATAAATAAATAAATAAATAAATAAATAAATAAATAAATAAATAAATAAATAAATAAATAAATAAATAAATAAATAAATAAATAAATTAATTAATTAATTAATTAATTAATAAATAATAAATCTAAACTCTGATGTCCAAAAATCTGGTGGGGCTAAGCCGTTTAGCACTTCATGAGGTAGAGAGTACGGTAACTGAGATCAAAAACTCGTCTTATGACTATATCTATTAGAACATCATTCGCGAACATCCTATACAATATGTCGATAGCATGCAGATCTCCTTATCGACTCAGCGCCATAAAAACTGTTCATTATAATTTATTGCCGATTCTTTTAAAGAAGAAAAAGTGTCTGGCATAGACGAATAGCCCGTGAAGGTCTTTTATTGAACAACTTTTCGAAGCAGATGGAAGTGAAGTCTCTGCATGTATAATAACGAGCTCCTAGAATCGAAGCCAGGACTTTGAGGGTGTGGGAATTGATGGATGACCTTAAAAATATGCAATCTTGATAGCGTTAGTGTCCTTTTTCATGTAATGGACTATATATTCTGTATACTACAGTTACTTTAAGACCTCCGCAAGAAATCGGACACAAAACACTCCCACTTTTCCTTTAACGTAAATATATTCAAGGCTCCGACACGTAGATTTAATTTATCGTCTTTGATTTGTATTTATATTTGTTCTGAAAGTCGTGTACTTTTGCAGAGAGACTCTAAGACTCCAAAATGTTCTCGTGAAAGTATTCCACACAATAGAATGCTGGTAGAAAGAACTTCAGACAACTGACCAAGTTCTTTTATAGCAAACTAGTAAAGTTCTCGAAAGAAGCAATAGCCTGTCATTTATTAATGTATTATAAGTTTATCAGAGCTTGTCTAAGAACTATGTACTGCAAATTATGCCTTCGGCGTTTCTTTGCATTGTGATGTGAACAAAAATTCAGTATTTTATTCTGCTGTCTTCATTCGTTGTTACAATAAGCTATTGTTAAGTTTTTAAAACAATATACACAAGCCAGTGTTGTCATATTTTGAAACACGACTTATCGTGCGAGCTGGGGAAAATTCTCGCATGTTGACCGAAATTCTCGTCTAAGAATTTAAGAACACTAAACATGGAACAAAACATACTCTGGATGAAATTACTACAAATTAATTATATAAGTACTGTGGCAAATTAATTGAATAATCGTTCCTTTTAATGACTAAATTGTATGTACTCCAAACTGAACCAATGAGGCTCAAATTACTATTAACAGCACAACAAAACCTCCATCTCATCTTCAGCAACCTTCTCACTTCAATACGAAGTATCAGTATACAGTGTGATCTAAGAGTATGTTTAGGCCTGTCTGATTTTGTAATTTCTCCCCTTTTTAATCATCTTATCCAAGGATAGAAGACTTAGGAATAGGATTATGTTCCTTATTGTCACTCATGTTAATATAAAATTAATACACCAATGCTAACTGTATGCTGTAGTATATTAACTCGAAGGTGGTACGGTAAAGGGGTTAAGTCATTTTTATACAAATAGAATTTTGTTCCCCATGTGAATAAGATGAATTACATTCTACAAGTGGGTGTATAAACAAAATAAAATAGGACTAGCATTTGATGTGTTTTATTTGCATAGAAAATTATTTGCAACAAGGGTCCGATGTTTAATTTTCATTTATCTCAAAATTCATTTTTATGACTTATCTCCCTTTATCAAACACCTTCGAACTTCGCTATAAAAACCTCATTTATGAGACTTCACTTCATAAATAACTAATGGAATAATAACTGAAAGAACTGTCCGTCACTAGCGATTTGTAAATTTGACTTAAGTGTATCATTGGTTAATTGTGTATTGTCACCGATAAAATTTTTGTGATTTTAAATAAATATCTATTGTTCTTTTAGAGTGAATTCTTAATTTAATCTGAAAATAATATTAATGTATTATCATGTTTTACAGCATCTCAGACATCTCTCTGTATCCGGTAATTATTAAATCTGGCCTTACTCCTTTAAATATTTCTTCTTCTTCTTCTTCTTCTTCTTCTTCTTCTTCACTTCATGGTATGGGCAATCAAATGTGTCTGTTCCGTCTTAAAAGTCCTCCAGCCATCGTTTCCTAGGTCTGCCCACCGATCTTCTTCCTTTAGAATGATATTGCATTATTTCCTGGTATCTGGCATTCTATCGACATGTTCTTTCCAATTTTGTTTAAAATCTTTTAATCTTTCATTTATATTAAAAACTAGCCGTACCCGTGCGCTCCGCTGCACCCGTTAGAAATAAATATAAAGTAATTACATAATTAAAATAGGACATTTGATCCAGGGAACATTCGTGTTTGATAGGAGGATAAATCGTTTAATATGTTACTTAATTTAAATTGCATCCAAATAATTAAAATGCGATCATTTTGGTCCAGACACACTCATTTGGTGCAATGACAATTCCTTTAACATGTTTCTTAATTTTTATTATATGCAACCATAGTTTAATGAAGATTGACATCATTTAGAATTAATGTGTATATTTTATTTTACATGTTATAGGTTTCCATTGAATTATAGTAATAACTTAATTTTAGCCCTTGTTTTCTACGTATTCAGTAAATGGCGCTTAGCCCACTATGGTTCTGAACCCTTCAAATAACTTATATTATATTATATTATATTATATTATATTATATTATATTATATTATATTATATTATATTATATTATATTATATTATATTATATTATATCAGAACTTACTGTAATAACATTATAGCATTATGTCCATCTAGAGAAACTACACTTTCCAGTGGTGAAATAATAATTAATTATACAAATCGGTTAATTTAGCTTCCGATATTACTTCATACAAACACAGAAACATTCTCTGCAGGCTATCTTTCATTGTTGCTGTCCAAGGCCCCTTATAGACAAAGTCATTTGTTTTTTAATTCATTACACGGCCTTAGATGGCAGTTATTTTAATTTTAAAACTCATTTATCTCATTAAATATCAGTCCTATCAAAATGTTTCAAGGAATAAAACTTATCACAAAGTATTTTTAAAGAAACTTTCGTTATGTAACATTTTTCACAAAAATCAATAATAAGCGAGATAAAAGGTAAAAAGGTAAAGGTATCCCCGTAACATGCCATGAAAGCACTTGGGGGGCATGGAGGTAGAGCCCCATATTTCGATTTATTTAATTCAGGCCCCCTTATAACTCCCCTTTTAAATAATGTATTTTGAATGCCATATAGCCTAAAATCTAAGTTACAACGAATTTAATTTATATTCCAATTTTCATCGAAATCCGTTCAGCCATTATCGCGTGGAAAGGTAACAAACATACAGACAGACGGACAGACAGGCAGACAGACAGACAGACAGACATACAAACAAAAATTTCAAAAAAGCGATTTTCGGTTTCAAGGTGGTTAATTATATATATTAGGACCAATTATTTTTGGAAAACCGAAAATTACCAGAAAAATTTCGGCTACAGATTTATTATTAGTATAGATTTCTAACTCTTCTCTTATGTTTTCATTTGTTATTAAGTCTCTCTTCGTACATCCCTTCACATTTCTTAGACATTTCATTTCTGTCGTCTGTATTTTGCTTTGTTGCTTCTTGGTTAATGTCCAAGTCTCACTTCCGTATGCCAGCGTAGGTACAACCATGACTTCATAAAATTTTAATTTTGTTTCTTTACGTATTTTGTTTCTAAATCATCATAAACATCACGGGTTAGGCCGTCCGGCCTGTTCCATCCCAATAGTAATTGAACTCTAAAACTGGTCACTCCATCGTCGTCTCGGTCTTCCTACATCCCGTCGTCCCATGGGTCTATAGTTGTGCAGTTTTCTTGGAACTCTGTCTGATGACATTCTCTCTACATGTTCGTGCCATCTATTTATATAGGTATGAGTTACATCAATTATATTTGAAATGCCTAATTCCTGTCTAATGTATTTGTTTTGTTTATGATCTAGCAGTGTATATCCTGCCAATGGTCTCAACAATTTCATTTCTGCTGCCTCCATTCTTCTTTCTTGCTGTTTAGTTAGGGTCCAAAGCTCTGAGCCATATAACAATGTTGGTATGACCATTGTTTTGTAAAACTTCAGAACTGTATCTGTCCTTACCTTCTTAACGAAGGTTCTTTTAACTGTCCCTACTAGTTTTTGAAATTTTAATATTTTTTTGTCAAAATCATTTGTATTGTCATATGATAATGTGCAGCCTAAATATTCAAAATGGTTCACTTGTTCTACTGATTCATCATTAAGGATTATTTTCAATCTTATTGGTGTTTTTCCTTTGAATCCCATAACTTTTGTCTTTTTTAAAGAAATATTTAAGTTAAATTCTTTAGCTATTATGTTCAGGTTATATAGGGCCCTCTGTAAGTTATCTTCTGAATTTGAAAATATTACCTGATCATCTGCAAAGAGTAAGGTGTTCAAATATTCCTTATTTATATTAAAATTCGATTTTAAATTTATCTGCCACTGTCTTGTGACTTCGTCTATATAAAAGTTAAATAAAGTAGGCGATAATGGGCACCCTTGTCTTACCCCTCTTGTTATTTCTCTAATTTCATTAGTGATCCCTTTGTTTAATTTTATTTTAATTGTAGTATTTTTATATAAACTTTGTATTGTGATTATTAAATGTTTTGGGATTCCTCTCGCTATTAATATTTCCCATAATTTTTCTCGTTTAACTGTATCGAAGGCCTTTTCATAATCAATGAAAGCTATACAAGTTGGGATATTATATTCTCTGTGTTTTTCAATTATTTGGCTGAAGGAAAATACACTATCCATGCATGATCTATTACTTCTAAAGCCATTTTGTTCTTCCATAAGCATTGTATCTGCTATTACATTTAGTCGCTTTGTAATAACTTTTGAGTACACTTTATATCCAGTATTCAGCAGGCTTATGCCTCTATAGTTGGAGCAATCCTTTCTGTCTCCTTTCTTAAATATTGGCACAATAATCGCAGTTTGCCATTCTTCAGGAATATGTCCACATTTCCAGCATATGTTTAAGAAATTTAAAAATCTATGTAAAAACCTTTCTGGAGCATATTTTATCAGTTCCATATTTATCTCATCAGAGCCAGGTGCTTTTCGATTTCTACACGTTTTAAGAACTGATTTTAATTCATCTATAGTGATTGGATCTATATTATTGTCAATATTTATTATTATAGGAGATATGTTATTTTCTTCTTCTGTCCATAATTTTGTGTAATAATCAAGCCACACTTTCCCTGTGATTGGGTTAATCTGTATATCATCCTTTTCATCACGATTTAATTTCTTCAAGACTTTATATGCATTGGTCTGTCTTCCTTGTACATCATATTCGATATCAGCTATGAATTTCTCCCAACTCTCTCTTTTAAGTTTCCTAATCTCTTTTTTAACTATTGCACACTGTTTCTTATAACTGATGTAATCTGTATCTGAACGAGTGTTTAAATAATTTAAATATAATTTCTTTTTGTTCTGCACCAATGATTTTATATCTTCGTTCCAAAAGTGTAGGCATCGTTTATTTTTCTTCTTATTTCTCTTCCCTAAGGCTTCTGAGGCTGCTTCTTTTAAAATCGTTTTAAGTTCTTCCCATTCTTTATTTATATTATTTGATACAGGCATAAAATAAGTTTTCTGATTAACTCTACTTTGGTAAAGGTCTCGAATGCTTTTATCGTCCAACAAATTTACCTTAAAGGTTTCCTCTGGTATATTTTTTGACGGTTCCTTATTTTTCCATTGCCATTTGTGTGGTATTGTAATGGTTGACATCAATAAGTTTCTAAATGTTCTATTAATTGTTCCACATATTTTTAAATATTTTAAAGTATGATTATAAAAATCAACAGTTGATTTCCAGAAATTCCTATGATTGCGTATAACGTGTATACAGGCGTTAGGGTCATGGAATTAGGGTAAATACAATTTAAAATCTTTTTATTTGTTTTTATTAGTGCAGTTCGACTATTACGTCACATGTCAAAAAAGAATGGGATATTAGAATGTTTTATCGTACATCGCACAAAAGACAAGAAATCTTGTGTAAATAGCCTACGATGATTACCGTACATATGGCAACACTGACACAAGTGCTGAGTGTTTCGTTTGGTGACAACACAAATGAAAGTGATACAACAAAGTTATAAGAACTATTTCCTGCATCAAATCTATCAAAATGTCTACGACTTACAATGTTAGATAAATAATTACAGGCTACACTTGCAAATTTTAAACTATTACACTTTTACTGCGTCACACTACTTTTGACCAATAAATCGGTACGAAATGACGTATTTCAACCAATCATGGCAGCTTATCGCACAATTTTATTGCGTCCCTAGCATTTGTTTAATTTTATCGCGTCCCTAGCATTTGTTTATTTTTATCACTACCCTAGCATTTGTTTCTTTGTTTGCCAACATTTCAAACTGCACTGGTCTGGACGTCAAAAAAAAAAAAAAAGTTACAAACCACACCAGTCGATGCACAGCAGTTTCAAATATGACTCGCATTGGCATTCAAGAACAAGAATTAATAAAGATCACTGGTCATAGCTATGCATCTTCCCTGAAACCGTATTTACAAACAAATGAAGAGCACCATTCGAAAATCCTGAATAGGTTGAGGAATACACCTTGTACATCAACGACTTCCACTTCTTTTGCGCACACGTCCAGTATAACATCAACTGAACCACCAACCACTAAAACATTCAAATTTGAAAATTGTACTTTCAATAATTGTTCCTTTTCAATTTATTCGTGTTTATTTTTTATTTCACCATCGTTAATTAAAACGTTTCTTGTGTATTTCATCATCCCTAATTAAAACTTTTTTTAAAGCATGTTATATTATTTAGGTTAATAATAATAATATGTTTTATTTAACGACGCTCGCAACTGCAGAGGTTATATCAGCGTCGCCGGATGTGCCGGAATTTTGTCCCGCAGGAGTTCTTTTACATGCCAGTAAATCTACTGACATGAGCCTGTCACATTTAAGCACACTTAAATGCCATCGACCTGGCCCGGGATCGAACCCGCAACCTTGAGCTATTTAGGTTATGTTATAGCGTCTGCTATATGATATTATGAATAATCACGTATCAGAGATTGTTTAATACTAAGATTTATTGAAAATCATCCGTCAAGTGACGTTGATTACTGGGATCCGGATAATTATTGAAGTGGAATGCAACTGTTTTAATAAAAATGAAACTGAATCAACAAAGCCTTCTTGACTAGTAACCGTCCACAAAGTTCAATGAAGATTCCATAGTTGGCACAACTGATAACAAGAAAACAGATAATCATAACACACTACTGCCATCAGGTGTAATATTTGTAATGTTGAGATGGTACAATAATGCTTTTGAAGACAGTTGTATTTTCGTAAGTCAATTAATATTTTATTGTATTGG
Source organism: Periplaneta americana (assembly GCF_040183065.1). NCBI lineage: Eukaryota > Metazoa > Arthropoda > Insecta > Blattodea > Blattidae > Periplaneta > Periplaneta americana. The sequence goes on from NC_091123.1 coordinate 37,066,061, forward strand.
AGTACTTTGTTACTTCTAATCTTTATACACTTTCTTCTAATCGTGTAATAGTCAATTAAATCCCACTCTAGTTTTGATTTTCTCTAGATAAATCAAAACCCCTAGTGAGATTACTGTTTAAAATAACTACTTAATATTAGACATCCATTTCTAGGAGTAGAACTCTGAACGTTGGGAAAGCGTGTTAAAAATGCATTATTATACGGTACCTAGCGTGCGAAAAATACTTTTAACACTAGTGCGAAACGTATTTTCAAAACCTCCATTCATCTGTTCGCTCCGATTGTCAATTGTTTCCCAACCAGACGTCACAAGACAGCAATCGCAACCTATCAATGAAGTGATTCGAACACTGAAGTGAGACGGATCGCGTGGAAAACCACTTTTGTATCCATAGTACCATGAGTGAAGTAAAAGTAAATCTTTCATGTCAAAACGTTACAATTATTCTTTCTTGTACCTCTAACATAGATGTTTCATGTAGACTATGTTGTGAGATGCATGGAAGTTGTTGATAATCGTACATAATGTAGGGAATATTTTAAGAGTTTTAATATTTTAACAGTTTATGCTTTATATATTTTTAAGCTTATGGCATTAGTACGTTCTAATAAGAAACATTTTTATCGAAATATTAATTTTCATTATTACAACACTTGTTTTAAATTCAAAATTCAAATTTATTCACAATTTACATTTGAAATTATACATATGAATAGCCTATATACCCGAAATGAGCATATGCTCGTGCTCGAGGTACAGTCCAGTAGTCTACATAAATTTTACAGAGATCAGTAATAATGTTGATGTTAGAAATAATAGTAATAATAATAATAATAATAATAATAATAATAATAATAATAATAATAATAATAATAGAATATCCGTGACGGAGATGATACAAAGATAGTAATACAAATTAATTCATTAATAATAATAATAATAATAATAATAATAATAATAATAATAATAATAATAATAATAATAATAATAATAATAAAACAAAAATATTTACAATACGTAATATTCCAGCACATTGTTTAACAAGTTTCAATAAAACGTATGTGGTCTATGGCAGTGGTCGTCAGCACTCGCTGAAATGAGTAGAGTGCAAGGAGTGCAACAAAGTATGCTCGGTCGTGCAGAAGGGATAGGGAGACAGCATACCCGCCAGCAACCAGCGATGCACGCTGGTGCTGTAAGAGACCTTCGGGTAAGAGACGCTAGCCCGAGAGTGCAGTGTCCTGATGACTGCTGGTCTATGGCTTAAAATATACATATAAAGGTTTCTCTGATCAAATTAAAAATATGAATGATTTAGGGTCCTTTAAAAGATATATCAAATTAATTTTAACACATCTCTGTCCCTACAATTTAGATGAAATACTTGTGGGCTTACATTGGTGCTAATAATTGTAATTTCATTTGTTTTAATTATTGTTTTTCTTTCTTTCTTCGAAAAGATCTATAGATTTTAGCTCTTTTATGGATATGTGATATTTTATTATATTATAGTTCACAGACAAAAGTACATACATATAATCATTTAAAGCCTTAGGCCGGGTGCACACAGAATCAGACACGGCGCGGCGCGACGCTACGTTTTGCTTTACAACGCCTCGCGACAGCTTAAAACTGTCTGCTCGCGACAACTGATTTGCTGGCTGTGGGATTGGAAAACTGGCCTAGGCTAGGAAATGGCGTCAATAAAAGAGGACTGCCTATATGAAAAATTCTATTGTATTTGCTTATTATTTCCTAAGGACGCAAGCTCCTAAAATTCTATACGATGGAAAGAGTCTTAAAATTAAAATGTACTGCACAAACGTCATTTTTTATATTTATGACTACTTCACGACTCACAATAAAGAAAAATTAAATATTTAATCAATAATGAGTGATAGTATAGAGCAGAGAATTAGGCTTACTACAAATTACACTGGTCAACAGTCATTCTGCGCCAGACATAAAACTAACAAATTCTTACTAATTTCGACCTCCTGAATTAAAAAATAACAAGCAAAATGTTCCATCACTTCGGGTTTTCGAGATGCACAATATAATTAATTTTCTATGCATTTTATTTTTAAAAAATCACCGTATTTCGTGTGTAACTATTTTGTTTTACAAATGTGAAGACTCATTATGTGAAAACAATATTAGTATAAGTAGGGCACCATGTTAGAAGCACTTGTAGAAAGGGAAATTATTTTATTGCCCTTCTACGAGTCTATTTCGAGGGAGTGAAACAGGTTCGCGGTATGAATTCACTTGAGTTTACCTGATTTTACTTGAGATGTGGATTTCTTTCACGGTGAGCTTTAATTACATTACTGTAGTTTATATTTTGCAATATATCACCATGTCAAAATCACTTCTAGAGCGTAAATTGTTTTATTTCCCTTTTCGGTTCCATTTGGAGGGGGAGAAACAGGTTCGCCGTATGAAATCGCTTCAGTTTAGCAGGAGATTTACGTGGTGTTAGTATTCTGTGTAAGACGTGTATTTCTTTAAAGTGTGTTTTAATGATAATATTCAAAGTACGAATGGTTTATATGTGCGGATTTGAAGGTTGTAGCATTGCTTTTTGGCTACACAAAATTTTGCTGCTGTCTGTAGGAATTGGACAGTCGCGCTCGAGATATTTTATTTTTATTTTATTGGGTTATTTTACGACGCTTTTCAACATCTAGGTTATTTAGCGTCTGAATGAAATGAATGTGATAATGCCGGTGAAATGAGTCCGGGGTCCAGCACCAAAAGTTACCCAGCATTTGCTCGTATTGGGTTGAGGGAAAACCCCGGAAAAAAACCTCAACCAGGTAACTTGCGCCGGTCGGGATTCGAACCCGGGCCACCTAGTTTCAGCGGCCAGACGCGCTGACCGTTACTCCACAGGTGTGGACTCGCGCTCGAGATATGCATTATAAAATAAAACGACAATCACTAGAGCTAAGGAAGAAAAATATTATACATCATATTGTACCTCAAAGCGAAGTAATTTTACCCCTTTTACACAATAAGTTAGGGTTAATGAAGAATTTTGTTAAAGGGATAAATTATAAAACTGTATTATTTAAAAATATCCAGGAACAATTTCCTGCTATTAATAATCCGTGGCGCTACACCCCGTGAAGAGCCCAGACCAACCAGCCGGCTGCTGGCCTCACGTCCACATGCCAAAACAGAGGTGGACGATCATCCAACTAGAATGGAGGTATCGTGTGGTTAGCACGATGATCCCCCCAGTCGTTATATCTGGCTTTCGCAACCTATCGTAGCTCCCCAAGTGCATCACGATGCTAGATAGGCACCGGTCCCATACACTGGCCGAAATTTCATGAGAAAATTTCTTCCCCCATGAGGACTCGGACCAGCGCGCGTTCCTTAACATTTCCTGCTATTAGTGATTCAAAAATAAAAGAGGGAGTTCTCAATGGACCACAAATTAGAGAAATAATGAAGGACAATCACTTCGAATCTTTGCTGGAAGGAAAAGAGACAGCCGTCTGGATAACATTCAAGAAGGTTGAATTAATTTTCTGGATAACTGTAGAAGTGAGAACTATGAAGAACTAGTGAAAAATGTACTGTTGGCGTATTAAACTAGGGGTTGTGAAATTTCCCTGAAAATTCACTTCCTTCACTCACATCTTGACTTTTTTTCCCGAGAATTGTGCGATTTCAGTTATGAGCATGATGAGCGCTTCCATCAAGAAATTTCAACTATGGAAAAAAAGATACCAAGGACAGTGGAGTACCAATATGCTAGCAGACTATTGTTGGATTTTAGCTCGTGATGTACCTGATGCCCAGTGTAAAAGAAAATGCAGAAAAAGAAAGCTGTAATCTTCTGAACAATGAATATTTAGCCTTATTGTCATTATATAAAACAATATTTTGAATAGATATAAATTCCAACATTTCTCAAAAACCGTAACCAACAACTGTTTTTATTGTCATATTCGTATTCAGGAGGCTCAAATTATATAGAAAACATATATCACATGCCTAGAGCAAAAAAAATGTTAACATTTGTTACGCAGTGTTATTATTATAAATTATTATTCACCTGGTGCTTTCATCTCATTTGCAATTTTCACATATTTTCAGAAACCACATTATTCTCGTGATATTGTTTCAAAGATTGTACAGAATGTATCTTTCCTGTACTAAATCAACTAATTTATCCGCATCGAGCTCCATTATGAATAATGTGCACTACACAACAATAGTATTTTTTGTAGATAATGAAAGCGTGCAATCATAGCCACTTCTAACGCATGCGCAGTACACTGCAGCTATCAGACAGTCTCCTCGCGACGAACTTCTAGCAGTCATTCGAAGTTGTCTCTTCGTGTCTCCTCGTGTCTGCTCGCGACCGTCGCGCCGCGTCTGATTCTGTGTGCACCCGGCCTTACATTACACACTTTATAATTTTACACATAGATATACTATTTTTTTAATACAATTTCTACAATTTAAATATTTAATATAAGATTTTTTTTTTATCTTGCACTTGCGTTTAGTTTTGTGCAACACTCAACTCATTTTAGTATGTTGTTACAATCAGTATTTTTTCACCTTCCTAAGTTGTACTTCACGTTTCAATCTGCAATGTGCAGCTAGCATATATAAATCTTCTCTTATTCGAGTATTTTCCATTCGTCTTTCGCTACAGAAATACTTATATAGTTCGTATAAGCTCTCTCTCGTTGGTAAGCCTTCATTTCTTAATTTTATTTCATCTTTTATGGGTAAATAAATAAATAAATAAATAAATAAGTAAATAAATAAGTAAATAAATAAATATAAAAATAAATAAATAAATAAGTAAATAAATAAATAAATAAATAAGTAAATGAGTAAATAAATAAATAAGTAAATAAATAAATACGTAAATAAATAAATACGTAAATAAATAAATAAATATGTAAATAAATAAATACATAAATAACTAAATAAGTAAATACATACATAAATAAATAAGTAAATAAATAAATAAATATGTAAATAAATAAATAAGTAAATAAATAAATAAGTAAATAAATAAGTAAGTAAGTAAATAAATAAATAAGTAAGTAAATAAATAAATACATAAATAAATAAATAAATAAGTAAGTAAGTAAATAAATAAATAAGTATGTAAATAAATAAATACATAAATAAATAAATAAATAAGTAAATAAATAAACACATAAATAAATAAGTAAATAAATAAATAAATATGTAAATAAATAAATAAATAAGTAAATAAATAAATACATAAATAAATAAATAAGTAAATAAATAAGTAAGTAAATAAATAAGTAAATAAATAAATATGTAAATAAATAAATATGTAAATAAAAAATAAGTAAATAAATAAATACATAAATAAATAAATAAGTATGTAAATAAATAAGTAAGTAAATAAATAAATACTCTTGCGACTGGTCTGGGTTGAAACATTTCCGCAGTGGAAATGTTAGACCCTAGCCATTCGGCTTATTGTGTAGTTGGAGAATGAAGTTAATTAAAATATTGAGCTTATACCTAGAAAACAGACATAATACCAAAACAATAGAACACAGAAATTAAATTGCAGTCCATTACGGGAAAGCACAGGTACATAATAATGGAATTGAGGAAAAAATCCGTTCAGTTTACCTTCTCAATAATATAACTTAGAATAAAAGTCATCTTTTCGTATTAAGTTTTTGCATTAAGCATCTTTATAAACACAGTCCCGTTCATTAAAGAAATAACACGCGTGCTAAACAGAGTATAAACGTAGAGTAAGAAAAGTACGTAGTTGCCTTTTACTAGTGAGTTGACTTCATCTGTGTAATGTCATCCAATTAAGATAACTCTGCAATTACATTTTTACACAGCGGCAACAGTCATGTCCTTCCACGAAACTGTCAGCTTAATTAATTTACGCTGATTACGAAATCATTGCTGTAGCCCACACTGTACCGCAAGATCCAGTTTCAATGGGCCCAGATTCGATTCCAGCTAAGAAAATAAAGTTTGCTTCCCCTTGCAGAGGTTGGGATATGTAATTATCGTGTGATTTCTTGAATTGTTTCTTCGTGACATGATAATCACATGACCAGGCAAAGAAATATTTTTATTTGTCTAGTAAGTAATCGTGGCGCAACTACTGGCATAAACTCTAAATGCCTCATCAGCGGTGAACGATCATCCAACCAGGACGAAAATATTTGTGATCAGCACGATGATACACACCAGCAGTTATAGATGGTTTTCGAAATTGGATTTTGCTGTCTATCGTAGCTTCCCAAATACTTCACGGATCTGGGTGGGCACCGGTCTCATACGCTGGCCGAAATTTCATGAGAAAATTTCTTCTCCGCGAGGACTCGAACCTGCTCGCATTCTGTAACTTTAGTCCTAGGAACGTTTTAGACCACGCTGCTGCGGCTGTATTTCTTAATGACTCATGCTGTTATGCCAATTTTTCTAGCCAAGCTTCAAATAAAAAAAAACATCAAGCGGTACTTTTTATTTCCTGGAGCTGGTAGCTCATTTTACAGCTTACTTAATTTTTAGGGGATCGAAATCAGACTAATAATAATTAAAGACGACTCTATAGCGAACCATTAACGTTAGCGTAAGTTCTTTCAATTGTGTATTAATACTTACAGGCGTCTAAGAGTTAAATAATAAATAAATAACTTTTTGCAACTCATTAAGGAGATTAAAACGTTATACAGAGTGATTTATATAGAACTGACACATTTCTTTCATTAATTGTTTCAAAACGAATTGTGCTAGCGACAACTGATTATACCTAAAATGTAGAGGAATTTTGGGAGATTATTTACCTCTATAGCAATTGTTGAAAATGTCCTCCATCCTGCATAAGGCACAACTCAACACGTCGTTCCATGTTACTGGCCACTGGTTGGAGGACTCTGTTGTCAATAGCTTGAATCTCCTGTGTGATGTGCTTCAGATCGTCCAATGTCTGCGGACGTGTGGCGTAAACCCTGCCTTTTAAGTAACCCCATAGAAAGAAGTCCGGCGTTGTCAAATCCGGAGATCTCGGTGGCCACAGGTACCTGGAAATTATTCGGTCGTCAAAGAAACTCGCAATTAGTTCCATGGATTCATTTGATGTATGGCATGTAGCGCCATCCTGCTGAAAATATCCTTGACTCAGCTCTACATCGTCCAGTTGCTCAACAAACTCCATGAAAATTAGTCGGTACTCTGCAGTGTTCACAGTCTGGTTCACTCACCAGAGATCCAGTTGTTTCCAATTTGTTTACCAGTCCCAGTATTGTGTTTCTTTTGGGAGGATTGCGAACATCAAATTCTCTCTGGTATGCCCTTTGAGTAGCTGTAATTGAATTCGTAATCCAGTATTGCTTCACAAGGAAGAGTCGTTGATTTAATGTGTACTGCATTTTCATGTTGATACAAAATGTCGATAACAGCTGCCAACAATAGGAATAAAACATAAACATCTGCGCATCTAGTGCTGCCAACAATAGGAATAAAACATAAACATCTGCGCATCTAGTGACAAGGAATCGAAACTCCAGAACATTCTGCTTAATTTGGTGCTAAAATTGGGTCAGTGCTGCCAACAATAGGAATAAAACATAAACATCTGCGCATCTAGTGACAAGGAATCGAAACTCCAGAACATTCTGCTTAATTTGGTGCTAAAATTGGGTCATTGAATAAATTTCCAACGGAATAATTAAAGAAAGAAATGTGTCAGTTCTATATAAATCACTCTGTATAATATTTGCCACGTAGCTCTGTCGGCTAAGGCGCTTGCTTGCCGATCCGGAGTTGCGTACTGGCGCGGCAAAGTGTGCAATAACGCAAATCTAGCTGGACAAAATTCATAACTTCTCTGAATTCCAACGGATTGTTATGAAATTTTGTACAGAGCTTATGGATAGCACATATTCTTTGTGTACAAACTCTGACTACGATTGTGTAAGAGGAATTACCCCTTTATACGGGGTGGTTTTAGACAAAAACAGTAACTTCTCTATCTAACAGATATTTATGAAAAATTGTACGGACGTTACAGGTTGGATATATTTTATGTGTATAAACTATATTTACAGTTCCAAAAGAGGTAGTACCCCTTTACAGGGGTGTATTTACACAAGACTAACTTATCTCCTACGTAATAGATTTTATACAGGAGTTACAGCTAGCATATATTTTTTGTGTACAAATTCTAATTACATCTGTATGCTACTTTTAGGCCTAGTAGTTGTACAAAGTCGTATAAAAATATATTATATAAGGGAGAAGTTGTTAATTTTGTCTAAATGCACCACTATAAGGGCCAGTTCCTCTTATAAAACATAATCAGACTTTGTAGACAAAAAAATATATTCCACCTGAAACTTCTGTAAAAAGTTTTATAAAAATCTCTTAGATATGAGAGAATTTATTAATTTTGTTTAAATTCATCCCTAAAAGGAGTAGTTTCACTTATGGAATCGTAGATATAGTTTGTGCACAAAAAATATGCTACCTGTAACTTTCATATAGTGTATCATAAAAATCTCTTAGATAGAAGAGAAGTTATTAATTCTGTCTAAATGTACCCGCTATAAAGGGATAGTTTTTCTTGTGCAAACGTAATCAGAGTTTGTACACAAATCGCATGTGCCACCTGTAAGTCATGTACAAAGTTTCATATCAATGCTTTAGACTGCAGAGAAGTTATTAATTTTTTTGTCCAGCTAATGTTTTGCGTTCTGATTCACCGTGCGCTTGTTAAGGTTAGATAAAAAATGTGTCCAATGTATTTTAAAGTGATATTCCATATCATGTGAATTATATTGTAGGCCTGAAACACACTCATAGTGATTAAAAACTTCCTTAGACAATGATTATTTTCTGCTGTTAAGCCAAACATGGAACAGTTACCGTATGCCCCACCACTGAAACAAAATTAATTGCTGATAAAGGTGCAAGAACGCGCAAACTTTAAAACAAGGGTTCAACTCTCTAAATGATGCTGTATTAAATGGTGAAAGAATTGTTGTAACCGGACGTGACCGGCTGTACTAAAATTCACATTATATTTGGAAAACTTTAAAAACATAATTTTTTCAATTGTAATATTTAAACCCTATTGTAAGAAGGAAAATACTGTATAAACTTGTAATTGAAGTTACATTAGTAAGAACGGACCTATATGAATAAATTCCATGTTTCAGAACACAATAAATCACTAACAATTGGCTCTTTTTCACCCACATAGCAAGCCTCTCTCTCTACGACTGAACCGGAGCTAGAAGTGTCAGGAAGAACTCAAAGTTTATACCTTTCTAAATATAGTTTTCCGCTGATAAATCAGTAAAAGCTATTACTCACAACATTCTTCAAATATTAAAGGACACGAATTCATATTCACCTATGCATAACTAAACAAGTCGAAATTTGATTTTTGTCCACCTAGATCGGGAAAATTGCACAATGTGCGCGGGTTCGATTCCCGCTTGGGCTAATTACTTGGTTGGATTTTTCCCGAGGTTTCTCCCATCCGTAAGGCAAATGCCAGGTAATCTATGGCGAATCCTCGGCCTCATATCGTCAAAATACCATCTCGCTATCACCAATCCCAGTCCCGCGCCGTGGCGTCGCGGTATAAGGCATCCCGCCTAGGACTCGCGTTACGGAATGCGCGCTGGTTCGAGTCCTCATGGGGGAAGAAATTTTCTCATGAAATTTCGGCCAGTGTATGGGACCGGTGCCCACCCAGCATCGTAACGCACTTGGGGAGCTACGATAGGGAGCGAAATCCGGTTGCGAATACCAGCTATAACGGCTGGGGGGATCATCGTGCTAACCACACGATACCTCCATTCTGGTTGGATGATCGTCCGCCTCTGCTTCGGCATGTGGGCGTGAGGCCAGCAGCCGGCTGGTCGGTCTAGGCCCTTCACGGGCTGTAGCGCCACGGATTATTATATGACCAATCCCATCCACGCTAAATTATAACCTCGTAGTTGATACAGCGTCGTTAAATAACCAAGCAAAATAAATAAATAAAATAATATTTTTCGTGAAAGTTACACTACAAACTGAAGCCTTGGCTGAATGCTTAGGGAAAATGCAAGACTTCAGAAGTCCACGGAGCAGACAAACAACGCTAGATCCGCTTTCATCCAAGGGGCAAGGAAATGTCAAAAAATATTTTATTGTTGCGCGGATCCTCTTTAACAATAAGAACGAGAAAAAGCAAGAAGAAAGGAAGAAAAATGTTTGTTTCGGGCTGCGAGAAGCTGAACTCCTGACCTCAATCTTTCTGAAGATGCTGCAAGAGAGGCGTAGCTATGATCTGCTGATAATCTATCACATGTCATTGCCATTGAAATATGGTCTCAATACCAGGTGTTATATTACCCGCCAACACGGATGAAACGAAAACAGCCGATGACAGCTCGGAGATTCAGCGCCGATAGATGGATGTTCTGTTGCATCTACAAATATCATTCCTGTGCCTCCGACCTTTGTCAAGCAAAATGAAGTTATCGTATTTATATTGCATTAACTTTCAAAAATCTTTCTTTGCAGCACTGAATTCATCACGGTAGAGCAAATATTAATGGGAATACTTTAAGATTTTAATTTATTACTTAGGTTTATGATTTGCAGCTTAGAAGTTTTCAATCACAAGCGAAATGTAGCCTATATAACTCTTCTCAGACCCGGTATTATAAATACGGTTAATCTGAAGACTGAGTTAAACCACAGTTTGGCGTAACCTATAGTTTAATTCACAAGCAAACGTTCTGATGGGGGCAAATAAAAAAGTTAAATTTTTTTCTTCCACCATGTTAATAATGTCAAAAGAAGTGTTTATACAACTTTTGGCCACTCGACCGCAATTACGAGGGCCGTAAAAAATAAGTTCGCTAGGGGCCGCTAACAGAAAAAAAAAAAACACATTTTCATTGGACAAATTTATTGGAGCGGACACAGCAATTGTTGAGCTATTTTTCAACATATTTTCCATCGGAATTGAGACATTTCTCATATCATGGGATCGACAGAGAGAGGTGCAGACGCAGTCAAACGCTGGTTCCGATCTGAGTCGGCTGACTTCTACGACACAAAAATTGGTCCTATGGTATGAAAAATGTCTCAATTCCAGTGGGGGATATGTTGACAAATAGCGCAACAATTACTGTATCTGTTTCAATAAATATTTCTATGCAATTGTGCTTTTTTTTCTATAAACGCCCTCAGGTAAAATCTCTTTCTGGACGGCCCTCGTAATTGCGGTCGAGTGGCCAAAATTTGTATAAGCAGTTCTTTTCACATTATTAACATGGTGGAAGAAAAAAAATTAACTTTTTTATCTGCCCCCATCAGAACGTTTGCTTGTCAGCGCGCCGTATTACAGAGTCTCGGTTAAGTTAAACTATTGTGGAATATGATTGGTATTACTGCTAGGAAAGACAGGAAGACGATCGCTGCTGTTTTATTATGTTATTTCTGTTAAAATGGCGGATGCTCGATAACAATGTTAATTAAGAAACATCTTTGTTCTTCGTTAACAGAGAAAATATCATAAAAAAAACTTAGAGAACCAATACCACCTAATTCAGTATGCTTGTCACACTTAACCTCAAATAGCTTCTTAATACTGGCTACCAACGTTATACTCCCAAACACATTATAACCAGACTAAACCATGTATAATCATCCGTGACAGAACTCCATACACAATCAGCTGACTAATGAACTATAATATTAGTAAATCTAGTCTTTCAGGTAAAGCTCCCTGTAAAGCAGATTTGAATAATTTCAAGGGAAAAATTGTTCCGCGGCCGGGTATCGATCCCGGGACCTCTGGTTGAACGTACCAGCGCTCTACCAACTGAGCTACCCGGGAACTCCACCCGACACCGTCTCAATTTTTCCCTTTATATTCACACAACTCGAGTGGGCTGACGAAACGCCAGAGACCCACATCGAGTGCACACAATCTCTGTGTGACTTGGAATTGTGGTTTTCTGTTAACGTACACAATATAATATTAGTGTTCGTATTTTATAAGTGTGTAGAATGTTTATGAATCAAATGTCTGTCAAATTATAAAAAAAAGTATTTATGAATTTAGTATTTTTACTTAATAGACCCTATTATTAGTGTGTTTATAAAACAGACCCCAATATTTTACGGTAAATCTTACCAGGAGACTGTCTGCCACACACAGTATAATGCACAATAGGCTTACAGTAGATTTATGGACACATTCTAAATCTTTCATCGTTACCAGAGGAAAAATAGCGCAGCGCAATTATATAATAACTGATGCAGAAGTTGAACAGAATGTTTTAAAAAAATAAAAAGGCAGTTTTTTACCTTTTCAAATCTTTAAATTCAAACCCTAAGATACACGTATTTTTTTTTGTAGGTATTCGAGTTTCAATTTTTCGAAACAAGGTTAGGGACTGTAAAACCTAATTCTGAAGATTCGGACTATCTACTTCGAAAGTCTGAATCTGTTTTAAAACTTATGTTCAATTATATTTCAAAGTGGTGCATTCTATTTCGGAAACTTCTTGGCCGTCGTGGTCATCCAGTAATATTGATCACTTCCTCACCGTCACTCATAAGTTTTCGGAAGCCGCTATCTTGCACTGTTGAGCCTTGAACTGTAGTTTAAACGGCAAAAGACAGACGATCAAGTTAAACTCAAGTTAACTAAAGATTAACTGGTCATTAAGGTTTATAATAAGAAGCAAAACGAAAAACTTGAGTTTAAACTGAACGCAAGGTTTAAACGGTGTTTATAATACCGGCTCTAGTCGATTATATACTTCTTACAAAAATGATTAGAAATAAAATTGCATTAAATAACCCTTCATTTAAGTTACAAAGTTTTGAAAAAGTTTAAAGACTGAAAACCTCAAGTCATAGCTCAATTTACTATCCCTCCAAGAGCGTAAATATAAGAAGGCAGCCTATACATACAGGTTTACAAGTAGCTTCGTTTCACATAGAAACCTAAATAGGCCTATTTACTTACAATAAGTAGGAGCGCATCAAGGAGCGCATGCGCATTCAGTACGTACGAACCGCGAACTAGACGAACCGTAATCGGTTGAGAGCACCAGCAAAAACAAAAAGGTACGAGGTTCGATCTCCACTAGGAGGAAAAGATTTATATCTTGGTGACTTCTCTAGAGAGTAACAAATCTACACAAAATGGTTACCAGTGACATTTCCTCCAGCGTAATATAATGAGAGTGATTTTCTTCACTTAAATCATTGCAGAAATGAGATTTATTCCGCCTAGAGCTCCTACTGCCATTGTAATTATATGTAAAAGCATTGCATTTAATTGCTACTAAACAATTAACTTAAATTTATTATACGATGAAAGAGTAATGGAACGGAGAAAAATTCTCTCCGGCGCCGGGATTTGAACCCGGGTTTTCAGCTCTACGTGCTGATGCTTTATCCACTAAGCCACACCGGATACAACCCCGGCGTCGGACAGAATCGTCTCAGATTAAGCTCCAACTCTTGGGTTCCCTCTAGTGGTCGCCCTCTGCACTACGTCATAGATGTCTATGAACGTAGGACCGAAGTCCACACATGTGCTGAGGTGCACTCGTTATGAGTGACTAGATGGCCGGGATCCGACGGAATAAGCGCCGTCTTAAATCACGAAGTGATTTACGCATATCATATATATCGGTCCTACGTTCATAGACATCTATGACGTAGTGCAGAGGGCGGCCACTAGAGGGGACCCAAGAGTTGGAGTTTAATCTGAGACGATTCTATCCGACGCCGGGGTTGTATCCGGTGTGGCTTAGTGGATAAAGCATCAGCACGTAGAGCTGAAAACCCGGATTCAAATCCCGGCGCCGGAGAATTTTTATCCGTTCCATTACTCTTTCATCGTATGATGACGCAGAATATCTGCATGGAAATATCATATGTACTTCGGTACATTAAAATAATATATTAAATGTATTAGTTATATTCTAGAAACATTTTATAAATTGTTCAGTCTTTTTTTAACGAGTGGTATACTAATTAATAAATTTGTAACGTACCTTAATTATGAATATTGTATGAGTGCGTACATAAAAATAATTATTGTGATGGTGCAAAAACACACTTTCGATAATCTTATGGAAGTAAAAATTTTCAGAAATGCTGATAGTATGAAAGTATTAATTTTGATATATCGTGTGCTTGTTTCTCTGTTTATTTATACTTTTGCTTAAATATTTGGGCATACTTTTCGAATTCGATGTCTAATAGATGAATTGTTAAGAAATATTGTGCACGAAATGCAATTATTTTTAACTATGGTTCGTCCCAGGGATCTGTAGAATGACTTGGCGCATGTGAGGGCGGAGTCTATCTGTGCTGGAGTGTATCGCGGGCAGAATCAACTCGAGGTTCCTAAAGGGTAAGATGCTCGTATAGTCAGTGCCAGCGTTTTTGGTGCGTGTCCTTGACTAAAAAGCCAGTCAGTGAGCACTTATTGCCAGTGCAGCTGAGAATGATACTACCCAACACGTCACGTCAACAATCTGCCCACTGCGTCGAAGGCAAGACATTCGCACTTCGCGTTTCTGGGATGTGTCCTTGAGTACACTGTCCAGTCAGTGGCATCTGTTGCCACTTCGGCTGAGAGTGGTACAACCTCCTAAACAAATGTTACGTAAGCAATCTGCCAATCACAGTTGTCAGCGCTTTCTCGCCCACATTTTGTGGCAAATATAAGATACTCGCTCTCAAAGTTCCCATTACTTGTTTCACACGCCAGAAACGGTGGCACTGGCTGTAGTAGAGAGTTCAGATAGAAATGACCCCCTCTCTGCAAAAGATTGGTAGTTTCGATCAACCAATGCCGCCCCCCAGAGCGGTCATTGGTCCTAGCCTCTCATATACCACTTGCGCACAGATCTTATTTCGTCTTTCTACTTCACAGATTCCTGGCATGAACCATAGATTACTTAACGACGCTGCATCAACTACCAGGTTGTTTGCATCACAATATTGAAAAACCCACATGTCCACTTTTTTTTATTTTTTTTTTATTTTATTATTATTTTTTTTTTCAAAATTGAGTTATATATGATTTCGTATTCTAAACATACAGACTCATGATATTATGAAGAGAAGCCCCACATATTACCATCAGTATTCATTTTAGCTAAAGTGTTGAGAAAAAAAAATATTTGAGCACAAATCTAGAACCTGAGATGTTTTTTGTATCTCCTGAAAAGTTTAGTGTTCTGGACATGTGGGGTTTCTCAATATTCCGGTTCATTTAGCGTCGATGGGATTGGTGATAGAGAGGCGGTATTTCGGTAAGATGAAGCCGAGAATTCGTCATTTAAAACTTGCTTCACAGTTGATGAAAACCTCTGAAAAATAAAACCAGGTAATCAATTCAATAGGGAATAGAAACCATGCCGAGAGGAGGCCTGGATTAGCAGGAAAACGTGTATTTAAAAAATAAGAAATTATTCAAAATTGGTCAATGAATTATCTTGAAAAAATAAATTACAGACAAAATTACAGTAGGGATGTCAATTCTACATGTACGCCGCCTTTACCCACGAGGAAATGCTCCCGATACTCATTTCTGTTAGAGACTGAGTACATCCCAGGACCACAATGCGACTGGAAGGATTAGATCAATGGAAAAATCCACGACTCCATCGGGAATCGAATTCGCATTCTTCCGGATTGCAGCGTTATGTCTTAACCGCGGCGCTACCGCGTGTACCACTTGTAGAGATATGCGGTATAAATTCAATAAAAAGATAGCCTACAACACGTAAATTGAAGTAAACTTATTTCACTCTAAAATATATTCACAGTTCTCATAAATATGAACGAAGTACTTAAAAATGTATTTATTTATTTACTTATTTATTTATTTATTTATTCATTTATTTATTTATTTATTTATTCTGGTGTAGTTAAGGTCGTCAGGCCTTCTCTTCCACACCACCAGAAATACAAAGATCATAATAACATTCAATTCGAGAGCATAACGTTTCAAGCAATTAGAAGAATCTTATGAATCTCGTATCATTTTTGTATCACGTCTAAATGTTGAAAAACACTGGTACAGGTCAATATTTTCCATTTATGAACGGAAAAAAATTAATTTCCCGAAATTCTGTGACGTATCCTACGTGTCACCGAGCGGGCTAGCGGAGTGGTAGAGGGCTGGCCTCGCATTCGGGAGGTCCGGGGTTCGATCCCAGGGGTCGGCAATCCTAACTGAGGTTTTTCATGGTTTCCTTAGTTATTTCCAGGCAAATGCCGGGATTGTACCTCTTGAAAGCCCGGCCATGGACGGCGATCCTTCCCTTAATCCTTTCATAAATGTGTGAGTGAATGATGTGTAATGTCTTAAATGTTTGTGTTGTATCGGAGGCGGCCCTGGCATTGAGCTGAACCCTCATCCGGGGAGGCCCTCCATGTCCTTGTGTGGTCAAAAAAGTATGTATGTGATCCATAGAGTAATTCCTCTCCCGACAGGTCGCGGCCCTGTAAGGCCCGGGTGGCGTGGGTCGTGTAAATGAACCTAAAAGGGAGAGGTTAAACTGAGAGAAAGAAAGAAAGAAAGAAAGAAAGAAAGAAAGAAAGAAAGAAAGAAAGAAAGAAAGAAAGATTCTACGTGTCGGTGTATTCCTGATAGAGCGCAGGCATTTTTTACTGTGCTTTGAATTGGCGATTAAAATGCTGTGTGGGAGAATAGACTTCAACTTTGGAAAACAGCGCTGTCTTTGTTCACGCATTCAGTAAATAATGATAAATGCGTAATTTTTAGTGGTATGATTTAACTAATTGCGAGTAAAATATTTTGGAAAGTTAGTTTATAACAATTACGTAGTGATCCCGTTAAATATCTGAAGCCGAGCACCAGAATTCCAAGTTGGGAGACTCCAACAATTCCCCGTAATAAGATGACTCTAGACTTGCAGTGGACGTGAAACCAGTGGAACTGGCCAAGAGCGCGATGTTAGAGACTATACCCTTGACCAGAACAGCGAACAGACCCAGCCAACGTAATGCATTCTTCATTAATAATTATTCTAACATCACCCACAGCTGCCATAAATTTCGCAGCAGGAATGGAAGACAATAGAAATATAAAGCGGCCAACATATCATTTCGTCCTGCACCATTCATCGTCTTGAGGGGTGTGCCTAGTCGATCTGGGTTGGCCTCCCAGAGTAGACTCATGGCTTTCGTAGATCAAGTACAGAACCATTTACTCCATAAGCTTATACTTTTATTTTCAAAATACCGATCCTATGCGAGAGACAATTTAAGAAGGCATTTCATTTCCACCAATGACATCTATGTGGGAGTGTGCTGCTGTCACTGTACTGGTGAGAGAGAGACAGCGATGAAGATACGTAGTGAATCAAGTTACTTATCGGACACAGACTTCAAAGTGACACATTCCTTCAAAGTAAAAGTTCTTATTTTTAATTCCTAACGTGTTACTCATTCATTACAGGTTACCAAAATTAAATAGGCTCTATATTAATGAAAAGGAACTAGAAAATGTAATTAAAAGAAGGTCAAAGTGAACTTAGACACAGTTTTAAAGTAGGAAATAGGGTTTTAAATACAAAAATGTTCGCAGATGATCAGATTATCTTGGCAAATAACGAGAATGAGCTTCAGTCAGCCTCTTACCAGCTCCTGAATACAGCTCTAAAGTATAACCGGGAAGTCTCAATAAGGAAATCTAAAGTGATGGCTTTTCTAGGAAAACGCCTCAGAAGATCTAAAATAAGATTAAATAATAAGATTTTGGAACAAGTTAATCACTTTAATTATTTGGGGTATGATATTACAGAGCGTTCGCCTACGGATGGGGCCAGGAAAGCGGCATGTGCTGATACGCTGCTTCGTGTGCGCAGTTGTTGAGACACGCTCGTCAGTCAAGGTCGACAAGCTATCAGTTGTGAGCCAGCTGTTGCAGTTTCTTGATACATTTGCTTAAATATTCAGCGTGTGTGTAAAATTTGTTAACAATGCAAAACGCAAAATTCACGTTTGAACAGGGAGTTTTTTATGTATGATGCATATGTGAAAACAGATTCATTAGAGAGGTGCGTAGGCCCCACCCGTAGGCGAACGCTCTGTACATATGAAGAAGACTAGGACGTAAGAAATAAATTGGGAGAATTTCAATATATATGTGAAACAATCAAATGTATTTTGTCAGGAAAAGGCAGAAAAGATATTAAGTTATGTTGAAATTTTATAAAGTCATGGCAGTGACTGTATTGATGTATGGTTCAGAAACTGGACACTGAGGAGATCTGATAAGAGATATATAGAGTCTGCGGAAATGAAATTTCTGAGGAATGTAGCTAGATACACCTGAAGGGATGAAATAAGGAATACTTTTATTAGAGATAAATTACAGATTTTTAACTTGAATGAGAAGATACACGAGAAAAAATGAAATTGGCATGACCTCATCCTTCGGATGGAAGATGAAAAGCTGACGAAGATAGTACTAAACTACCAACCATTTGGATGGATATCGTGATGTGGGTCGTCTTAGGAGGAGATGACAAGATGACTGGATATGAACCTGTGTGATGGGAACGGATCTATTAGTCCACCTTGTGGTTGATGATGATTAATGAAAAGCGAACTTGAGAAGTTACACTCTTTGTTTGTCAAAACTGTTATCATGGGTAGTACTACGATTTTTTATTTTATTAATAAATTTTCGAGCAAGTTTAGCTACAGAAAATAACAACCGTAAGTGGTATTTAATAGGACTACTTCGCGGATAGAATAGAGACGCTTTGTGGATACCCTAGATAGAATAATAAATTAATTAATTACAAAGGTAACAATGAACACTACATTAAGTAAAGTATTTAATTGGCTAAACTAATATATATTTCATTTGACGGCATAACCTTGGCCTCCTGAAATATAAAGTTATCGATAAACTTGACATTAACTGTAGTAATTAAGTTTAATGGAACATCAAAATTATTACAGTAATAATTAATTTATTACGTTTTATTCTGAACTAGGTACTTTTATTTGCTGATGGTATGAAAACAATTTTTTTATTGCTTGATGTTTCTAGAATCTCATAATTTCTTTTAACACAAATTCTGTCAATTGCTATATATTTTTGTGTTTCCCGATAAAAGATAATTGTTCACAGCAGCATTGTGGCCAAGCCTTCTAGATTGTCTACGTATAAGAAAACAATTGCCAAGAATTGCTATAAAGCAAAATCAGTAATTTGAAACGTTAATTTGCAGTGATAGATGGCACTGATTGGTTGAAAGTCAAAAGATTCTTACATGAACTTCGGCGTAGTTGAGTGGTTAGAGCGCTTGGTACGTAGAACCGGGTTCGATCCCCGGCGCCGGAGCGAATTTTTCTCCTCTAATAAAAATTGTTACTATATATTTTTGTTTGCTTATATTAAGTAATCAGGCATTCTATATTGCCTATGTACGAGGAGCATCCAGAAAGTAAGTTTCCATATTTAAAAAAAAAAAGAACACACACTTTCAGGAAAACATTTATTGGCAACAGGTACAGCAATGTTTCAGCTATTTTTCAACATAACCACCATCAGAATTGAGCCACTTGTCGTATCGTAGAACTCTGCCGCCTGTGAACGGAACCAGCGTGTGACAGACGTCTTCAGCTCTTCGTCGTTGCCAAAACGCTCACCGGAGGACAGGAATTTCTTGAGGTGCAAGAAAACGTGAAAATCGCTGGGAGCAAGATGACGACTGTAGGGTGGATGATCAAACAACTCCCAGCCAAATTCCGTCAAAACAGCTGCTGTGCGCCGAGCCGTATGTGGACGAGCATTGTCATGGAGGAGCACAACACCTGCAGTAAGCATTCCACGCCTCTTGTTTTGAATGGCACGTCGCAATTTTCGCAGTGTTTCACAGTAACGCTCAGCGTTCACTGTTTCACCTCTTGGAAGGAAGTCAATGAGCAGAATGCCCTTCCTGTCCCAGAACACCGTGCACATCACTTTCCGTACCGACAGCGTCTGTTTGAATTTCGTTCTGACAGGAGATCCACTATGCCGCCAATGCATTGACTGCTGCTTGGTTTGCGGGTTGAAGTGCGAAATCCAAGTCTCATAGCCCGTGACGATCCTGTCGAGGAACTCGTCGCCATCATCGTGATACCGTTGCAGAAATGTCAGTGCTGCTCCTAAACGTTACAGTTTGTGTTCGGGTGTCAGGTTTTTCGGCACCCACCTGGCACACACTTTTTTGAACAGCAGGTGCTTAGTGACAATCTCATGCAACAAGGATCGCGATATCTTCGGAAAATGGCTGCTCAGCTCCGTAATCGTGAAGCATTGCCGCACCAGCTCAACACGATCATCATTGATGAGGGACGGTCGCCCACTGCGCTCTTCATCATGGACACTTTGACGACCTTCGGAAAACTGCCTACACCAGCGACGCACCATCTGCTTACTCATGATGTTCGGCCCGCAGAGCTGACAGAGCTGCCGATAAATTTCAATTGGCGCAATGCTTTGTGCAGTAAGGAACTTTATCACCGACCGAACCTCGCAGGCGGCGGCAGAAGGAATAAGAGCTTCCATTTCGGATCACTGCTGCCACGCTACTGGCACCAGGTGGGACCTGTCCGGCTGGCATATGATTGATACGTCATAGATCTGTTACGCATGCGCAATTGATACGGCTAATTACGTTTACTTTCAAGGGGAAAAAATCGGGAAACTTACTTTCTGCATGCGCCTCGTAGAAGAAAACAATTGCCAAGCATCGCGAAAAAACAAAATCGATAATTTGAAACGATAATTTCGCTGTGATAGATGGCTGTGATTGGTTGAAATTCAAAGGATTCTTACACTTCATTCCTGAATTTGTACAGATACGGAATTAAAATTTGGAGCGAGTCTTGATTGGAGTCCACCTGTATGTAAGCAACAATTTTCGCACGATTGTCCACAAGTAGCATACACAGTATATAGGGTAAAGTTGCCTAATGCAACTCGTGATACTTTTTTCAAACTGAATGTCAGTCAAAGCTTTGCCGTTCGATCATAGCGCCAGACATCTTTCTCGAAAGATTGCATCTTTCAGCTACTTTTGAGACATCGGTGAACTTCCTAGCAAGACACCAAATCTCGTGACAGTCAGTGAAAAAAAAAAACAATCACGGAATTAGGGGTATCACGGCATTAGGCAACTTTACCCTACAGGGGGCTCTTGTTTACTACACATGCGCAGTGTGTTGTAAGCGAAACGTGTACAATAAGGAGCTTCAAATTTTATTTTCGTATCTGTACACGAGTGAAGTAGTCTCAAAAGAGCCAAAGCTTAGCACAGCCGGCTCTCCTGTTCTGTTTGCAAGAATGGAAGATGAGTAGTTCGTGTATATTCGTGTGACATCACTGATATATTCGAATAGTCGAGAATCATTACGCTCACTCGGCTATCTTGCTTAGTTTTATTTATTTATTTATTTTTTTTTTTGTGTGTCATCCTTACGCAAGGGCCATGCTAATCTTCTCTGTATCGTTCCAATTTTAGTATAGGCTATGTACCGCCGAAGCGAGTACTTTTATAGTTCCAAACATTTACGTTACAGTAGTTTTTCTTAGACTACACATTATAATCTCGCAACCAGAATTATTCACTTTCACTCTCCCCAAAAACTTCACCATCCACTCAACATTAAAATTATGACATTCTTATCCTATTTTATATCAGAAACCTCTAAACTATGTTCAGATTATCCCCTATTCTTCACCTCTCTTTAGTCCTATTCTACGAGTAAAGTAGAAAACTTGAGACCATTGCTATAAATGAACCGACTGCTCTTCATCGCTGTAATTATAATTATAATCATAATCTTCTTAACCTTTCACATCGCCATCTTTGTCGTCTTCAGAGTCACTGCATTGCAGATTTATAATCACGCTTTTCATAATTTCGTCACGATACAGTAAGCATACTTACGTCACAAGATTCTGATTAAGTGACCGAGTTCGTGCAAAACCTACAAACGTTATCATATTTTTCGTAACACAATATCCTCAGAATTCTGTTCACAATGTACTCGTAGGTTATAATATAGTTCTTCCTTACTAATGCATGACTCTACCTTTACTTTGAATGATATCACAAGATCTACCAGTGTTGTTACTGAGAGACATGACTAATGAATATAAATTATGTGCATAAGATTAACTTTAGTAATACGAAACACGAATAAGCAAATTTATAAAAGCATGCACTTATAGTTTTAATTAAATCTTTGTTAGTAACATTATATCTTGAAACTGCATAGCGAAAAATAAAACGCGTTATTCGAACGTGTACACTGAGAAAATCTTCGAAGTAAATTATATATCATCGTTGTTCCTGCAATAATTCCTACGTGAAATATTCATCGATTTTCAGATTTTTGCTCTGTTAAATAACTTAAATAGTGATACAGCAAATAATAAAATCTCCTATATGTTATATTTCTTTCTCTCGAAAGTGTAAGAATTCACGATCTCCTATGTACCACTGCCATAGAATAAATAAATGTGTTTTTCTTTCTACTGAAAAATTTTACATTTTGCACATAGAAGTTATTGCAGGAACAACGACGATATATTACTTCTAATACTGTTCCAAATTGAATAAACGATAAGAGTGGGCGTATTCCAAGTTAAATAAAGTCACTACCAGGAACAGAAAACAACAGTAGGTCCTAACTCTCTTTTGTACAGTATTAATTTTCCGGACAAAAGAGATATTATCTTTAGAATAATATGTTTTAACGACAGTCAGTTTCAAAATAAATAGCTCTTATCAACAGTAATCTCACTAGAGGTTTTGATTTATCTAGAGAAAATCAAAATTCGAGTGGGATTTAATTGACTATTACAATATTAGAAGAAAGTATATACAGAATAGAAGTAATGAAGTACTCCAATACAATAACATATTAATTGACTTACGAAAATACAACTGTCTTCAATTAATGTATTATTGTATCATCTCAACATTATAAATATTACGCTAGATGCATACTAGATGGCAGTGATGTGTTATAATTATATGATGTTATCAGGTGTGCCAACTATGGAATCTTCATTGAACCCTGTATACGGTTACTAATCAAGAAGGCTTTGTTGATTCAATTTCATTTTTATTAAAACAGTTGCATTCCACTTCAATTATCCAGATCCCAGTAATCAACGTAATTTTACAGATTATTTTCAATAAATCTTAGTATTAAACAATCTCTGATACGTGACTATCCATAATATCGTATAGCAGAAGCTATAACAAACATAACCTAAATAATATGTACAAGTATTAGAAAAGTTTTAATTGGGGATAATGAAATAAACAAGAAAAGTTTTAATTAACGACGATGACATAAAAAATAAACATGAATAATTTTAAAAGAAACAATTATTGAAAGTACAATTTTCAAATTTGAATGTTTTAGTGGTTGGTGTTAGTGTTTTATGTTAGATGTGTGCTTAAAAGAAGTGGAACTCGTTGATGCACATGGTTTATTCCTCAACTTAATCAGGATTTCCGAATGGTGCTCTTCATGTATTTGTAAATAGGATTTCAGGGAAGATGCATAGGTATGACAGTGATCTTTATTAATTCTTGTTCTTGAATGCCAATGCGAGTCATATCTGAAACTGCTGTGAATCGACGGGAGTGGTTTGTAATTTTCTGCTTTTTTTTTTTTTTTTTTTTTTTTTTTTTTTTTTTTTTTTTTGACGTCCAGATTAGTGCAGTTTGAAATGTTGGCAAACAAAGAAACAAATGCTAGGAACGCGATAAAATTAAACAAATGCTAGGGACGCGATAAAATTAAACAAATGCTAGGGACGCGATAAAATTGTGCGATAAGCAGTCATGATTGGTTGAAATACGTCCTTTCGTATCGTTTTATTGGTCAAAAGTAGTATGACGTAGTAGAAGTGTGATAGTCAATATAAATACTTACACGAATACCATACAAGTAGCGTTTATAACAATAGCGACAACGCAAGGTATTCGAACTAGACAACGCAGCGGTAGTAGGCCCTATCATCAGCTACAAATGGAAACATTTTTCTTCCCATTTCATATGGAATTAATATTTTCTTGCCTTTTTCGATTCACTTACTTCCTTAGACAAAGACATGTTTCCTTTTAAGTCGCCTCTGGTAACGACGCGCGTGAGTCCATTGAAGCAGTCAAGAAACGCTGCAGGCACAGGTTAACTAGAGAGTGAGGGTTCAGAAGTCGCGTACTACAAGTTCTATACCCCGTTTCTGGAATCTGTTGAGTATAGGAGACGAAACAAGTCTTTTGCTCAAGTGGTGAGTGGAGGAGATCAGTCCAATGACCGCTCTGGGGAAAAGCATTGCTTGAAGACGAGCGTCTAAAATGCACACCTTCTGCCACGCGCATCTTACCCCTTAGTGACCGTGAAATGATGCAGCCCGCAATAACTGCCGCACTGACAGGCTCCGCCCATTCGCTTGTCATCGACTCCACCCAAATGCTTCGACTTATTCTACAGATCCCAGAAGTGGAGTGTAAATGCAGGTACTACATTTGTCGACCGCTGCCCTAACGGGATCACAGGATGGAATTGTATCACACATCATAATGGGCTGAATCGATGTACAGTGGAAGCTCTTAAGTTCGACAGAAATCAAGTTCGACATTCTTTAGTTTGACTGCTTACGTAGGAGAATTAAACAAGCCCCTGTACGGACACATAGAAATGGGTTTACCATATGAATTGAAATTGGTCCTGTGTCTTGTAGTGATATTTTTGTTAAAGGAAAACATAATATTTTATTGATTAGGACATCCATATTGATCACTGATTTTAAATTAATGAACTCTTCTTTTTCTATTTGAGAATTGTGGCGTTTGTGAGACGGAACTGTCGAAACCCACTGTGGTACTACAGTCCGCATTTCACGAGAAGATCCGAGCGAGGAATGCGAGTTCTCCCCCCCACTCTTATAACCTATCCCCGACACGGAACCGGCCGGCCATTGACTGAGCCTTGTTTGTACCAGCCGACTAATGTCATCACTCCCATCCACCTGCTCCTTCAAGAACGCCGAGTTATGGCTTACTCTCCTCTTACCCCGCAAGGAGAATATTCCCAGGGCAAATCGCAATATAGCGAACGTAGAAGCTCCGCCGACGACCCCTTCCACTTTTCCCCTAGTAGTTCAACAGACACTCTACGTGATAGGCGAGTGTTGTGTCGAATGCACATTTCATGTGGGTAGGGATAACTTCCCCTACTGGTGTTCGCTATATTGCGATTTATCCTATTCACCTCGCAGGGATCCTCTCGTGAAATTTGGACAGTAGAAGCGCAGCGGGGGGGGGAGGAAATGCAAGTACAGTACTGTATTCGTTGCTGGGTAACCAATAAGGATTTGTATTCATTTCATCTGCCACACCCACTATCCTTATTGGTCAGAACGTTCAATTCTGTTCTGTCCAACTTAGAAGAGACCACTGTAGTTTAAACCAAACAATGTTTTCCTGAATTGAGGCGGTAGCCGGAAAATGGGCTCATAGGTCTATAGGCCCTTTTTCGAGAGAATGTTTAATTCGATTCTCCGTTTTAAAATCCACTTGTTTACGTAGTTTCACTTCATTATCTTGTAAACAGAGGGCAGGGTAGCGAATTGAATGAAACCATGCACCCTTGCTTAGTTGAGGAATTCAGCAAACTTCAGTGAAGATGATCCTCAAAGTGAGTGTGAGTCCATCTAGGATGTGCACTAAAGTGTAAACTGCACTCTGAAGATAAACTTTGAAATGAGTGTGAATCCATTCTAGATTAATACTAAATAACCTGTAAATCTGTACTCTGTTTTATTTTCACGTATTCGGTAGAATTTATGACGTAACTATGAGACATATGTAAGAAATACAATTATATTAAAATGATTTTGAACTTGTAAGTCTCTGTAATGTACGCTGTTCAGTGCTGATGTTTAAAGTCTGCTAAAATATAACCATATTGAAGGTAGTTTGATAAAATAAACTTGTTCTCTGGAAAAAGGGCCTATAAAATGCTCCAATAAAAAAATATATATTTATAACACTATGCATTATTTAACAAAAACATGTAGACAAATGTTATTGTAACAGTATGCAAATTGTTTTCTTGATAAAAGTGCATTCAAATCCCAATTACATAATAATTAATCTTTCAATCTTCGTTTTCTCGAAACATGACTTTTTCTTATGGGCCCTTTTTCCGGTTAACGCCTCAATTATTGCATAGCTGTTCGTCTTAAACATCCTGTGAACAGTATACGTGTTAAATGCCGCTGCAAAATTACATTCTCTTCGGACAACGCATCGTTGTACATGCCGCTACAATTAGAATAATCCCTCTGTTTTGCGGCAAACGAAGCTGAACTCGCAGACAGTTACTTCAGCCAACTTGTCAGACGTAATAGCTCCTTGTCAGCCGGGGACATCACAACATAGTTGCAAGTCATGGAAGAGTCCTTACTAAATTACTTTATAATTTACATTACTTTATTATCTTTGTCCACATCTATTTTTGTGCCTCAGCCTTTTCTCTTATTGCAATGACGTCACGTGCGGAGCCGTGGCAGGAACCGAATGCGATGTTCCTGGGGTTAATCATTACAAAACTACGCGTTTTACTTTTAATCTGTACCCCAGACTCTGAACTTTCACAAACAGTTTTCGGAATCCAATTTCCGTCCTTTGCTTTCTTCCTGCTACAGTTTGTCTTGTTCTTCTCTCTTCCTTTTTCCTTCCTTTTCTGTGTTTATAGCGACGTTCAACTGTCCTCTTCCAGGGGTTATGGAAACTGCATAGTCGTCGCTGCTTTGACAATCTCGTATATCGAGATTACAGTGAGGCGAAACGGTTGTGTACAGTTCTTAATTGGAAAATAAAACGTTCTTCCAGCATTAACATCAAATTGTATTCGGCTATATCTGTGCAAAGCGGATGAAGACGACTGATCCGAGGAAATTATTTTGTCATAATATACCACTAATAATCGTAATGAGAAAATGAAGTTTATTGACAAAAATGTGCATGCTATATCTACCTTTCGCAGGCATTGACTATGTGTCCCATGTTCCCTATATGTCCAATGTTTTGTGTTATGCTTACCACACGATCAGTAACTGCCACCAATTGTAAATCTCTAGCTATCATCATGAAAATGGTGATCATTCTAACCTCCACCACTACCACCAAATTTTATTCTCAATAACTTATTACAGTTTCTACCAAAAGTTTAAGGACATCCATTCAAACAGATGTTTCACCCCTGTCCTTACATACTTATGTAAAACCCCTGGGGCCGTATTCATAGACGTTTTTAGCGCGGGCTTTCGGTGGATTATCAGCGTTTTTCGTATTCATAAACCAGTGTTAGCGATAGGATATGATTTGAATTCTGTACTAGTAACCAGTGGATAGCCGGGGCTAGCTTAGTACGCTCGTAGCGCGTGCTGCGAAATGTCTATGAATACCACCCCTGATTGTTATTCAGGGACCAAATGTCTGTGAAAAACGAAGTTTTTTACTGCCAACCCAATCTGTCCACATTTCAAACTGTGGATTATTTAACAATTTTTCTGTTATAGAAACTTATTGAAAAATTACATTTTTATAAGAAAAGAATTAATTACTCCAGAATGGATGTACTTATGTAGATTAGTTTTGGATAGAGTTAAATAATATCTCAAGTCATTGTTCCACATTACAATAATGTCACTTCATGTCTATACTCACTGAATTTTGACCCATTTTCACTTTTTTTTTTTTTTTTTCAAAGAATAAATCTAACTTCTCCACACTTATGACAAACTCCACAACTTTTTGCTAAAATTAAGCTGACTGACATGTTTCTACCAACTCCCAATGTTATGATGTGAATGGTAGTGTCGGTCTCTGATCAATTTGCCGCGAATTTCAAACTCAAGAGAACTTTAGAAACTGACAATTTTTCGTAATAAAATAAAGAAAAAACTCTGGATTACAATGCGTAAACGAGCTGTCACAAATTTTAAAAGTAAAAAGTGATAATTACACGAAAAATTTTTCAGATATATCTAACTCTATCCCAAAACTCACTGATTAATTATTTTCCTACAAAATATGTAATCTGTCAATAAGTTTTCATAACAAAAAAATTGTTATACAATCCACAGTTTGAAAGCTCGAGAGATTGGATTGAAAGTAAAATTACATTTTTCACAGGTATTTTTTCCCTAAATAAAGATCAGGGGGTTTCACATAAACTATAAAGTCAGGAGTATATAGTAAAGAAGAAATGGAAAAGAAAAACTAATTTATTCAATTCTTTGTAATTTATTAATGATTTTAAAACATTTAAATTGCTAAATATTTCCTGTCTCACCATTTCGTTACTCCTTTCCATTATAATAAAATTTTATCTATCAAGATTTATATTAATTTCACCCATTTTCTGCCACAATAAATTTAGTCCTAAACTGCTTAAATTATTATCAAGATATTTATATATATTTTTATGCAAATTCCTTATTTTCTCAGGAACTACGTTTTGTTGTGATACGTCTAGCACCAAAGGGGAGATATATAATTGAAATTTGATTAATATATTTTAATATTATTACTTACTTATTCTGGAAATAAGGAATAGTCTGACTCATAGGTATTTTGTTTTTCAGCATTAACTTCCTCTGGTTGTATGTTAGAAGATTCGAAGAGGAAATTCATATGTATATTTTCGGCTTCATCCCCCCCCCCCCTCAAACGATAATGCATAACATAATATCAATACGACGGTTGCTGTCTGCGACACAACGAGCTTTTTAGTCGACTTCGAGTTGTTCTTCTTTTTATTCTGGTTACTATGCTATGCTTATATAAATTATTATGTAACTCTCGATAAGTGGTTTTGTATTATTTATTTTATCAATATTATTATTATTATTATTATCATTATTATTATTATTATTATTATTATTATTATTATTATTATTATTATTATTACTGAATTGTTATCACTGTTTTGTATTATTTTCGTCATTGTTATTCTTTCTATTATTATTATTATTATTATTATTATTACTATTATTAATATTACTATTATTATTATTATTATTATTATTACATCATTATCATTGCTGACTGTAATACGTATTTATGTAGACTCTACTGGACTGTATCAGAGCACGAGCACATGCTCATTTCGGGTTACTGCCCATATAATACCATTCAAGTGCAAATTGTAAATAAATTTAAATATTTGAAAAAAAAAAAAACTTAAATATCAGCAGAAACAGGTCGGACCCTAAGACCGATGCGTGTCGATACGGGTGGGGCCTTTTTTTTGGGATCCCAAAGAGTTAACGAAGATAGATCCAATCATTGAATGATTGTGAATTTATACGTATACAGGGTGATCCGTTTGGGTATGGATAAAATAAAAACACCGTAAAACATTTACTACTGAACTCTATTTGTTGAAACTTCGTGAATATAACACTGAAAGATGGGAGATTCCTCAGAGCTCAAACATGACACCCATTGTTCACCCTGCACAACTCATAACGGTGATACAATTCAGCTCATGTCCGTTGTAACATAAGAGGAGTGATTTGTTGAAAAGCTTGAATAATTTTTACTCTCATCAGATCATCAATGTTCCTGGGTTTCTGTGAATAGACAATGCCTTTCAGCAAACCCCATACGAAGAAGTCAGGAGGGGTTAGAGCCGGAGAGTTTGGGGACAAAGCCAAGAGATAGCTACTTCTCGTACTGGGTTTCGTCTGCGAACTCCTGCATGTTTTTTTAACACAGAACTTGTTTCTACAAATGTTCGATACCACAACATTATGGAATCATATTTAGGTACATTACGCACACCATACTCATGTCGAAATTCCCTTTGAACTCTTTTAGTACTCTCAAATTTAGCATACCAAAGAACACATTGTACTCGCTGTTGATTTGCAGTAGCCATTTTAATCATCTACGATTTTAATTTGTCCTTTCAGATTATGCATTGTTGATAATCATATATGGAAACTCCCATCTTTTTATCATAATATAACCAGCAAGAAATTTTCCTACTATCATAATAGCTTTATAATAATAAATTAATATTATACCTAAACGGATCAGATTGTATTTTATATCACAAGCAATAGAAAAATTCCATGGTGCACCTATAGGGATATCCTGAACTAGCACCAACAGATAGCGCACGTGTACTTTGAGGGATGCGCTTTGCGTATGCATTTGTTTTTCGGTATATAAGCATTGAGGATATACGTAGTGTATTAGTATATTAAATACTCTTAAAAACAACTAAACATGGCAAATTTTTGTTATGTTCCTATATGTAAACACCAGGGAAAGCTTTTTGTCTTCAACCAGGTCCCGAAATATTCTGAATATATGCTTTAAATCTTAAAAAATACAAGTAATTAAATTGCGCCTCGAAAGTGCTAGCTATTAAATAAAAGTAACTACTTCTAGTAAGGAATTGTTAACTACAGTTTCATTTTGGAAGAGGAAATTAAAAATTAACAAAAACATATGCAACCTCGACAGCGAGCTATGTTAGCTTAGATTATATGCAGTAGTTGTAGGAGTCTCGGAAGTTTACGCCTGCAGTGAACTCTCGATTAACTGGGATGTTTATTATCCAGGACGATCCGTAATGGAACCCATTTCGTGAATAATGTTTTCAATGTAGGCCTACTCTACCCTAATTATTAAAACCATGTTTCAACTACAAATTTTCAAAATCATCCTACATAGTATTCAAAACTGCATGTCCTTAACCTACAAAACGCACGACTAATCATGATACTTACTGCCATCATATTATATCATCCTATTAAAATTTGCATTTGACCTTTCTGCAACCACAGAAAAAAATACAAGCAATTCAATCTCGATAGTCCCTTCCCTATAAAAAGAAACACATTGGTGGCTGCATATTCTGTTTTTAGCGTACGTTTCTTAAATACTAATGCTTAAAGAGGGCAATATTCACCTTCGACATAGTTCCTATTTTTTTATTCGTGCACCTCGTTCTCAAAGTTCTCGTTTAGGTTCATGACCATTCAATTTACTCGCATCTATATACGGTACTGCAGATTTCCCAACCCATCTCGGGGAATCGCTCAATAGTATACCGGTACAGGTTTACGTTAGTATTTATTGTAAATTAAATTAAATTATGAGGTAAGAAAATATTGAATTATATTAAAATATACTAGGTTATACAAAATAATTGTAAATCTAATTTTGACACGCACAGAAAACCAACAAGAGGGAAAACGTAATCAACTGTAGCATATGGGATAACATAGCCCTACAACATGTTGCGCCGGATGGAACGCTCCTGCCATCTAGCGGTAAAACTTCGCATAAGATATCCCTATTGTAATGAGGTATTGGGTGTTGTGATTCCTTGAAACAAAGACTAATACAGTCATCTTTTACAGTCCTGAATCTTCAGCAACGGATTCATTCGTTTATGAAACTGTGACAAAGAGATTTTGTACAAAGCACCTACCCTTTATTTAACATTTCCCATTTGAAGATAAACACAGAATGGAAGACAGCGACAAATACGCCGTGGAAAGCAGAAACATGAGAAGCTAAGGACGGGAGATAGTGAAACTTGGGGAAACAGTCATGCGGGGCTCTTCCTCGAGATATCAACAGAGAAAGGCACTGGCAAAATGAAGAAGGGTGGAGATATTTTTAGCCAGACATGAAGTGAGTTGGCAGCGCCTGCTTCCTATGTCGTGTTGTTGTAGTGAGTATGTGTGTGTGTGTGTGTGTGTGTGTTTAGGAGGGGGGAGGCTGCCTTCATAATGCAACACTCACTCTCCCTACGGGAGATCTCTTAATTAATGAATGTCGTGAGTTCATGTATGAAGAGTTAATTATTTTATACAGCAGAAGCCTGTGAAGAAGAAAAGGAGTGTGAAGAGAAACCCGGGGAAAAGCTAAAAACCTAAAGAGAAAAGCAAAGAAATGTAGTTAATAAGCACGTCTTTGAGATTCACTTGCCGGCTTTTCAATGTTTCATAGGATATCCATAATATAAATGTATTTTAATATTATGCGTCTTTTAATAAAATAATTACATCAATGAAAGAACAATTTTACTTTCACACTTTCTACGCAACTGGATTCCTTGTATTTAAATTAACTATTTCTACTCCGTGAATAAAAAGAATTTCCAATAAAATAAACTCACAAATTAGCGCTGACTTAATATAATGAAGTAAAACAGCATTTTTCAATCTGGGTGTAGCTACTCTAGGAGAGTCGTGGTGCCATGTCGGGGGATCGCGAAATAAATATAAATGTAACAAAGTGTATGCAACAGAAATAAGAAACGTTTTCTAAGAAACACGAAAACATATTAAAAATAATTCTCCAGGGGAGCCGTGAAGTATGTTTTATATTTTTATAATTGGATAGGCTACTTAATAGTAGAAAGGTGCAAAGTGCCAAATTTATAAACAGTATTTTATTAATGAATGAACAAATTTAAGAATATATTTTTTACAATTAAATTGATAGTACTTACGACAACTTTTCACCAATAGTTTGATGATACTATTAAAATTAACGCACTGAGAGACAAGCAAACTTCACAATTTATAAACCTTTCGTTGGCACTATGATCCATTTGTTATTCACAGATCTGTTAATTTCTGCAAATACTTCCATTAAAGTGGATTTGCAGACTGCAAACAAATCACCACTTGGAACACTTGATTATCAGACGTTGACGTCGTTGTACTGGTATGACAGTAAAGGGACCCTATAGAAATATTCATAGTGTTGAATAATCTTGGTCAATGTATTAAACAATACGCCTTACGACTGAATATGTAATAGAATCATTACCACGAATATTTCCACAGGTTTATGTCGAAACTGTATTTAAATTTCATCATTCACAGTGTTCTGTCCAAAGACAGGTCTTTCACTACAAACCCAGCATTCTCCAGTCTTTCCTATCTTCTGCCTTCCTCTTTTTTTCTCCGCATATGATCCATATATCTTAATATCGTCTATCATCTGATATCTTCTTCCGCCCCGAACTCTTCTCCCGTTCACCATTCCTTCCAGTGCATCCTTCAGTAGGTAGTTTTTTCTCAACCAGTGACCCAACCAATTTTCCTTTTCCTCTTTCTGATCAGTTTCAGCATCATTCTTTCTTCATCCACCCTTTCCAACACAGCTTCGTTTCTTATTCTGCCCATTTCCATCCTTCTACACATCCATATTTCAAATGCTTCTAGTCGCTTCTCTTCACTTCGTCGTAATGTCCATGTTTCTGCCCCGTACAATGCTACATGATCAGTTTCAGCATCATTCTTTCTTCATCCACCCTTTCCAACACAGCTTCGTTTCTTATTCTGCCCATTTCCATCCTTCTACACATCCATATTTCAAATGCTTCTAGTCGCTTCTCTTCACTTCGTCGTAATGTCCATGTTTCTGCCCCGTACAATGCTACATTCACAAAGCACTTCACTAGTTTCTTCCTTATTTCTTTTTCCAGATGTCCGCAGAAGATATATTTAAATTATATACATGTACATGCAAGTCAATATGAAAAATGTACGAAACAAAAGCTACTTTATCAAATAAATAAGTACACGGAAAAAATATGACGCGAGACTTTAAAATCCCTATTATTGCACTAACGACTTCATTTTATGAAAAATGTATGAAACAAAAGCTACATTATAAAGTAGAATACTGCGCTCTGTAAATAAGTAGGCTACTTGAAAAATGTCACGTGAAAGTTTAAAATCCCAATTATTGCGCTGACTACGACTTCATTTTATTGGGTTTTATTAACTTCATATTACATTTAAATTAATTGAGATACGAGTAATTAGTAGGTTTTAATTAGCCTACACTAAAACAATACTTAGTTTTAATTACTTATTAATACCAATTTACAACTGTACGGGTAATATACAGAATAATTCTGTGATTCTGATACAAAATTTTAGCGATGACTGAAGAGATCATTAAGAACAATTTTCATACCGGAATCCACCCATCTGCGGTAGACACATATAAAGAGAAGTTTTCCTAATTACAGACACGACAAATACTGCTTGACAAATCAAAACCATTATTCATTTTTGTCAAAAGAAAATCCTTTTCAGGAGAGTTTCAAGAGGTTGACATTAAAAAATGAAAAACTAGCTGACAATCTTCGAACCTGAATAATTTCAAGAGAAAAATTGTTCCCTTGAAATTATTTAAGTCAGATTTACAAGGAGCTAAATCGTGCGTAATCGACTTATTATTGCACGCGTGCCAATAAAAGCAATAACGTATTCTCCCGAGACCTCAATTGCCGATCCAAACTACCCCAAAGGTGCTCAATGGGATTGAAATCAGGGCTCTGTGCAGGCCAGTTCAACCGGTGAACATTATTGTCTGCATACCACTGCACAGTAGCCGCCGAAACATGGGGCCAACTTCCATTGTCCAACTGAGTGCCATGTTGCAAGAGGAATGGCGGTGCATTCCAGTGGATATCCTACACAAACTAGTGGAGAGCATGCCTGAGAAGTTGGCTGCTGTTATAGCAACAAGAGATGGTACCACGAGATTCTAAAGGGGCAACAACAGTGCCCAATTACATTTTGGTAGATAGTGTATGTTATTGGTGATACTATGGGAAAAAAATGTCAGCAAAATTAAACTTATTATTGCGATGTACCGAACTACATATGATATTTCCGTGCAGAAATTCTCCGTTATCATATGATGTGAGAAAATTTTTCTCCGCTCCACCGATCCTTCATCATACAAAGTTAAACTTGCCTACCTTCCATTTCAAGGTAAACTGCTCAACGCTATATAATTTTGATGGGGTGAGATGCACAGCTATAAGCAATGAAAGTCATAGTGTTATAAAAAATTGTTAACAATTTCGGTTATCGTGTTTGTTGAAATTTAAACATTCAAATACAATATATACAGGCATGAACATCTCCAAGACGTTAGTTTATAATAAAATAGAATCCTTCAAAAATCGTTAAAATTCTAAAGATACTCGTAAATAAATAAAAATATAAATCTACGAAAATGAATTTTAGTTTTTGTTGAAATTCAAATATTTGAACATCACTTATACTATAATTAATATCTCAGAAAAAGGCTCTACTAGTAATTATTTCTAACAAAATCGCTTTTAGTATAATTATAACATATAGAAGACGTCTCGTGACGAGAATATTGTACGAAATGGAAACATAAAAATTGGAAATTTATCCTTTGGAGAGGTGGAAAAATTCAAACACTCGGAAGCACAGTAACAAATATAAATGATACTCGGGAGGAAATTAAACACAGGATAAATGTGGGAAATGCCAGTTATTATTCGGTTGAGAAGCTTTTATCATCCAGTCTGCTGTCAAAAATCTTAAAGAATTTATAAAACAGCTATATTACGGTTGTTCTGTATGGTTGTGAAACTTGGACTCTCACTTTGAGAGAAGAACATAGATTAAGGGTGTTTGAGAATAAGGTGCTTAGGGGCTAAGAGGGATGAGGTTACAGGAGAATCGAGAAAGTTACACAACACAGAACTGCACGCATTGTATTCTTCACCTGACATAATTAGAAACATTAGCCTATATCCAGACGTTTGAGATGAGCAGGACATGTAGCACGTATGGGCGAATCCAGAAATGCATACAGAGTGTTAGTTGGGAGGCCGGAGGGAAAAAGACCTTTGGGGAGGCCGAGACGTAGATGAGAAGATAAGTTAATATTGAAATGGATTTGAGGGAGGTGGGGTGTGATGATAGAGACTGGATTAATCTTGCACAGGATAGGGACCGATGGCGGGCTTATGTGAGGGCGGCAATGAACCTCCGGGTTCCTTAAAAGCCATTTCTAAGTATAACATACAGAAACAGAAATTAAAAGATAATTGGAAGCAAAGGTCATGATACTCATGGTAATATAAATAAAAATATGAATAACAGAAAATAAAACAATTTGGAAGCAAACTAGCTTAAAATGTAGAAAATTAACCTACAAATTGAATTTCATATCCTGGAATTTTCATGAAACAGATTACCAAGGGGGGGGGGTAACAAGATCACCCCCACTTAAATAACGCGAATTACTTATTAAATTAGATTGATTATTTATGTTATTCTTATTTCAAAATCTTAGTAGACATATAACGGACAAATACATGGAATTTCAAAAATAAATATGAAGAAAAATGAAAAGAAAAAATTGAAAAATTATCAGTGGAGTAATCCTTTACCTCCCTTGGTAGCAGGAAGGTTGGTTAACAGTGAATTTATTTGCAGCATCCCTGTGTATAATTAAGTGGATACATTTTTCGTTGAATTGTCTTGAAGTCCTACAACAAGTCATGTGAATTTCTTCTTAAAATTGCCTGAAAACCACAAAGTATGTCTGTCCACCTACGCGCATTGTGTTATAGTGTAGCCTACAAAGAAGACCATGCGTTACTCTACAAACTTGTCGACTGATGTATATGATTATCGTGTAAGTGATTTACAGTAATTACCTGCGTCATAACCCACAAGGTCAAACGAAATAATCGCAAGTATGTATTTTATTATCTGCGTGCGCTAAGCGCAATTTCTCATGCAAACAAGCGTGAAACATTGAAAGGTATTGCTCTTTATCACAGGTTATTATATGGCTGATGACGGTCTTTTTCTTATTTAATTATCATTTAGATAAGTCTTCGTCCACAAAGGGTTAAAACATGTTGCTGTTACCTGGAGCACGCAATATGCGTGGCCGTTGGCGGTGAACATCTGAAAGGCATATTATGAACGTGAGGAAAGGAAATACAGCACGAAAGGATTTTTAATTTAGATTTTAATGACAGAAATGCTCAATGCTGCTGTTGGTGAGTGGGGTATTTTATTGAAACAAAAATCCGTAAGTACCGCACTATGGATGTATACAATGAACCATTATTTTTAGAATCCTTTTCATATGTTGTGAACATGCAACTTTCTGTCTGCAATTAATGTAGTTATCCCATGGCCGACTTCAGTTCTTTTATTCCTCTTTGCTTTTGTTTTTGTGGAAAGCGTTCAGAAAGAGAGGATGTAAGAGCAGAGTAAGCTCTCATATCAACAAGTTTAGCTTGACCGTTATTCCTGTTCCCGTTGTGCGTAATATTCTCTTTTCAAGTTTATTGCGAGTTTCACACAGTGTATCCAGATTATATTTATAAAATTTCCCTTTCTCTTCCTCATAATTTCCCTTTTACGCCAAAAATTTTCCCTACGTGTAAATTATTCATTTGTCATCCGTGGTCTGTCGATTACCTTTGGTTTAAATGGAACGGAGAGTAGCCGGTTCAAAACCCGGCAGAGGGCGGTAAAATTTTAAGAGCAATAAAATTACTTCACGTGTAGCCCTTGAGAGGGGAAGTAAATCTTTAAGCAGAAGAGTCAACCTTTCAAGTAGATTATCAGTATGGGACTGATGATGATGGAATGTTATTGTTTTTCTTTTAACATTTAAACCACTGCCTTTAATATACCATAATTAATTGTATGTTATAACGCAGCGTTTCTCAAACTATGGTCCGCGGACCACCTGTGATCCTCGAGGTCTGCCCTTGTGGTCCTTCAAAAAAGACAGAAGAAAATATAAAATTCAAACGAACGTTATAGCTTAAAATCTCAGAGTTTGGAAATGACACATGACAATCGAATTTCACTTTTTCTCCCAGTACTGACATTTTATGAAATTTATTACCCTACCCGTCTATCGACTTCCCACTCTACTCTCAGCAACAAAAGAGGGATTTAAAGCACTATACACATGGTGTTTCTCGACATCTTTTCCCTGCACATCTGGCGCCGCGCCTGTAACCCAGCCAGGGACCACCTGAATTCGTAACAGAGGACCAAAGTACCGAGTCTTAATTCGATTTTAAAATATAGGTATACTGGTATTAAAATATGCTACAAAATTGATAAATTTGCTTTCGAAGGGAACAAGAGTAAAGTGGTCCGCGGAACTGTCCTGACTTTAAAAAGTGGTCCCCACTTCAGAAAAGTTTGAGAAACGCTGTATAACGAAACAAAACAACTATGTAATTTTATGTTGCAGTTTTTTTTCTTTATTTTTGCCAATTTTGTCCCATAGTTTATTTTTCTCCATTTGTAGGGTCGTTAAAAATCATTTTCTCCGGATTTTATTAATTTTTTTCCCTCGGTTATTTAACGACGCTGTACCAAGCACTAGGTTATTTAGCGTCGATGGGATTGATGAGAGCGAGATAGTATCTGGTGAACTGAGATGAGGTCGAGAATTCGCCAGAGATTAATTTGATGGAGTTACGCAATAAGAGACCAAGCGCCAAATCAATGTGTGGAAGTTCTTTATGTTAATAATAATAATAATAATAATAATAATAATAATAATAATAATGATAATATTTACAAATGGCTTTTAAGGAACCCGGAGGTTCATTGCCGCCCTCACATAAGCCCGCCATCGGTCCCTATCCTAAGCAAGATTCATCCAGTCCCTACCGTCATATCCCACCTCCCTCAAATCTATTCTAATATTATTCTCCCATCTACGTCTCGGCCTCTCCAAAGATCTTTTTTCCTCCGGTCTCCCAACTAACACTCTATATGCATTTCTGAATTCGCCCGTATATGCTACATGCCCTGCCCATCTCAAACGTATGGATTTAATGTTCCTAATTATGTCAGGTGAAGAATACAATGCGTGCAGTTCTGTGTTGTGTAACTTTCTCCATTCTCCTGTAACTTCATCCCTTTTAGCCCCAAATATTTTCCTAAGCACCTTATTCTCAAACACTCTTAACCTATGTTCCTCTCTCAAAGTGAGAGTCCAAGTTTCACAACCATAAAGAACAATCGGTAATATAACTGTTTTATAAATTCTAACTTTCAGATTTTTGGACAGCAGACTGGATGACAAAAGCTTCTCAACCGAATAATAACACGCATTTCCCATATTTATTCTGCGTTTAATTTCCTCCCGAGTGTCATTTATATTTGTTACTGTAGCTTCAAATTATTTGAATTTTTCCACGTCTTCGAAGGATAAATCTCCAATTTTTATATTTCCATTTCGTACAATATTTTGGTCACGAGACATAATTATATACTTTACCTTTTCGGGATTTACTTCCAAATCGATCGCTTTACTTGCTCCAAGTAAAATTTCCGTGTTTTCTCTAATCGTTTATGGATTTTCTCCTAACATATTCACGTCATCCGCATAGACAAGCAGCTGATGTAACCCGTTCAATTCCAAACCTGTCTGTTATCCTGAAATAATAATAATAATAATAATAATAATAATAATAATAATAATAATAATAATGAAGCATAATTTTGCTGTTCTTTTCATAAAATTAATAGTAAAAGCTAAAACATAATTCTACTGACATTTAAAAAAAAATGACAGCAACTGGTATAAGTTAGGTTTCTAATAACAGTCTGCCATATGGAGAGCTATAAACCTAACCATTTGGTATTCCTGACCTATTCCACGAATCCGGAAACCAGTATTAGTGAAATAAAACCTAGAGAAATTCCTAATTAACAAGACCATGAAAGTGAAGGCAAGCATTCTGGGTGGTTTCCCTCGAGCAAACAATGGGAATATGAGACTGCAGATGCGATTGATAGTCATCAGTGGGAGGCTGAGGGGTCAGGTATGCGGATTAACAAGGGAAAAGGGAGAAAGTGGGATGGAAAGAGATATGCGCCAGACCGAGGGTGGATTTTGGGGAAAGAGGAAGTTATATTGCACGGGCCAGCGCACACCCTCGACACGCCATTTCGAAACCAGCTGACGGTCGACTCCTTCCAGTAATACCATATGCAAAACACAGCAGGAGCCTAGCACAGGATAGTGGCTGCAGGCGAGTTCTTACCAATTTATGAGGTGCTGTTATTATTTTGCATTAGTGTATGTGAGACAGAGAGAGAGGTATTGTATAGTGAAATACCTTGTTCCCGCTGTTCTAATTAAATTTGCACCGTTAAAAAGCGCAGAAACAATTAAATAAATTCTAGTTTTCGTGTTATAGAGGGATCAGTGCATATTTTTATACGTTATCATACCCTTGTTAATTACATAGAACATAGGCTATAGGCTGCAGAAATAGCTTCCATCATTATCAATGTGTCGTAGTTCCAGTGCAGTGAGTGAGTTGACAGCGAAATGAGTGTAGTGTTGAAAGGTACTTGTGCAGATATGAACGTATCATATTCGTGGGTTTTAGTTCGAACATAGGTTTAAGGTACAAATTAGATTTACTTCAAATGTTATTTTAACTGATCGTGCTTCATTTAATTTAGGATGTTCCCTGTTATTATTATTATTATTATTATTAATTATTGTTAGTATTAATTATTAGTATTATTGTTAATTGTATTTTTTATTAATTGTGTTTATTATTGTCTTTATTGAGTGTAATTAGTTACCACTGCCACCGGGTATATACCCATTGCAGTGTGAATAAATACATACATACATACAAATATCACCACTACTACCAACACCAACCGTGGCGAAAATGTGATCGTGCACCGAGCTACTGTGTAACCTGCAACGTGCATAGCATCTATGGAGGGAGGCGGACACCCGAAGAGGAAGTAAAGCAACTGTCTGACTTATTAACGGATTTTCATTTTTCTTACGTCAAACACTTAAATATAATTTTATACAGTATAAGGTTACAAACTAGTGTTTACTACGTGTAACGAAGAGAGAAATGAACAAGAAAACATAGGACACATTATCACAACCTAAAATTACCAATTTATGAGGTGCTGTTATTATTTTGCATTAGTGTATGTGAGACAAAGACAGAGCGAGGTATTGTATATGGAAAAACCTTGTTCCCGCTGTTCTAATTAAATTAAATTAAACAATTAAATAAATTCTAGTTCTCGTGTTATAGAGGGATCAGTGCATATTTTTATACGTTATCATACCCTTGTTAATTACATAGAACATAGCCTATAGGCTGCAGAAATAGCTTCCATCATTATCAACATCACCACTACTACCAACACCAGCCGTGGCGAAAATGTGATCCTGCGCCGAGCCACTGTGTAACCTGCAACGAGCATAGCACCTATGGAGGGAGGCGGACACCCGAAGGGGAAGTAAAGCAACTGTCTGACTTATTAACGGATTTTCATTTTTCTTACGTCAAACACTTAAATATAATTTTATACAGTATAAGGTTAGAAACTAATGTTTACTACGTGTAACGAAGAAAGACATGAATAAGAAAACATAGGACACATTATCACAACCTAAAATTACCAATTTATGAGGTGCTGTTATTATTTTGCATTAGTGTATGTGAGACAAAGACAGAGCGAGGTATTGTATAGTGAAATACAGAGCGAGGTATTGTATAGTGAAATACCTTGTTCCCGCTGTTCTAATTAAATTATATTCTAGTTCTCGTGTTATAGAGGGATCAGTGCATATTTTTATACTTTATCATACCCTTGTTAATTACATAGAACATAGCCTATAGGCTGCAGAAATAGCTTCCATCATTATTAACATCACCACTACTACCAACATAAGCCGTGGCGAAAATGTGATCGTGCACCGAGCCACTGTGTAACCTGCAACGTGCATAGCACCTATGGAGGGAGGCGGACACCCGAAGGGGAAGTGAAGCAACTGTCTGAATTATTAACGGATTTTCATTTTCCTTACGTCAAGCACTTAAATATAATTTCATATAGTATAAGGTTACAAACTTAAGTTTAGTATGTGTAACGAAGAAAGATATGAATAAGAAAACATGGGACACATTATCACAACCTAAAATTACCAATTTATGAGGTGCTGTTATTATTTTGCGTTAGTGTATGTGAGACAGAGAAAGAGATAGGTATTGTATAGTGAAATACCTTGTTCCCGCTGTTCTAATTAAATTTGCACCGTTAAAAAGCGCAGAAACAAATAAATTCTAGTTTTCGTGTTATAGAGGGATCAGTGCATATTTTTATACGTTATCATGCCCTTGTTAATTACATAGAACATAGTCTATAGGCTGCAGAAATAGCTTCCGTCATTATCAACATCACCACTACTACCAACACCAGCCGTGGCGAAAATGTGATCGTAAGCCGAGCCACTGTGTAACCTGCAACGTGCATAGCACCTATTGAGGGAGGCGGACAACCGAAAGGGAAGTAAAGCAACTGTCTAAATTATTAACGGATTTTCATTTTCCTTACGTCAAGCACTTAAATATAATTTTATGCTGTATAATGTTACAAACTAATGTTTAGTATGTGTAACGAAGAAAGATATGAATAAGAAAACATAGGACACATTACCACAACCTAAAATTATCTCTCTTCAGAATGTCTCTGCGACAGAGTTTCAATATCAGGAATTATGTCACTTACTGCCAGTCGTAGTTGTCTGTCAGTCGTGATCTAAATTTGGTTTTTAGCCTACTATTTTCATTGTTGAAAATAATTTTTCACAAACGTAAGTTGTAGCGAACATGACTTCAACAGAGCAAGCGAAAGAACGAAGCTTCGGATATTTATTTTTTGGCAAAGATTTGAAAAGTTCAACATTTGTCAAGTCCTTACATCTAGCTTCCATTTAACATCACATTGTAAATCTGTGAGTTTAAATTGAAGTTCTAACCGCATTATTCGTACATTTGCTGAAAAAGAATCGACGTACAGGGACAACAACAACAATAATAATAATAATAATAATAATAATAATAATAATAATAATAATAATAATAATAATACTTAACCTTTTAATGTTTCATGAGTAACATGTAGTATAATGCCATTTTATATTATACAATCATTTTCCTCGTAATACTTGTGAACAAATCATACATTTAATATTCTCATTATATTGGCGCAAAAAAATGCGTCCTCCCATCCTACTTGAAACTTTCGTTTTTGTAGGGAGAGACATTGCGACGATACGCCGCTCGCAGGTCAGAGACAAATACAAATGGAACGGAGTTTGACTCCTGTGAGTGACAGGGTGGGGATCGGGGGAGGTAGGAAGCAAGAGAAATTCATAGCTGTCATTGCGAGCCACAATGTGCTCGCGAGTCACATTTTCGCCAGGGCTGACCACCACGACTACTACAATCAGTATTATGTTATTCTAAAGTAGGCCTATGTTCTCAATTTCAAATGGCCATAACTTTAGCAAATTTTCAGATTCTGCAAAAGTAAAAAACACCAGTTTGTTCGTAATGAAATTGAACTTTATTATAACCAGGAAGCGAAACTTCGTGCCCGATGGAAGAGAGGCATGTGGTTTCAGGTTAACTGTATTCTAGAGTCCCTCTACTGTTGCAGAATAGAAGGTATGGATTGTGCTCTGTTAAAATACTGTGCCTTAGTTGTTCGCTATTTACTTGCTTTGTATTGCAGTCGACGAGTAAGTTTTTTAATTGGTTATTTTACGACGCTGTATCAACTGTTACGAGTAACTTACATCATGTGCTAGAGATTACAGAATTCCGTATTAATTTCGAGAAAAAAATCGTAATAAAAATATTATATTTCGCCTTTCATCGCTAATTTCAAGTAGGAAACACCACTCGTTCCAAGGCTAGCCCCCAGCCGGCGTTCGGGGAATGCTATGGAATGATAATGGAATGGAGAAATGTTGACGGAATAATATAAAGGTTTAACATGGGGAAACGGGAGAACCTCGAGAAAATCCATACTGCGACGTTGTCCGCCATAAGTGTCACTACAGAGCAACGTTAAAAATATCGCATTTTGCACATTTTTAAGATGAAAATCCCCGCTATATAGGAAACACTGATTTAAATTATGTAAGTGTGCCGTGGAATCTTAAATTACAATTTTAGTGTACCAATGTTAAAAAAGGTTCAAAAACGCTGCTCTATAGCATAACGGTATCTATAAGGAACCAAATTGGTAACATGTACACCACATATAGCCATTTCAAACTGGGAACTTACTTTAGAATAGCCTTGTACTTTGAGAATTTATGTATGTTTGCATAATTACTACTCCATTAGCATTCAATTACTATTCTCCCATTGGGAAT
This sequence comes from Periplaneta americana, assembly GCF_040183065.1. NCBI lineage: Eukaryota > Metazoa > Arthropoda > Insecta > Blattodea > Blattidae > Periplaneta > Periplaneta americana. The sequence continues at coordinate 37,110,232 of NC_091123.1, forward strand.
ATCACTGTGTCAGTTTGTCGCCTGTGAAACTCCTTACCTAGCCATGTCAGAGACTGTCGTACAGTTATCAGTTTAAAATAGGAATTAAAAATCACATTTATACAAGGAATTGATTTGTGGATGTTAGTTGCTTTTAGGCTATAGGTTATTCTGTGTGTTTTAGTACGCCATTTAGGTCCAGTATAAAACAGAATGGAATAAAAATTGTCTATTAACTCTGAAATTGTAGCGATGTAGTCCTACTTTCAAATTAAACAGCACTTTTATTGGAACTTGTTCCTTATGTAAATCAATTATGTAGGCCTATAAGGAAACTGTCATATTTTGTCAATATTTCTATATAATATGTAAGCTCATTAACATACCTGATTTTATATTTAAATATTGCTATTAATATTATTGATGTTATTATTATTATTTGTATGCTTATCTGTCACTTTCGGCAATTTAGAAGAGAACGCCTTATGCTTTAAGTCTGCCAGAATAAATTAATTGACAAATTACGCAAAACACAAAAACAAAATGAATGAATGAATGAATGAATGAATGAATGAATGAATGAATGAATGAATGAATGAATGAATGAATGAATGAATGAATAAATCACGTCCTTGCATGGAATCGCTGGTAACGTCATGCAAGAACAGCTAGGCATACATATTAACTGAGGTGAGATTTCAGTGTATTGGCTATGGGTTCGAATACAGATGGCTATTTTAATGTACGCTGTAAACAAGGCTTTGTATCTATTCGAATGAACTTTGTAGCATTAAAAAAAATCACCAGGATAACATAATGACATAAATTGAAGAAAACAGAACTATTTCACCATGATCCCCTAATTACAAAACGTTATGTGTATGCAAACCGATTTAAGGCTAGCACTTTTATGCCATAAAATGGCCAAAATATGTAGTATAAAATACGCATTTATGGCCTAAAAATTACATAAATATGGTCTATAATATAAAAATATGCCATAACAAATTTAAATATTTTTATAGTTACTTTGGAGGTATAAATTATACCTATAATAACAAACAGATAAGAAAAAAATTAATTTTAAGGAATTTCAAGGCACATGAATTTTATTTGAAAAAAAAATGCTAAATTATTCTCATAAACTTTCATTGTTTTCATATTTTGAGACTTGAGTTGCAATGTACTGGTACAATAAATACCTTGTGAAAATTTTCAAAAAATGAAAATGATTGTCTATTGTCAGCTAACAAAGCTTTGTGCATAGGAAAGTTTTTTTCTACTCCTGCTGATAAAATGGGAGCAAATTTAAAATGAACAATATCACTTAGCTCTAATTCAGTAGCTGTCTCTCACACACATCCTCCTCTTTCTAAAATTATGCAACAAAGTGGTTTCTTCTACTTTCACATCCAGTTGCTTCAAGTGAGATGTCTAGTCCCCCTTTCTTTACCAGCGTGAAAACAATAGACAAATATCTGTCGTTATACGTGCCCATTTAGGGTAAAGTCCATTTTGCACATTCCACAGAATAGGAGAGGAGGGAAATATTAAAATTTCACTAGAGGGAAATGAAAAGACATACTAAGAAATTCTAAGAACGAAGGAAACCAACTTTGGAAAGGCCTATATTAAACAAGTGTATAAAAACCATCAAAATGTAAAAATTGCTGAATATGACCAATAGATCATTAAAATATGCTCTATCAGAATAAAATTGCCAGTGAAGTGTGTTTGTGTCAGTGAAGTTCTATAGTTTACAGTGGTAGTGCAAAGTATTTGAACAGAAAAATGTTTTTGAAGTGTTAGTGAAATCAGGATAGTGCCAGTAAAATGTGTCTTAGTTCCAGTGTAGTGAGTGAATTGACAGCGAAATGAGTGTAGTGCTGAAAGGTACTTATGCAAATTTGAACATATAGGTATCATAATTATATACTCGTGGTTTAAGTTCTAACTTAGGGTTAAGATATAAATTAGATTTACTTTAATTAATTATGTTACATTAAGTGATTCATTTAATTTAGGATGCTCTTTGTTAATATTATTATATATTGCTATTATTATTTTATTATTAATATTATGACTGTATTGTATTATTATTGTAATTATTGAGTGTAATTAGTTACCACTGCCACCGGATACTTATCCATTTGCAGTGTGAATAATTACATACATACATGGAATAATCACAAAATGAACCAACAAAGTACTTTAATTTAATTACTTTTTTTTTTTTTTTTTCATAAAATGGATTTTTGTATATTTTAGTAACTCGTTGACCTGATTAAAAAATGTGCTAAATTATGAAAACCTAGCCCTAGTAAGGCTTAATTACCAATTAAAACTTTTCTGGACTGGATTCCTGTATGAACATTTTTCGTAATGATCTCCTCTGTAATTTCTAAAGTTTACCAAGTCACAGAATCATTCTGAATGGGCTATTCCATATGAAATCGATCAGTAAAAAACCTAGCTTTTTTATACTCTAATTTTTTCCTTATTTATACAAGGTGCTGAGGAGAGTGCATTTGCAAAAATATACTATCGAAAGTCAAACGGTTTTCGTATTGTTGAGCGACAAATTTAGCGTATTTAGAAAAACAAGCCTCTTTCAGCGCTCAGAACTCTGGAACCATTTACTGCAGAACATTGAACGAGAGCTCATTTTGAATCTGACATTTGGTAGGTTATGATAAGAACTAATCCTTATTTTTATTGTATATACACACAGGTTTTCATAAACACAGGAGTGAAATGACAGAGAGACAGATAATCTGATTTTAGTCTACTTACTTTTAGGCTTTTTGCCCATTTGTAAAAATGTAAAAAAAATGTTGAGAAAAAACCTTGCATTATTAAGAGGGATTCGGCATTGTTTGCTTAGTGTCACGGCAATAAGCTTCGGGGGTATTAAATAAATTATTTTCACACTCCTAGACTTGAAAGTCACAACACAGCACGCACTGGCCGAGAGATGAAGATAAGAGACCGGTGGGTGTCATTTTACTCCTATGTTTATGAAAACCTGTGATAAAGCTAGCCCAGCTATGCGCTACTAGACGAAACATCACGTGTTTATGTCTCCTGGCCTTGCTTGCCTAGGCTAGCTCCCGCCTCACAGTCAGCTGGTTAGTTCACGCGCGTACTATTTATTTTCTTTATTTGATTTTTCAATACTGTCTTATTAACGTTACACCAGTAAAAAATACGCGTTTATTTGTACTTTAAATTCGGAATCTAACCGTATATTTTTAAAATATTTTTTTTCGTGAGCAAAGGTATCTTAATTAAGAACAATCTACATTTCTCCATTTCCATAAAAAGTAAGAAAAGCTGTTTACATGTCAATATAAACTTTAACTTTTCAGCATCAAAATAAACCACGATTTTGATCATTGGGTGGAAGGGTTTCGGAGCCACAACAGTTTAAAGTTGCTAATTTTATGAAAATACGATAAATTAAAATATGTTTAATTTAAACACTATGAAGTTCTGATGCCTCAAACTTTGCACAAAGCATTGTATCATAGTTGTCTACGGACGGAAAAAGTTTCATTGTATTTAAAAATTGCAAGGTCAATTCTGTCTATATTTCGGTCGATTTGAGATGGAATAGCCCGTATGTATAAACCATACGAGTTTTCTTAACTCCTACTTGTTTCAGTGAAGAAATGTGTTATTTGTTCACTAGCTGATAGGGAATGGATAATATTGCTACACGCAATAGTTATGTTTTTGGACAACCCTACAATGTAGAGGCACGCGGAGGGAGAGGGGAAGCGGGGGTGACAATCGAACACAGACTTTCCATCACGTGCTAATTAGAGAGGGGTCGGGCACTCACGCAAGCCGCCAGCTTATCGACACCGCAGCGCGACAGATGTAGCGGCGTTGTATTCCCAATTTGCCCGAATAAAGACTGGTCGCGTCCACACTTTGATGCGGCCGGCCGGCGCGGCGCACTTCGCGGGCCTGACCGCAGCGCCGCTGTCACGCAGTTCATACTCCGCGGGACGCATTTTAATTAATAACTAATTTAGCGTTCGCACCCGCCATCAGCACAATCATGGCTTTTTCAAACGGCGCGGCGCTCTCTTCCAATCTCCTGGGCGCTTGTGTGAAGCGACCGAGATTCTGCTGCCAAACAAGTAATGAGAGGACATTTACGTAGAAACCAAGTTACCAATACGAACAGGCCTGCAGACTTGGTACACTTTGAAATTAAGTTAAAGCAATTATGAAGGAAAAAACTCAAGGGATTAATCTATGGAACTGAGGATACACGCTTATTTTAATACTAACAACGAACGAGATAAATACTAGAATATGTACACGAAATTTAAATAGATGTGTTGAATTGAAAATACAATATACCCAACGTTCATTATTTTATGCCATCAAATTCCATTACAGTCAAGATTCTACTGATTGTCATTTATGCCATATTGGAGATTTATTCTTCGAAGAGGTGGAAAAATTCAAATATCTTGGAGCAACAGTAACAAATATAAATGACACTCGGGAGGAAATTAAACGCAGAATAAATATGGGAAATGCGTGTTATTATTCGGTTGAGAAGCTCTTATCATCCAGTCTGCTGTCCAAAAATCTGAAAGTTAGAATTTATAAAACAGTTATATTACCGGTTGTTCTGTATGGTTGTGAAACTTGGACTCTCACTCTGAGAGAGGAACATAGGTTAAGGGTGTTTGAGAATAAGGTGCTTAGGAAAATATTTGGGGCTAAAAGGGATGAAGTTACAGGAGAATGGAGAAAGTTACACAACATAGAGCTGCACGCATTATATTCTTCACCTAACATAATTAGGAACTTAAAATCCAGACGTTTGAGATGGGCAGGGCATGTAGCACGTATGGGCGAATCCAGAAATGCATATAGAGTGTTAGTTGGGAGACCGGAGGGAAAAAGACCTTCAGGGAGGCCGAGACGTAGATGGGAGGATAATATTAAAATGGATTTGAGAGAGGTGGGGTATGATGATAGAGACTGGATTAATCTTGCACAGGATAGGGACCGATGGCGGGCTTATGTGAGGGTGGCAATGAACCTTCGGGTTCCTTAAAAGCCATTTGTAAGTTGTAAGTATGTAATGGTACATTTAGTCTGGATAATTAATATTCGCACAATTTCTAGCACCCCGTCACGCATCCGAGTGTTTCGTTTCGTAGTTATGTACTCATCTAAGAACGTGTAAGTTGTTAATTTAAATATCGAAGTTCTATTTTGGCACGCAGTCCTACAATTTTGGCACGCACCCACGTTATCTTGCCATGCAGTCCCGGTATCTTGACACGCAGTCCCGTTACCCTGGCACGCAGCCGCGATATCTCGGCGTGCAGTGCTCTTATCTTCGCACGCAGCCCTGCTATCTTGACAAGCAGTCCTATCCTGGCACGCAGTCCTATTCTGGCACGAAGTCCTAACTTGGCACAAAGTCCTAAGTTGGCACGCAGCCCTATTCTGTCACAAAGTCCTAAGTTGGCACAAAGTCCTGAGTTGACATAAAGTCCTAAGTTGGCACAAAGTTCTAACTTGGCACAAAGTTCTAACTTGACACAAAGTTCTTACTTGGCACAAAGTCCTATCTTGACATGAAGTCCTACTAAGTTGGCACGCAGTTCTGCTATCTTGGCACGCTGTACTATTTAGCACTCAGTCGTACTATCTTCGCACAGTTATAGTTATCTTGGGACACAGTCCAGCTACAGGCTATTGGGACACAGTCGAGCTATCTTGGTACAGAATCTAGCTATCTTGGGACACAGTCCAGTTGTCTCAGGCCACAGTCTAGCATTCTCGGGAGACAGTCTAGCTATCTTGGTACACAGTCTAGCTATCTTGGCACACAGTCCAGCTATTTTGGTGTACAGTCCTGTTATCTTGGAACACAGTCCAGCTATCTTGGTGCACAGTCCTGTTATCTTGGAACACAGTCCAGCTATCTTGGTGAACACTTCAGCTATCTTGGTGCACAGTCCTGCTATCTTGGTGCACAGTCCTGTTATCTTGGAACACAGTCCAGCTATCTTGAACACTTCAGCTATCTTGGTGCACAGTCCTGCTATCTTGGTGCACAGTCCTGTTATCTTGGAACACAGTCCAGCTATCTTGGTGCACAGTCCTGCTATCTTGGTGCACAGTCCTGTTATCTTGGAACACAGTCCAGGTATCTTGGTGAACACTTCAGATATCTTGGTGCACAGTCCTGCTATCTTGGTGCACAGTCCTGTTATCTTGGTGAACAGTCCAGCTATCTTGGTGAACACTCCAGCTATCTTGGTGCCCAGTCCTCCTATCTTGGTGTACAGTCCTGTTATCTTGGAACACAGTCCAGCTATCTTGGTGAACACTTCAGCTATCTTGGTGCACAGTCCTGCTATCTTGGTGCACAGTGAACATTTCAGCTATCTTGGTGCACAGTCCTCCTATCTTGGTGCACAGTCCTGCTATTTTGGTGCACAGTCCTGTTATCTTGGAACACAGTCCAGCTATCTTGGTGAACACTTCAGCTATCTTGGGACACAGTCTAGCTATCTTGGTGCATAGTCCTGCTATCTCGGTGCACAGTCCTGCTATATCGGTGCACAATCCTATTTCGGCACAGTCCTGCTATTTTAACACACAGCCCTGTTGTTATGACCAACAGTCTTGTTATTGTGACCGAACAATCCCGCTATTCTAATCCAAAATCCTGTGACTGTGACCTACATTCTTATTCCTTTAATCTGCAGTCCGATTTTCCAGTTACTTTCCTCTTTATAGAAGAACCCGACAGACAAACATGGTTGTGTAATGGGAAGTGGATTGAAATCTTGAAAGAAAGAACTGATTTTTTGTAGCATAAGACGAAAAATGTTCTACGTGGTTATGCTCAGAATGTTGATGTATTGAGGAGTAAGAATACAGTTATATTTAAAATTATAAAATACAGATAAAGTAGTTAATTTCAGATGCCATTCCTATTGGATTGTTATTGCTAAAATAAAATAATGCGGATTCAAGTTGTCAGCTGGTATCAGACGGGGATTCGGATCTGTAAGTTATTGAAATTAATAATTTCTAGACATGTTTTGAATGACGATAACAGCTGTTTTCTCCTAAAGATATGATGTACAGTTATATTATTTTATAATTATTCTGTAAATTGAAACATTTTTCTTTTCTATTTAAACATTTTATGACACGTTTTATTGGCTAAATGCGAACAAAATGTAACAACGCTAACCTACCTATAGGAAGCGCATAACAAAGAGAAATGCTTCAGTATATCAATTTATTACTTATTATTTATTAAGTGGAATACATTAAATGATCACAGACATAAGTTAATCAAAAACAATTGAAGTGACAGGAAGAGGAAGTATAGAAGGTTAGTTTTAGTTGTAGGTTCTTGTATAGGCCTAAATAATGTAATATTGTAATAGTAGCAATAGTAAATCAGTTAATTACACCAATTGGCGTCTCTCGCTTCCTATCTTCCATGTAAGTCTATAGGTCTATCTATCAATACAACCTTCATTTCTCAATTCTCTTCTATCAGAGGCAGAGTTCTTTCATGTGCAAAAAATTTACTACACGGGAGACTCAGTTTTATGTCCTTTTCTGAAGAAGTCATGATATGTAAGATTTTACCGCCCTTTAAGGGGAAACTCCAATGAAAATCATGAAAATTTTCCGAAATATTTTTTGTGGCTATTTCACTTCTTTAAAATGTAGCTAGCTAAGTTATATTTTCAAACCCAAAATGGTTTTAGTAAAATTCTGATTACAAATATGTTTGTTTTTTAAATTAAAGCTGTAAGGTGGTGTGGCATTTAAAGAGCTGTGAAAATTATTTTTTCATTGAAGAATTTTTTTTACAAATTTATGATTACAAATCTAGTAACTTTTTGTTCTAAAGTTGGTTCCCTGAAGTTAGTATAATGTAGCGGTGGAAAATTTTAATTTACATAAATATTCATTTTACTTTCAAATTCATTTTTACGTAAGTTTATTTTTCTTGATTCAATAGCAACTTTTTTATGCCAAATATTTATCAATCTCGAAGAAATTTTTACTGAAAGTATTTATGAGGTAGTTGCATATTTCTATGCATTTATTTTTAGAGAAATACTCCTAGTTTGTTTTATTAATATTTTTCATGAATTATAGGAAAAAAATAGCATTTTCAATATTTGAAGTTTGCGATGCGAACTGACGAAGGGATAATGTTATCTACTCAATTATACACTTTTATGTCTGTTTTAGGTTAGGGTATATTATATAATGTGTTTTGTTTGTGCCATTTTCACTTTAATCTGTGTTCTTTTAGAGAGTGGTTGGATCTAATCATAGGTAAAGGGGGGGGGGTGAAACCTACAAAGTAGGACTTGTTTTAGGTAGGCTACACAGCACGTATGGTCAGAAGACCCGTGCATTGGATTTAAGAGAAACTTTTGATAATATAGTACATCTGTATGTATAATATTGTTCAATAAATCCATCCATCCATCCGTCCGTCCGTCCGTCCGTCCGTCCATCCATCCATCCATCCATCCATCCATCCATCCATCCATCCATCCATCCATCCATCCATCCATCCATCCATCCATCCATCCATCCATCCATCCATCCATCCATCCATCCATCCATCCATCCATCCATCCATCCATCCATCCATCCATCCATCCATCTATCTATCTATCTATCTATCTATCTATCTATCTATCTATCTATCTATCTATCTATCTATCTATCTAAAATTTGAAACAATTCTTTTGAAGTGAATAAATTAGATACAGAATATCATAAAATGAATGCTTAGAAATGTGTATCTATGTCTTGTAAATGTAACAAAAAAAAAAGAAGCTTAAAAATTGAGATCTTCTACTAAAAACTTGGGGTTGAAAATATTTCTAAAAAGAATAGAAAGAAAGATAAAAAGTCAAAAGCCAACATTTCGGAGTTCAAAATGTGGATTTTGTTAGTCTTTTACATAGTAAACATGCTCTCAAAATATTGTTAAAAAAAGATTAGGAAAAAAGTTGTGATTTCCAGTGGCGTGTTCCCTTAAAATCCATCATCATCCTCGGCTGGGTTTGAACCGCGAACCTTGGATCCGAGGTTAGCATGGCAACTACAAGACAATACAGGACGACAAGGTATCATAAGGATCCTTATAGTTAGTTCCCATCTCGTTGTCGAGTTTGGTGAAATGGCGATGAATTCTTCGGTTGTGGAGACACGGAGTGTATTCACATGTGGGGCATGCCAAGTCATAGTCGTATCGTATGTTTCCTGAAACTTGTGAGCACCACACGAGCGTGATCGAGTCGAGAAAATTATTTCTTTTTAAGTAATTAGTCCTAATTCTTGTTTGAGTGGCAAGGCAGAGTCACGGCAGCTGACCATTTCGCGTGACCTTTGACATCCAGAAAACTAGCCGCACCGCCCCAGTGTAGCCTACAAGCGTGGCTCCACTGTTGGCTGTTTTTTAATTCGAATGGCGGGGGAAAAACATCATGCAGAAGTGTAATTGCTTTGGAATTCCCCTTACTTTCTTTACAACTTTTACTTACTGATGGAATTTTAATTGCAGTTAATTATATGAAAATTGATGAGTAGAAGAGAGGAACAGGAAGTTCTATCGAACACAGCTAGCAAGGAATGATGTTTCCGCTTTGTAATTTCAGACGGCTTAGTGACCAAGTAACAAACGAGACACAAAGAAAAGAAAACTTGAACAAAGAACGACCGAGCGAATGCAAGAAATAATAAATAAAAGAAGAATGACAAAATAAGAAACAAGAAAAAAGTAAAGAAAGGAAAAATAGTAAGTAAAAGAATAGAAATAAATGAGAGAAATGATAGAATGGACGAAAGGGGGATATAAGGAAGGAAGAGACTGAATCCTAGGCCGACATAAAAGATAATGGAGAAATGCCTACACTTGGATCAAATATTTATTTATGATACAAGTTCATAAAGGTTCTCTTTTTGACACGTGTGTAAAGTTTTTGAAACGAGGCGAAGTTTTTCAAGTTGGAGGCGTTATAAGATCACGATTTCACGGCAGTCTAAACTCAGAACCAATAAGAAATGAGAACCAATAAGAAATGAGAGCCACCGGCGTGGCTCAGTCGGTTAAGGCGCTTGCCTGCCAGTCTGAAGTTGCGCTCGGGCGCGGGTTCTATCCCCACTTGGGCTGATTACCTGGTTGGGTTTTTTCCGAGGTTTTTCCCAATCGTGAGGTGAATGCCAGGTAATCTATGGCGAAACCTCGGCCTCATCTCGCTATTACCAATACCATCGACGCTAAATAACCTAGTAGGTCTAGTTGATACAGCGTCGTTAAATAACTAAGTATATAAAATAAGAAGTAATTATCCATAAAATTACAGCCTGTTTTATTCATGATCACGAATTCATGGCCGTTTAAACCGGCCATATAATAAACAAATAAATAAACTAATTACAAACATCAAGTAAGAAATGGACGAAAGTATGACCAAATGAGTAGGAGAGAAAGAGACAAAGAAATGGAGGAAAATTAATCGAAGAGAGTTTAAAGAAGAAAAGCAATGAATAAATTTATGATGGGAGAAACAAACAACTGAATCTACGTAGAAAGTTGGAAGCAAAGAAAACAATAAAACAATAAAAGGATGACAGAAGATTGGCTAAGTAAAATAAAAGAGAAAAAAGCAAACAATTGAAGAAAAAGAAATAAGAAAACAAACACAAAAAAGTGAAGAATCGGAAAATTAATGACAGAAAATAAACTAAAATAGTGAAATAAGAAATATGGGAAATGCTTGTTATTATTCGGTTGAGATGCCTTTGTCATCTAGTCTGCTGTCAAAAAATCTGAAAGTTAGAATTTATAAAACAGTTAGGCCTATATTACCAGTTGTTCTGTATGGTTGTGAAACTTCAAAGATGAACAGAGATTAAGGGTTTTTGAGTATAAAGTTCTTAGGAAAATATTTGGAACTAAGAGGGATGATGTTACAGGAGAATGGAGAAAGTTACACAACGCAGAACTGCATGCATTGTATTCTTCATCTGACATTATTAGAAACATTAAATCCAGACGTTTGAGATGGGCAGGGCATGTAGCACGTATAGGCGAATCCAGAAATGCATATAGAGTGTTAGTTGGGAGGCCGGAGGGAAAAAGACCTTTGGGGAGGCCGAGACGTAGATGGGAGGATAATATTAAAACGGATTTTAGCGAGGTGGGATATGATGATAGAGGCTGGACTAATCTTGCACAGGATAGGGACCGATGGCGAGCTTATGTGAGGGCGGCAAATAACCTCCGACTTCTTTAAAACCCATTAGTAAGTGAAATAAGAGGTAAATTGGAAGAAACTAGGATATAGACTAATCATTGAACAAAACAATGAATGAACGAATTAATTATGAAAGAAGTAATGAAAAGAAAAATTGAGAGATCAAAAGGAGGCTATGAAAAAGGAAAAGCGTGGACAAACAAATAAAAATCGTAGAAAAAATGGAAAAATATAGTCAAAAATAAATAGAGAGATTATAAATATGTAAATAAATAGTGAACAATTAAATTATGGAGGTCAGAAACCAACAGAAAGAAAACGTAAAATAATATAAATGGTAATACACAATAAAAAGAAAAGAAATAAATAGGTCTATACAAACAAACTAAGAAATAATTTCATTAGAGAAAGACGTAAAAAGAAACAGCAAATAGTAATAAATTAAAGAAAGAAACAAGAAAAAAAAGACGAAAGAAATTTAGAGGACAAGAAGTCAACAGCGGGGGAGCGGGGAGGAGGACTTTGGTATAGGAACAAAAGAAGCGGAGGGAGTGTGACGTGAGCAGGCAGGCGGCGTGGGGCTCGTGCTGAACAGCTGACTGCTCGAGGCAGGTGAGACACGCGCCCCGGCCACGCGTGTCTGCCGCAGCAGCTCCCAGATCATGAACAAATGGCTTCCCAGAGTCTGCTGACCGCGGAGGGTGTGTGCGATTCATCGATTTTTGCAAGTGTACCAATTTTACTTGCCTAGAAAAGAGCCATTTACCTCGCACTGCTCATTGTATACATATTTTAAAACGTCACCTGTCTCAAAAGCTGGTTTCTTCATTAAGGCTACAAACTTTCCTTCTGTTTTGTTCCTGCTATGAGGCCAGCTGGCACTTGAGTTGACATTTTGAATGTAAAAGCCTTGACCTATATTTTACGCAGACCGACAGTGTCCGTTCTAGCATATAAATACTGTATTTCGTATGGACTCTGCTCAGACTGTTTCAAGTCTTAATGTCAGGTTTTTGGATTTACTGTACCGCTTACAGATGTAGATATATACAGGTTGTTTCCGGGGTGGTGTTACAAGCTTTCAGGGATGATGGGGAAGGGCACATGTATCAATTTGAGATAAGGAACCTTGGTCCGGAAATGGCTGAGTCCAAAGTTATAAACAAAAATAGTTGTGTGGAAATGGAATTGTGATTTCGCACCACGTGCCCTCCTTCCCTTAACCTTTGGAACAGTCGTGGAAAGATGGTATGGGTCGGATGTCTCCTACGTGGGTACTTGTACCGATACAATCTGTGAGCTTGTCTATTGTTTCCATTGGCTCATCCGTATTCGAAAATGTCTGCTTATTCCGCTCTCGTGTACTCCATCTCACTAGGACTGATTGACAGAACACTGCAACTTGTACACATACACTGCTGTCTACAGACGTGCATATCATGACCGACCGTGTCCGTTACACATTACGCTATCTGCATTGCTTTAGTGTAGTTTCCTGCCCCCACCCCTCAGACAGCGCACTGAATGGAATACTGTAAGTAGACAACTTAAACAACGTCAGATGAATACAGTATGTGTAAGGTGTAAGGTGTAAGATAAATACACATAAATAAGGTGTACAGAGGAATAAAATTATTTCATTTCCACTCAACTATTTTTGCTTATAACTTTCGAATCAGTCATTTCCGGACCAGAGTTCCTTATCTCAAATTGATACATGTGCCCTTCCCATTATCCCTGATAGTTTGTAACACTAGCCCAGAAACACCCTGTATAACAATTCAGAGAAATAATTACTTTGTAGTCTTAGGTACGTAAGACAAATGAATGTAAGTCTATCGACCCCCTGGCGACCCCATTAGTGGATATTCAGATAGGATTTTCGGTAGGCTGCTTAAATTCATCCTAACCTAACCTAAAAATTGCATACGCCTACTATGATAAAAGACGTGTAACGCAATGGAAGGGATTTCATAAAATATCGAAATGTAAGCTACATGCAAAAAGTGCGTATTTACGAAATGTCGTACTACAGGTGTGTAACCTATTAGAGCTCTCCACGGCTTGGGTCAAGCCAGTGGGTCGGGCATTAACTTATGCTTGTCGGGATCGGGCCTGACTCGGGGCTTAAAGAAACAGAAATCATTTTTTCCCCGCGAATTGTGTAGGCCTACTGATTAAATAAATACAGACAGAATAAGAAACGAAGCTTAATGGAAAGAGTGGGTGAGAAAAGAATTGTGTAACAAACTGATAAAAAAAAGAGAAAAAGGAATTGGCTGGGTCACTGGCTGAGAAGAAACTGCCCACTGAAGGATGCACTGGAAGGAATGGTGAACGAGAGAAAATTTCAGGGCAGAAAGAACATATTACAGACAACATTGAGATAGACCTATATGGATCACTTGTGGAGCATACTGGGTTTTTAGTGGAAGATCTGTCCTTGGGCAGAAAGCTATGAATGAATGAATGAATGAACGAATGAATGAATTAATGGTTTACGTAGTTTGCAGAAATTCAAAACTTTTAAAAGTAGCTTTAATGCCAAATTTACCCACGGACACTGTTTTGGACAGTGATCAGCCTGCCAGACTGCAAAACCAAAGGGCCCAGAATCGAACCCTGGTTGGGATAAGTTGCCTGGTTGAAGTTTTGTCGAGGTTTTCCCGCAACCTATGAAGAGCAAATACTGGGTAGTTTTCAATGCTGAGCCCCGGTCTCATTTCGTAATCATGATTATCTTCATCCATTCTGCCTATTTCCGCACTCAAGACATACGGGTCGAACAGAATCCGACTTAATGAGTGCACCAACCATGGAACAGAATTCATCATAGGCCTAATCGCAAAAAGGACAAAAAAAGGGTAGGCAGAGGCACGACAGGCATGTCTTATGCCAGACTTGCAGAACTGTAGCTCCTCAGAGCGACTGTTATCGTACCCCTTCTTACCCCACCCACCTCTTCTACCAGTGCAGTCGTAGCGTTGTAGTTACGCTCGGCTGCATCAACATTCATTCTCGAGGCGGCAGGTATACAATACGCTATCAAGAATTACAAATGAACAGATAATAAAAATCCTTAGAAAGTAAGAGAAAAATGAATGAGGGAAATAAATAAGTTAAAAGACATGTGAAATAAATTTTCAAATGTAACTTAACTTATGTGTGCATATAGGCTAATATAAGAATGTATAGGCTATATCGTCCTACTCCTAGTAAAGCCGATTAAATCCCCTTTTTGTGTAAAATAAGGCCCTGACTTGCCTTTCCGTGCTCTGTATTCTACTAAAATGAAATAAGTCCGAAATGTTGCATGCAGGCAACAAACCAATTACTTTATTTGAAGAATTTATTATGATTAATAAAGTTTTAATTCCTGCTTTTACAAAGCTTGCATTATCTGGTTTTACTAGTAATAGGACGATAAATAAATTGTACGTTTATAAGTGAATGATAGCTATAGGCTATGACCGGATGTCAATGCTGTCATTCAACATTGTAACGCACTCCAGCCATATAAATAAGGAAATAAACAAATAAACATATAAATAAATAAGTAAATAAATAAATAAACAAATAAATAAAAAATACACAACCCGCGTACTGCAGTTTAAAGAGAACTGGAACATGGCAAAATCTAAACCCGTGAAGAAATACTATTTCCAAAGGAAATGGGAATATGATTACTTTGTTGTTGAAGCCGAATGAATTTCTTGTTTACTGTGTCCCATGCGATTTATTTCGACTCGTCATTTCAATATTAAACCACATTTCAACAAAGCCCATATTAAGTATTATGGAATGCACAAACTTTCGGATAAATTCATTATTACGAACTGTATATTGATTATTTATTTATGTACTGTTAAATTAAGGACGTCACTCGTTGTGTTCATTTTGAATTGAAATCAATAGTGACTTTCAAGGTTCATTACTTAAATGCTATAAATTTATGTTTACGTAGGAGATGAAAGGAGGAAAGTTTTCGAAAATCTAAAACAGGTTAGGTGCAAAGAAATCTCAAAGAAAATACCGACAGGAAATCTAGCATAATTATAAACCTAAAACGAGATAACGCATCATAAATACAATGAATTTATTAAAATCCATTTTGAAAATTGCTGTGCCGGCACTGATGGAGCTTGCACGGACAGAAAATGTGAACAACTCTACGCGAAAGTCGATCATCTCCAATAGAAGTGAAGTGAGGCTGACATCATATTTCTCCTACTTACGGGATCTGCAGGCCCGTCCTATGCCAATATGCGCGGCGTTAAATTTGTGAAACGTTTGCTTAGAGCACTATAGTTCTTGATCATCCAGTCGTCCTGGCACCGAATCCCCATATACGAGAGTAAACCTGTCGGGCTACATCTATAACAAGCTTATCTAAATGCTGCAATTTTCTTAATTTAAACTAAACACGTTCCTGCTGAATTTCTCACCAGCGTTGTGTTAGTAAGCACAAAAACATGTTCCATACATCATCACAGGAAATACTCTTCTTCATGACAGGCAAATTGATTGGCTACGTACAAGAGGCACGGTTGTAATTCCCACTGCGATTCTGCGCGTGCGTGAGGAGTGTAATCGTGATGCTAGTATTTCATAAAGGAAGACAGATAAAGATCGAGGAGCCTACCTCTAAATAATGCGCCTTCTTTAATTCAACGAACCTTCCGAAATTATTGTTATTATAGCCTAATGAGTAATATTTAAATTGGGGAACACCTTTTCTTTCAGCTTTTTCCCTTGAGACTTTCTTGCACGAAAAATTTTACGCTTACTTGCCATAAGCAGAACAAAATAGGAGTGCAGTAGATAAGGACGCTGAAATGTAACTTACATGTCACATGTCACTTGTTTAAGGGTATATGTAGGTAACGAACACAAACATTATCAGAAAATGCAGGCTCTAAATTTCTAAAATTTTATAAGGAAATGAACTCACAATTGGGCAAAAATTACAAGGTACCACAGCAAGACTTATTAGAACTTAAACATCTGATAAAAGTATAAAAAAAGGTTACTAATAATATTTTTTAGAATTCACTTTTTACTTTAAATTAAATTTTCCAAAATTTGGAAATTTTCACACATATTATTTCATAACTCCACAACCATTAGAGATAGAATTCTGAAATTTTGTACACTGATTTAACATGCATTTATGCAAAAGGTAGACTGCAATAATGCCCATTCCTTTGAAAGTAGAAAAATTAGGTCACAAAACATTATGTAAATTTTAATATATTTTATATAGGACAAAAAAATTAATTGTATTAAAATAAACAACTCTACATGTCTGAGAGTAGTCTACTTTTCAGAAATAAGTGTTTATTACGTGCAGGAAAAATATTAAAGATGTCAGAGAGACCATAACAATGTTATGGTTACCAAATAATGTAACTGCAGATTTTTTGTGCTTTTTTTTCCATACCTTGATAAAAATGGTTTGAAAAATATTATTAGTAACTTTTTTTTATATTTTTATGAGATATTTAAGTTCTAATAAGTCTTGTTGTGATACCTTGTAATTTTTGTCCACCTGTGTGTTCAGTTTTTTAAAAAATCTTAGAAATTTAGAGCCTGCATTTTCTGACAATATTCGTGGTCGTTCACGTAAGAACAGTTACTAAACATCAAATATTGCAGTCTAGTCAGTGTTGTCAACTGCTACCAGATATCACACGATCCTATGTACTGAATGACTTATTTACTTACCGTACTTTAGCTTTACGTTGGAAGGTTATTCTAAATAATTCAGTAATTAATAGGCCCTAACATATTTTCGTAGGCAAACTTATACGAGAAAGGGATCAACATGTTATGTATTTTGTCTGGCAATATAAAATTCATTGGTTTGACTAAACAATTGATTCACGAGACCTAACCTAGAAATGTATTTTGTTTGACCACATGAAATTATATTAGTATTAACTCCGAAAACTTACCTGATTTTGGTCTTGAATTATAACCACAACGCAACACATAAAATAACTATTATGTATTGATATTAATTAATTTTATTAGTATGTTCAAATTTCACTAGCTTCAAGTAACCGGCTCCGAAATCTAGTACAATTTTAATTTCATGGAACTCCAGTACCAACAACATATGTCTTAGCTGCCAACATACCAGTTACAAAATCACTACCATTTTAGTATTTGTCAATATCGAAATTCGAAACGAAGTTGACAAAAGAAAATTCAATCTGCAAACTAGAAAATCACCACAATCCACTAGCATATGAAGAGTCCACTGCAAGAATGATGGATGTCATTTGGAATACATTTTGCAGGAGAAGCAATTGAAAATTTGAAATGCTTAGCGCTCAAAGCTTAACTGTGATTTTCCGATCATTACTGGACAATGACTATCAGTGTTAATGCCATATAACTCTGTATATACATTCTATATGTCTTAAGCTATGCATTGACAGTCTTGGTTCATTTTCGACAAGAAAGTGACATCCATGATTCTTGCAGTGGACTCTTCATATGTAGTAATGGGGGAAAAATGGTTAGGTTTATCCCTTAGGGTATGAAGTAAGCTGACCCGGACTATAGCTTGTATTAGGCCTAATACTTGTCATTACTGATCTATCAATCTGTATTTTTATCGAAAGGAACTCACTTAAGTTAAGCTTAGAAGTAAGGTTACGGTGGCTGAGTGGTTAGACCTTCAGCCTTCACGCAGGCGGCCCGGTTTCGAGTCCTGGTCTGGGATTTTTCGATCCACAGTGACATTTGCAGCGCGCAGGATAGCAGGTGGAATTTTTCTCGCGGTGCTCTCGTTTCCCCATTTTAGGCATCAACATCATTCCGTCAACATTTCTCCATTTCATCAACATTCCTTAGCAATCTCCGAATGCCGGCTGACGACGCACGGTGGGGTCTAGACTAGAGCGATTGAAGTTGTCTGTTCGAACCTGGGTAACGTAGAGAACCTTAGTGTGGTCAGCCGGTGTAGGTTTGGGAATGCCCTAGCTTGAAAGTTAGAGCAATAAATTGTAAAAGATCGTATTGCTGGGCCCCACTCCCGAAATTCCATTCAGTTGCAATGAAAATTGTATATACGTATAATATGATACTCGTAAGTAATCACTTAGTGATTAAAGACGGCGCTCATTCCGTCGGATCCCGGCCACTTAGTCACTCGTAATGAGTGCATCTCTTTACATAATGTGTTGGACATTGTGCCACTGTCACATATTCTGCGACACAATACAGGAGGGTAAGCCACCTAAGGGAAAACTGAGAGGTAGAACTTAAACTGAGAGGGATTCAATCCGAAATCGGAACTGGAATCCGGTGTGGCTTAGTGGATAAAGCGTCAGCACGCAGAACTGAAAACCCGGGTTCGAGTTCCGGTGCCGGAGAGAATTTTTTTGTTCTACCCATCCTTCATCATATGTTAACACAGAATACCTGCACGGAAATATCATATGTATTTCGGTAAATCGTAGTAATATTATAGGCCTAAGTTATAGATAATGAATTTCTATCACCCACAAAATGTTCGTTTCTCAAGAACAGCACTGCTTTATTGGTTAGTTTATTCTACGTAATATAAACAATGAAAAATTACTACATTTGATTTAAACAAATTCGCCAATTTATGGTCTTCTTAAAAAAACACCGATCAATCTATTCTAAAATTCAAAATTTGTGCACCATTACTGGATGAAAATGCTCACAGATACTGAAAATGCGCTTTATATAGACTGTCCCGTAATTCGCAGACACGGACTACATCTTGTGAATCATGTATGAAAATAAAGATGAACATTTCAGCGACAAAATTTCGTTAAAAAAAATATTATCCAATTCGGCAACATTGTACTGCGTAGAATGTCTTAGTAGCCTATCGTAACGCAATTTTTACTGTAGGCTATTTGTTATTAACTAATAGGCCTAAGCAGTAGGCCTAAATTCTAAGTGATGGATAAAATAATTTAGGCCTACTATGAAGCAAATGAAGGAATATAAAGTAACAGACATAACTCCTAGATTATAAAACCATAATAAAAATTACTAAAATAATTAAAAAAAAGAACAAATGGATCGGTTTTGAATTAGATCTATGAACGTCTAGTTTTAAAGCAGCCTACATAGGTAGAAGGCCTACCTTGAGCTACAATTGCAAGAGTAAGCCTGATAGTTTTTTTTTATAAATACAGTGTTGCCACATTGTGTAATTAAAAATCTTAAGACGAAAATTTTTTACTAAAATTTTTGTCTCCATTTTCATCCAGAATTCCACTCTGTGTGCGAATTTTTGCGCATACTACAGACAAGATCGGCTGAAACTTCAAATAGGAATACCTTTACTCTATTGACTACGGATATGCATATCTATGGGGTGTATGTTAAGTAGGCTCATTTGTATCGCTCTTTGTGTAAACAAGAAATTTGTCATATAAATGCACAACATTTCTCACGTCTCTATGTCTGTAAACAATGCGTAGACAAAGAAGGCTACGTGTAGATGCACAGAAGTTTCTGTGAACACCGAAATGTCTGGATATAAACTGTAATATTAGCACTGGTCACGCGATAGCCTATCTCACGTTCAATCCCTATTCGGCTATCAGTACTAAAGCTTCCAATATTTCAATTCCTTTGCATGTTTACTTAATTGTACATATCTCGAGATTTTCCATTTAGATAGCGCCGCGCAGTTTTCGTGTCATGGCAATTCGGACGTGTTGACACGCATCTCGGAACAGTGATTAAGACATCTCAATAGCGGTTAAATTTCCGGACTCGATGCCTTAAAATTTTAATTCAACGTGAAATTAATGAAAAAATAAATAGGCCTATATAAACTGTCAGAATGCCACTGTAACACATGAAGTTCAGTTTCTTGCCTGTAGTCCTCTTTGTTATACAGGGTGTTTCCGAGGTGGTCTTACAAACTTTGGGGGATGACGGCGAAGGGCATCATGTATCAATTTGAGATAAGGATCCCTGGTCCGGAAATGACTGAGTCGAAAGTTACAAGCAAAAATAGTTGTGTGGAAATGAAATAATTTTATTCCCCTGTACACCTTACTTATGTGTATATATCTGTACATCTTACACATACAGTCTTACTAATAAACCGTGTATAGTTTTTATACGAGACTTATGCAGAGTTGAGACAGAAAACGTTACTAATAAACCGTGAATAAGCTATGGACGTATAAACAGGCTGTAACTATACAATGGGAATTGCTTTGCAGTAGCTATATACACGAAACCCCTTGTTTAAGCGTTTTATATAGCGAAAAAATGGCCGCCCCTCTAACAGCTGTTCGTATCGACTGTCATTTTATGATGATGGTTACCTCGTAACCACAGAAGATCAAACCAAAGATCATAGAATTATTAGAATAATATTGCTCTAGCTTGTACTCTTTGACCAAAATGTAGTGTGGTAATCAATTAGAGCCAGTTGTAAAATCGATATTTAACACGCCACACTAGAGCGCTCTACCGGATGCAGTAGAGAACCTCAGATATTCTATTACCTTTCGTAACGAAGTAATGACGAAACTATGACGTAGCTGTGTAACAGTTGTACTGTTATACACGACGTATGTAGTGATTATTAGTAAGGAATTTACACACGACTTATAAAAGAGCTACTCATTGTATAAGTATAAGACAGTTAAACGTCTGTATATAGAGTTTTTATTATAGTAAAGAATTCTTTAGTTGGCAGAGAAATTTAGACAGAGAAAGATATATTTCTTACCTCTCACTCACTCAGTGGCTGACCGGAACTCTGCGGGGGGGATGGTGGCAAGAGACAGACACCCTCCATGAAACTGTTTGTATGTGCAGTGGCGGATTCTTCTACTTCTACTTCCATGTTGTCGTTACCGTCATCGTCACTATCAGAGTCCAAACTTATTACGAAACGATCCACCGCCTTGTCAATCATTCCATCCCTTTCCCAATAAAAATCCTCTTCCTTTTTAACATGTTCACACGCATTTCTCCAATTCTCTGGCGTAACCTTGGACAACGCTTCTTCAAATAATTTTATAACTTCACTGGATTTGAAAGATACATTATGTTTAGCGACATTTTTCACTTGAGCCCAGATGAACTCAATGGCACTAAAATTGCAGTGGTATGGTGGCAGTCGTACTACGGTATGCCGGTGTGGTTCACTTTGAGCTAATGTATCCAGTTCGTACCTTACCATTTTTTCCTTTTTCAATTTTATTATGTCATACAGTACGATTTTTGTTGCCTTTGGGTCGTACTCTATGTTGTTCTGACGTAACCAAAACTGCATGTCTGATTTAGAAGATGCAGAAGTGGGAGCTTTATTTAACTGTACAGAATGGTAAGAGGCGTTGTCCATTACTATAATGCTGTTTTGTGGAATGTTCGGAAGGAGTTTGTTTTCGAACCAATGTTTGAAATTAACGGCCTTCATTTCCTCATGGGGATCGTTGGTAGATTTTGACTTAAAACTGTGATAGGCTCCTGGTATAAATCCAGAGGGAGATCCAGCATGCACAATAATAAATCGTCCCCCTTTTCCTAAGGGCACGTTCAGAAGAATGTCACCATCGTCACAAATCCAAATTTTGCTCTTCGTGTGATTAATGTTTATCTATGTTTCGTCTAGGTAAATGATAGAGCGGCCGGTTATTCTTAAGTCGCGCATCCGCCTTAAGAAATGGAATCGCTTAGCAATTATGTCGGGTTTCTCTAGCAGAAGCTTCCGTCCGAAGTTATTCTTAGCGTAACGGAAATTAAGTTTTTTTTTAATAATTCCCGCACCGACCATTTACTGCCAGAAAATAAGCCAGACTTATGGAGAGCATCACGAATATCTTCCACACTCGGAATGAAATCAGTCTTATACAAGGAGTAAATCTGCCTCTTGATGGCGGCAGCAGTGAATGAGTCTATATTGGTTTTCGTGGGAGTTCTTTGCGGCCGCTTTTTGCCCGGAGTTGAAACTTTTCTTCCTGATTCATCTGCTTCTCTCTTTTCATTTAAGATACGGTAAACAGTGCGTTCAGATACTCCACACGCAGCAGCAGCTTGCTTTGCTACTTCGACTACGCTTATTGTAGGATTTCCGACTTTCAAGGCCTCGTACTCTTCTACGAAAAACGTATGTACATTGTACACTATTTCCCTGGCGTCAGACTGTAGTGGCATTCCTCTTGTTCCTACACCAAGAATCACAAACACTAGGACAAGTAGGCCTAATATAAAGCACAATACTTCTAACATTTTAATTATAAAATGATTATAGGCACCTTCTCAAACTACACTGAAAAATGTTGTTAACACACAGTTGTAATAACATCCACCACTGACAACGTCTCCAGATGGACTGGTTTGGTGATGGAGAGGGAGGAAAGAAAGAGGAAATGCTGTTATACAAGTGTCTGTGTCCCAGGATTAGTTCAACTCACCCTCCCTGACCCTTCCCAAGACATCAGGTAGCTCTGCCAACATAGACCTTCCCAAGTATAGTAAGACCGATACTGTATTCATCTGACGTTGTTTAAGTTGTCTACTTACAGTATTTCATTCAGTGCATTGTCTGAGGGATGGGGACAGGGAACTACACTAAAGCAATGCAGATGGTGTAATGTGTAACGGACATGGTCGGTCCTGATATGCGCGTTTGTAGACAGCAGTGTATGTGTACAAGTTGCAGTGTCCAGCCGATCAGTCCTAGTGAAATGGAGGAGTACCTACACGAGAGTGAAATATGCAGACCTGATTTTCGAATACGGATGAGCCAATGAGAACAGTAGACAAGCTCATAGATTGTATCGGTGCAAGTACCCACGTAGGAGACATCCGGCCCATACCATTTTTCCACGACTGCTCCAAAGGTTAAGGGAAGGAGGGCATGTGGTACCAAATTACAATTCCATTTCCACACAACTATTTTTGCTTATAACTTTCGACTCAGTCATTTCCGGACCAGGGTTCCTGATCTAAAATTGATACATGTGCCCTTCACCATCATCCCTGAAAGTTTGTAACACCACCTCGGAAACACCCTGTGTAATTAGTAGAGTCTAGGCAAGTTAAGAAATATACCAATTGTGAATTAGAAAATATTACCTTGTCTGTACAAGAATCAAAACATAATTTATTCACAGATCTATTACATTTAATAGCAGAGCTTTATATAGGCCTACAGTTTTATTGAAAACTATTGCAATGTATTACGTTATTAGGCCTAATTTGTAAATATTGGAAGGGGTTTAATTGAGGCGCCCGGTGCAATAACAGCTTAACTCCACTTCAGTCGCTATTCCGGCGATGTCATTTTCATAATTTTCCGTGTCTTCTCTATCGACTGTAAATTTGTATTTTATTTCCTTGACTCTAAATGACAGGAGAGTTCATAATGTGAAGTGCTGTGCTAAGCCGATAGTTCAAAATTCGCAATACAAAAATATGTTACACATGTTTTATACATCAGGGTCTTTGGCAATATCATATAGGCCTACTTACAATACCGTTTTCCAGCCATTCAGTTTTTCAGAAGGATATAAGTTAATATAGGCCTACCACCAAGCGAAGAACTTAATCTAAAAAATCCCCTCATACTGGCTTATTGAAGAAAAGTTATTTTTCATTATTGGAATTCTTAAAACCGAAGATCCATATTGTCTTTAAAATATTTTGGATTCTGAATCAGTACTGGATGAAAATCATCCTAACAGTGAAATCAGTGATAATGAAAAGGAATAACATATTTGACATTAGTCTATAGGCCCTAGTAGATGAGTTTTCATCTAACTTATAGCATAAGTTAGTTTCACAAGTGGTTTCCTGAATACTTATTCTGTTTTTCTTACGTTCTGCATAAGTTACTTTATTTACAAATATTTAAAAATGGGTTGTGTTTAAATTATAAATGATATAGGATCTGAATAATTTATAGACATAGTCTAACATTGGTTATGTAATCGCATTGTAGGCTATTGTAATGCACTGAAACACGTTTTATTTTAATATATCCAAACGCGTTGTATTGTATCGTAATCTATAATGCCTATCGTGTTGAATTGTAACCCATTCTAACTTTCGTTACAGTGCACTCAATTATGTGTTGCATTTCACCCCACTATGTGTTGTGTTGTATTGTATTATATGGAATAATGTTGTATTGTGTCGTATCGAATAGGTTTATATTTGTATTGTATTTTACCTTATCGTGTCGAATATCTTATTTTATTTATTGGATAGCCTTGTGCTGTGTCGAATGGCATCTATTGTATACTATTCTTCTACATTTTATTCGTATTTTATTTCATTAAATTAAATGAAACGCAGAATAAATATGGGAAATGCGTGTTATTATTCGGTTGAGAAGCTCTTATCATCCAGTCTGCTGTCCAAAATTCTGAAAGTTAGAATTTATAAAACAGTTATATTACCGGTTGTTCTGTATGGTTGTGAAACTTGGACTCTCACTCTGAGAGAGGAACATAGGTTAAGGGTGTTTGAGAATAAGGTTCTTAGGAAAATATTTGGGGCTAAGAGGGATGAAGTTACAGGAGAGTGGAGAAAGTTACACAACGCAGAACTGCACGCATTGTATTCTTCACCTGACATAATTAGGAGCATTAAATCCAGACGTTTGAGATGGGCAGGGCATGTAGCACGTATGGGCGAATCCAGAAATGCATATAGTGTGTTAGTTGGGAGACCGGAGGGAAAAAGACCTTTAGGGAGGCCGAGACGTAGATGGGAGGATAATATTAAAATGGATTTGAGGGAGGTGGGGTATGATGATAGAGACTCGATTAATCTTGCACAGGATAGGGACCGCTGGCGGGCTTATGTGAGGGCGGCAATGAACCTTCGGGTTCCTTAAAAGCCATTTGTAAGTAAGTAAGTATTATTATTATTATTATTATTATTATTATTATTATTGTTATTATTATTATTAGGCCTATTATTACATTTTACTTTCCTTAGACCTACTAATGACAAAAGAACTCCCGTTTGTAAATAGTTGTATAAATTAGTAGACCTAATTATAAATTATAGTTCACATTAAGTCTACACTTCTTTCGGTATTTAATGTAGGCCTATGCGGTTTCTAGCTTATTTTTTTTGTCAAGCCTATGTTTTGTTGTAGGCCTACTTTGTTCTCCTGCGACGGCCTCCAGGCAATTTTAAATAGTTCCTACATTAGGCTTGTATTCCAAGTTGAGTCAATTATAAAAATATAGGCTAATAATGCAGGCTTACAAACAAACATTATGATGGGGCCAGATAAAAAAAGTTATTTTTCTTTCTTAGACCATGTTAATAATGTCAAAAGAAGTGCTTATACAAATTTTGGCCACTCGACTGCAATTATGGGGCCGTCCAAAAAGTGATTTTCCCTGAGGCCGTTTACAGCAAAAACACAATTGTACGGAAAGATTTATTGAAACAGCAATTATTGCGTTATTTGTCAACATATTTCCCACTGGAATTCAGACATTTGTCATACCATGGGATCAATTTTTGTATCCTTGTGTCGTAGAAGTCAGCGGCCTGGGTTCGGAATCAGTGTGTGACAGGCGTCTGCACCTCTCTGTCGATCCCATGATATGACGAATGTCTTAATTCCGACGGGGAATAAGTTGAAAAATAGCTGATGAATTGCTGTGTATCTTCCGATAAATTTTTCCAATGAAATTGTGTTTTCTTTCTGTTAACGGCCCCTGGCGAACTTGTTTTTTTACGGCCCTCGTAATTGCGGTCGAGTGGCCAAAATATGTATAAGCACTTCTTTTGACATTAGGCCTACTATCATTATGGTAGGAAAAAATAACTTTTTTATCTGCTCCCATTAGAATGTTTGTTTGCTAGTTATTATTCAGCTTCTGCCATGATATGATTTATTACTTCTTGATATGTAAATAGCCTGTAGGAAAAGGAAAA
The DNA here is from genome assembly GCF_040183065.1 of Periplaneta americana. Taxonomy (NCBI): domain Eukaryota; kingdom Metazoa; phylum Arthropoda; class Insecta; order Blattodea; family Blattidae; genus Periplaneta; species Periplaneta americana. Next base: position 37,136,427 of record NC_091123.1, read on the forward strand.
GAGAATCTTGTCTATATTGAAGTTCATTCCCAGAAAATGGCTGCGATGAAACTGATTCAGGATACCACGATTTGAGGTTAGAAACCCTTAAGTCACGAGCAGCGATGTAGCATCCAACCTGTTATGTTTTATGGAAACGAGGTGCTCTTCATAAACCACGGGTTATAATGGTTTCGCACTATAACAGCTGAGAATGTATACTACAACACGGCATTTGCTTAAATTTTAGTAATAGAATTCCGTAAGGAAAACAAAAGCTTCCAGTAGGCTAGCTGTAGGATATGTTATGAGCAGGGAAAGGATTTATATGTAAATACATATTTACTTATAAAGCTAATATAATTTATATTTTGCATTATCTTTATGTTTCACAATGTGTAGGGTTGAAAAATCCTACTTTTATTTTCCATATTTTTCCATATTTTAGAGTTTAGTACATATTTTCGTTAATTTCCATATATTTTCCATATTTCATATAAAAGAGTCCATATTATATTAGGTTTAACAATAAAACAAAACAAAATTCCATTAACTTTTAAAAATACATTTCAACAATAGAGATTTAAACACATGTTCAGTAATCCCTTTAATATCAGAGTTATTTGAAAATTAGCAGTCCTATCAACAATGGGAAAGTAAGTTACAAAACTGTATTAATTTAATTTAAAATTTTTAACAGACTTCAGTTGTGCAGCTCAACAGTTAAATGCCAGTCAGAGTACACATAGGTTCAGTTTTGTAAATCATACTATAAAGACGGTAAATATGCCAAAAGTACGTCATTCAGTCAATTTAAAATCAAAACTAACAAGTTACATTTCAGAATTTAAAGAAGATGGTTTATCAACTGACAATAAAATATTATTTTGTAATTTGTGTCAGTGTGCAGTATCATCTACACAAAAGTTCCTGGTGCAACAACACATTACAACTAGTAAACATCAGGCCAACAAACAACTAAATTCCAAGCAGAGACAATTGTTTTTAACACAACCAACAACATCGAATGTAAGATCTGAGTTTAACATCGACCTGTGCCGTTCTCTCATCTCTGCTGATATTCCTCTCTACAAACTAAAGAATAAGGTCTTCAGGGAATTCCTTGAAAAATATACTCAACATACAATCCCGGATGAGTCAACACTTAGGAAGACGTATGCTCCATCCATCTACGATGAGACAATACAGAAGATAAGAGATGAAATTAAAGATAGTTCAATTTGGGTTTCCATTGATGAGACTCCCGACAAAGAAGGTAGACTTGTTGGTAATGTAGTTATCGGTTTGTTAAGTGAACAATATTCTGAACGAATTCTTTTACATTGTGATGTTCTAGAAAAGTGCAATAACAAAACTATAGTTAAACTGTTCAACGAAGCTATGGGTATCCTGTGGCCAAAGGGTATTATGTACGATAATGTGTTATTCTTTATTAGCGATGCTGCCCCTTATATGGTCAAAGATGGACAAGCATTATCTGTTGTATATCCTAAATTGACTCATTTTACTTGTGTGGCGCATGCATTTCATCGTGTGGCAGAAGTGGTCAGAGACAATTTCCCTAAAGTAGATTTGTTGATTTCATCAGTGAAAAAAGTATTTCTCAAAGCTCCCAGTAGAGTTAACGTGTTGAAAGAAATGTACCCTGAAATTCCATTGCCACCAAAGCCAATTTTAACTAGATGGGGTACATGGCTAGAAGCAGTTGAATATTATGCCGAACATATAGACTCTATTAACAATGTTCTCCTTGCATTGGACTCTGAAGATGCAGTCTCAATTGATACTGCGAAAACAGTTACCTGTGACATAAGTGTGAAGAATGACTTAGCTCACATTCAGCATACATTTTCATGCATCATAAAAACGCTCAAAAGTCTCCAAAATAGGCACCTTTCACTATCTGAAAGTTTTGAAATTATAAATAGTACTGTGGAACAACTGAATCGTGGTAGAGGTAAAGTTGCAGATGCAGTAAGAGCTAAGGTGGACACTGTACTTTCAAAAAACCCTGGATATGAAGAACTACAAAAGGTTGTTGCTGTGATGAGTGGTGAATCAACAGTGAAGATTAACTTGGACTTATCCCCAGCAGACATTGTGAAATTGAATTATGTACCAGTTACTTCTTGTGACGTCGAACGCTCTTTTAGTCAGTATAAATCTATCCTCAGAGACAATAGAAGAAGATTCACTTTTCAGCACTTGAAAGAAATGTTTGTAACCTATTGTTATGGTAACAGACAATAAAAATTGTGTTTTGTTGAAACTACATTGGAAGATAAGGTACGTCCATTATATTTTTTGTTTAGTTTGATTAAAATGTACCAATATTTAACGTACATAGTCATTTTTTTATAATTTTAAGTCCATATTTAATTCCATATTTTGGTAAAAATCCATATTTAATTCCATATTTTGGTAAAAATAACTACATATATATTTACATATTTCATATATTTTTAGTCCATATAAATCCGTTCCCTGGTTATGAGTAAACATTCGTAATTATAATATATTTTATGCTCGACCATGCCGAATTGTAGTAATTATACACCTGGTAGCAGTCCTTTAATGCATGTCATTAAAGTACTCCTATTCATTAAATTTCAGGTTTTCGATTATTCTCGGATATGCAATCGAAAGACAACTATCGAAAGGTCACGGAGACTGGAAATCCAATGCTGTCGCAGAAGGTTATGTTCTGTTACTATAATAATTAGCGTTAATTGTAAATAACATTCAAATAAATTCAATTTGTCATCTCGTTTTTCAATGTCGACTTCAATTTCAAGGTTATACCAAGATTAATGTTTATCTTACTCTCTAGATTATATCAAGGTCGTCGACATTCGTTTCCCGGAAAAATCAATACTTTCGCGTCTGCGCACATCTCACAATTTACGAGCTATGCACAAGGTCACTTCCGCTCTTCAGTCAGATACGAATAAAATGAATACTTCTGAATAATTTCAAGTTAGAAATATGATCGAGAATAAAAAGTCGTATGAAACTTGCCTATAATGGTAATTAAGACGCTCGTACGAGAATTATGAAACGAGCGCAAGCGAGGTTCATAAACAAACATACTCGCGTCTTAATTACTATCATTATAGGCTCGTTGGATTATGTACTATTAATAAAATATTCCGGTATAAAAACCTCGCCGAAGAGAATGATTTTACATCTGCTATTTCTAGCTCACGCATAGAGATCTAACTTAATAAACATCGAGCAGGGATGTAAACGCTCTCAAAAACAATGTCACAGTCGAAGAGCTTGTTGTTCAAGCAAACAAGAGCTCGTTGTACAACAATTACCATTTCCTCGTTTCTAGGAGACGTACAGTTAGGGTTTCGCTGCAAAGCCATTATGTTTCAGTATTCGTAGTACAAAAAGATGTCGGCGTGTGGGAGAGGAAAGGGCTGGGGGAGGAAACGCAAGCACATTCTATTAAACAACCTACGGCAGCAGTATTAAATCAATGCCACTTCTATGTCTTCTGAAACAGTTGGCTACGCCAGGAGTGTAAAAAGGAACGTCTGTAGCAGCTATTGAAGATCAAGGAAAAGGGAGGGAATTTTCCAATCACCATCGTTTCTTATTGGTTGACCCAGTTCTGGGGCTAAGGCATCCTAGCCCCTCTCCTCCCTGTCCTTCTTGGCGGTCAGATGGTCCAAGTGGCGCCCTATAAAGAGTAAAAGGTTAGGAGATAGTCGGGCCGGCTTCCATCCTTACACTTTACACCCCCTGGCTGCCCGGTTCACGCCTACCATTGTTGTAAGTCGTAAACTTGTATAATCCGTCCAACGATTGGGTATAACCTCCACGGGACGTTTAAATCACTTGAGAAGAATCTAACCGATTACAAGCAAGAAACAAATTCCGGGGATCACCTCTCCCCTCACTTTCTTATATATGAACCCAACACGCAGTTCTTGGTACCGTCCCTTCCAAATATTAGTTATAGTTTCTAGTCAATACAATCACTCTTTCACGTAAGTTTTCGGATAAAGATTTTACATTACGCGTTTTTTCTGTCCGTATGTACAGCATGAGATCAGGGGCACATGTATACCTCTAGCAGTTCAGTGCCAACAGGGATTCGATCCTCGGAATGACATCTTCTGTAGTTTAGCAGATATCTTTCATACTATCCACTGAATATGAAGTTCGCGGGTTCAAGCCTGACGAAGGGTGAAAGAGGAGTAGAACGGAGAAAAATTCTCTCCGGCACCGGGATTTGAACCTGGGTCTTCAGCTCTACGTCCTGATGCTTTATCCACTAAGCCACACCGGATTTCCATCCCGATGTCGGATCGAATCCTCTCAGTTTAAGTTCCACCTCTTGGGTTCCCTCTGGTGGCCTGCCCTCTGCACTAAGTCATAGATGTAGGCGTAGCCTATGAACGTAGGACAATGTCCCCATATGTGCGGAGGTGCACTCGTTATGAGTGACTAGTTGGCCGGGGTCCGACGGAATAAGCGCCCGGTGCCGGAGAGAATCTTTCTCCGTTCCACTCCTCTTTCATCTTACGATGACGCAGAATATCTGCATGGAAACATCATATGTAGGGGAGAGTCGGGTAGTATCGGACATCGGGTAATGTCGGACAGTGAGTTTCTTTCATCTACCACACGATGATAGTACCTGATTGACATGGTTACGTTTCTGTGATGTCGCATAGAGAAACGTAACCATGTCATTCAGGTACTACCATATAGTGGTAGATGAAAGAAACGCACTGTCCGATATTACCCGATGTCCGATACTACCCGACTCTCCCCTACTTCGGTACATTAAAATTTAAAAAATTATAAAAAAATATAAAAATAAAATAAACTAAAATAAATAAAATAATACATCTAACAAAGGGTGATTAGATTGCAAGTAAGATTACAGTAGAAAAAAGTGGCAAGGTATTTGAGGAAACCCCTATGATTGCATTTATCGTCTATACAGGAATTGGGACAGGATTAATTGAATTAAATTACAGTATTTCTTTCTTGCTTTATGTTAGTTTAACTTCTCCATTTTAGGTTCATTTATACGACCCATGCCAGACGGGCCTTACAGGGCCGCGACCTGTCGGGAGAGCAATTAATCTATTGGGTCACATACATACTTTTCTGACCACACAAAGACATGGAGGGCCTTCCTGGATGAGGGAAGATCTCAATGCCAGGGGCATTTCCGATACAAGACAAACATTAAAGATATTACACACCATTCACTCACATTTATATGAAAGGAATAAGGGAAGGATCGCCGTCCATGGTCGGACTTTCAAGACGTACAATCCCGGAATACGCCTGGAAATAACTGAGGAAACCATGAAAAACTTCAGTTATGATTACGGCCTCTGCGATCGAACCCCGGACCTCCCGAATGCAAGGCTAGCCATCTACCACTACCCGCTCGGTTAACTGAATTAAATTAAATTAAATTATTAAATTTGTGGCCCAACAGCCCATGAAGGGCCAAGGTCTACAAGCTATCACGTCCTGGCTGGCATCACGTCCTGACTGGTGAACGATCATCCAACCACAACAGAGATATCGTGTGGTTAGCATGACGATCACCCCAGGCGTTGTAGCTGGTTTCCATTACCGGATTCCGCCACCTATTCTATTCTTCGTGTCTGGAATCTGTAGAGATAATTAACGCATTTGGGTGGAGACGGAGAGAATGGGCGGATCCTTGCAGTTTGGGAGTGTGTTGCGGGTAACATCGGCTCGCGGCCGCTAAGGGGCAAGATGCGCGCTGCAGAAAGTGATAGGTATTGTGGCTCCTTAACTGCAGTTGAGTTCAGATAGAAATTATTAGTTTTAGCACAACGATAATAATTGAATAACTAACATTCTAAATGTGCTAAGTGCCAACTTTACAAATTTCATTTTATTCACTCTAAGAGAGGAAAATCCAACGAGAATATCGTATCAATTGTCTTTATCGTAGCTCAACTGTAAGTGACTCATTCGTGTGCCAAAAGACGGTGTTGTAGGTATCTCAACATGCATTGCTCAGTGTGTTTTTCATCAGTATCTCAGAAAGATGTTTTTGGCACTTAGCACATTTAGAATGTAAAGTTCTCTAGTGGTTTAGGTCCTGAGTGTGTTGTAAATAGGCTACTACAGACATAAGTTATCGATATTCAGCTCTTGCCAGAAAGTCTCCAATTATGAAGACATGAGCTTTATACGGAGACAAAGAACGAATTTGCTGTTCCCTCACAACCCTTCATACTAGTACTACAGTGTGGTCAATTTCTATAAAATTAGCCAAACTACCATACGTATGCTCTTGCGAGGATTTTTTGTGAACCTCATGCAAGACTTCTTCGAAATCCACTGTTCTGATTTTTCCCTGGACCCACATAGGCAGATCGTACCACTGCTGACCATTATAGAATTTTCTGAGACTAAAAAAATAACTACTACAACGTTGAGAAATATAATAAGAGATTAGGAATATAAAAAATGGTGCACACTCAAGTAGAAAGGCAGAGGTGTGTCATTATTTCAGGAATACACGCCAGCTAACCGTTGGATAAAAGCAAGGGATGATCTCTCTGTATCCGAGTGGAAGGAGGCAATTAAAATGATAGGACAAGTATCAAACGTGCGTGCCATGCCAGGTCGGTCTCAGGATGGCTCCCAGTGCAGACACTGCACTGAGATAGAAACCTTACCCCACATCCTGGGATTCTGCCAACATGGAACTCTCGTCCGGAATACTAGATACCATGCAATACGAGAACTTATTGCTAAAAGTCTTCCTTCCTTCTACGAGGTTCACCAAGAAATCCACTGCCTTGCAAAATATGGAAGCTCTCGGTGAGTTGACATCATTGCCATTGCTAGAGGAAATGATAGAGAAATTATCATCGATCCCACCGTGCGCTTTGAAACTGAAGTTGAACAACCCATAGCAGTACATGAAGAAAAGAAGACCATCTATGATCCTACAATGGAATATTTTATGGATTATTATCATATACAACGACAGATTGAAGTATTTGGATTATTGTTCGTACCAAGGGGAACAATTCCAAAATTCTCAGTTGAATGTTTTAAGTCTTTTGGAATTCTTTTAAAAATTTTGAAAATTATTGCTGCAGACGTAATGAAATATTCTGTTCAGATTTTACGTAATCACCTGTAAACCTAATTTTTTTTATATTCTATCTGATTAGTAAAACTTATTGCATAAACGTACTTTCCCAACGGTAGCTTCCATTTGAAAATAACAATCATTACACAAACGTTTATTTTTATTTTTATTTGTGTAGTATGCTGTGTCTTTTGGCAACCCTTACTGAAGGGCAGCTACCCTTGTGGAAAATTTTTTATATATACCTTTGGGGTAAGCTTCACCTCTCATTCCAGGA